>NC_137506.1:25878276-26343276 GCF_041902795.1 Electrophorus electricus | reverse complement strand
AACCTCACCTTCTCCACTACCCACACCCCCACCCTCTCCATCCTCACCTTCTCCACTACCCACACCCCCAGCCTCTCCATCCTCACCTTCTCCACTACCCACACCCCCAGCCTCTCCAACCTCACCTTCTCCACTACCCACACCCCCACCCTCTCCATCCTCACCTTCTCCACTACCCACACCCCCAGCCTCTCCATCCCATCCTCCCCTTCTCCACCTCACCCACCCCCCCAGCCATCTTCCATCCCTCACCTTCTCCCTACTCACCCCCCTCTCACCTTCTCCATTACCCCACCCCCACCCTCTCCATCCTCACCTTCTCCATTACTCACACCCCCAGCCTCTCTATTCATCCTCACCTTCTCCACTACCCACACCCCCACCCTCTCCATCCTCACCTTCTCCACTACCCACACCCCCAGCCTCTCCATCCTCACCTTCTCCATTACTCACACCCCCACCCTCTCCATCCTCACCTTCTCCATTACTCACACCCCCAGCCTCTCCATCCTCACCTTCTCCATTACTCACACCCCCACCCTCTCCATCCTCACCTTCTCCATTACCCACACCCCCACCCTCTCCATCCTCACCTTCTCCACTACCCACACCCCCAGCCTCTCCATCCTCACCTTCTCCACTACCCACACCCCCAGCCTCTCCATCCTCACCTTCTCCACTACCCACACCCCCAGCCTCTCCATCCTCACCTTCTCCACTACCCACACCCCCACCCTCTCCATCCTCACCTTCTCCACTACCCACACCCCCACCCTCTCCATCCTCACCTTCTCCACTACCCACACCCCCAGCCTCTCCATCCTCACCTTCTCCACTACCCACACCCCCAGCCTCTCCATCCTCACCTTCTCCACTACCCACACCCCCAGCCTCTCCATCCTCACCTTCTCCACTACCCACACCCCCAGCCTCTCCATCCTCACCTTCTCCACTACCCACACCCCCAGCCTCTCCATCCTCACCTTCTCCACTACCCACACCCCCACCCTCTCCATCCTCACCTTCTCCACTACCCACACCCCCACCCTCTCCATCCTCACCTTCTCCACTACCCACACCCCCAGCCTCTCCATCCTCACCTTCTCCACTACCCACACCCCCACCCTCTCCATCCTCACCTTCTCCACTACCCACACCCCCAGCCTCTCCATCCTCACCTTCTCCACTACCCACACCCCCAGCCTCTCCATCCTCACCTTCTCCACTACCCACACCCCCACCCTCTCCATCCTCACCTTCTCCACTACCCACACCCCCAGCCTCTCCATCCTCACCTTCTCCACTACCCACACCCCCAGCCTCTCCATCCTCACCTTCTCCACTACCCACACCCCCAGCCTCTCCATCCTCACCTTCTCCACTACCCACACCCCCAGCCTCTCCATCCTCACCTTCTCCACTACCCACACCCCCAGCCTCTCCATCCTCACCTTCTCCACTACCCACACCCCCAGCCTCTCCATCCTCACCTTCTCCACTACCCACACCCCCAGCCTCTCCATCCTCACCTTCTCCACTACCCACACCCCCAGCCTCTCCATCCTCACCTTCTCCACTACCCACACCCCCAGCCTCTCCATCCTCACCTTCTCCACTACCCACACCCCCAGCCTCTCCATCCTCACCTTCTCCACTACCCACACCCCCAGCCTCTCCATCCTCACCTTCTCCACTACCCACACCCCCAGCCTCTCCATCCTCACCTTCTCCACTACCCACACCCTTACTTCCACCACCACCACCAGCTGCAGCTACCTTTCTGCTCAGCACCCCCACACTTTATTTATTCATGCTGTTTTCCGGAAGCAGTGTAATGACTGAATTTACACCTGATTCCCGCAACGAGTGGCCAAGCTGCCCATCAGCCGCCAGGGCCCCCCTGATTTGTGGAGCTTTGTTTTTATTTGCCTTCGAGAGAGGAACCACTCCTGGCCCTGAGCCATCTGTTGGTGCGCTGGGAATCTGTTCTGGGGCCCCAGACTGGCCTGACACCTGGCAGTTAAGAGCTCCATGATGAAGTCTGCAGAAATAAGGACAATATTGTTTGCCTTGCTTCTGGAAAATAGTTTCTATCACCATGAGTATTTATATAAATAGCTACCAACTGCACTACCACTTCTACTACTACTATTTCTTGTTATACTTACTAAAACTAATAATAGTAGCCATAGTAGTATTAATAATCACCATTTTATTCTAAATCTTCAACCCATTTATGTAAATTGCTCCTATTCAAACAAATGTGCTTTTAGTGTTTATCTCTGGTGGAACTATAATATGCATAATTCATGTGGCGAGAGGAAAAAGAAAGCACCCCACGTTAGCCATCCGTCGCCTGCCTCGCCAATAGTGACATGATTACCAAATCTGAGCGGGTCGTCACTTTTTGGGAGCGTCTGATCTGCCTCCAGTCACAATTAATCTGAACGCAAAAGCATGCGGAAGCGCGGCAGTGGGAAATCGCCCGAGGAATGCTAACCGTGGCCGGGCAGAGCGAGCGCCAGCAGATAGCCTTAACGGGTCTTCCTCTGCGCATCTGTGGGAGATGGCCGGCATGAATTGTGCGGCTCTCCTTCTGAAATGTTCCACTCATGCAGCGTGAGCGTCTCGCCAGCGCTGTGGCCTGAGGGGAGCCGAGCGGGACGGTGAGCCTGGGCCAAGGCGCACGCTCGCAGACGGAGGCACAACCGCAGAAGTGCTTTAGCTGTAGAGGTCTTGGCTTTCGCTGTTTTCCCTAGACTGTTGCTTCGTGAGGACTCTTTTGTCTTCTCCTAGCCTGTTCACTCACAGGTCCTCCCGCCATGTCCACCGTGGGGAGTTCTGGAAAGCGCCGCGTCTTTGTAAATAAGCCTGAAATTGTGCCGGGCGGGGCAGCGGGGCTTCCAGACGGGCGCAGCTCTCCTGCAGCTCTCTGCCGGGTGGAGATACTGGGGCTAGCCGCGGTGGCGAGAGGCCTCTCCAAGCTCCCGCTGGGGCCCAGGACCTGGCAGCCGGCGGCGGCGGGACAGGCGGTGGCTTTGGGATCCCACATGCGTGGCGGGAGGAGGCAGTGGGGTTGGGGTCCGATGGCACGTGGAGCTGGCTGGCAGTGTGGCACGTTTAGGACTCGCCTGGAGCTGGGACCGCCAGCGCTGCGTCGGCGGCTCTGCTGGGGGTTTCCCATTGTGGAGGAGCCAGGGAGTGGTGTGTAGCCTGTCTCGTCTGCCTGCACGGGGCTGTTAAACCCTCTCGCCACGTCCATGGCCACGTCGCCGCACCATCACCCCCACCCATCCTGGAAGGTATCAGTGCTGAGAGCTGCTCAGTACTGCCTCCACCTCTGGATCCTTCCGCTGACCCTCAGCCACCCGCCTTTGACACAACTCTCAGCAGCTCCGCACTTCTAATACACGCTGTTAATTGCTGTGCTTTTCATACTACAGAGGAGGATACAAGACTTAGAATCTCCTCATACATCAAGAGAATGGAAGTAAAATTATAAGCAATATGGGACATAGGCAGTGAGAGGGATATTAGAATAGTTTTGTTTTTTGTGAAGTCTCTCACACACACACACACACACACACACACACACACACACACACACAGTGTGAGTCGCATGGCCGCCTCAGTGACAAAGACTCTCTCCATCTCCCTTTTGTTATTCTAATGAATAATGGCCAAATGAAAAGCATGATTAGTATTAGCTTTAAAGTGCTGCTCTGTTCCACAGGGATAAAAGGAGGAAGACAAAAGCCAGCAAGGCAAAGGCAGAAAGATGAATTCCTGAAATGGGAGCTGGAATAATTGCTCAGCTTCATCTGGGCTTGAGTTTAATACGGCACCGTTCCCCTTCTGCCCTACGCACCAGCACCACACCACACCAGTGTAAAGAGGCTTAAAGACTGGACGTCAATTGGCCTCTGTTTGTTTTAATATAGCAGGTAGAGAAAAGTGTGTGCATGCACGCGTACGTGTGTGTGTGTGTGTGTGTGTGTGTGTGCGCGTGTGTGTGCGTGTTTCATGTACACGTGTGTGTGTGTGTGTGTGTGTGTGTGTGTGTGTGTGTGTGTGTGTGTGCGCGTTTCATGTACGTGTGTGTGTGTGTGTGTGTGTGTGTGTGTGTGTGTGTGTGTGTGTGTGTGTGTGTGTGTGTGTGTGTGTGTGCACGTGTCCGTGTGTGAGAGAGAGAGAATGATACAGTGCAGCATTTGCAAGCAAAATGCGCTAGTAGTAGTTGACCTCAGCACTGGAATAAGTTAACCTTGACTCAGGCACTCTCAGCATCTAGTGAGGGAGCACCAGGGACGCAGTGAAAGTATGGTGGCACAACAAAGCTCTTTGTTTAGGCTTAATTACCAACTTATCTACTCTTAAGAATTATTCTGCTTTCAGGACATTCCCAGAGCCCGTTTGCCTTACCTTATGCTGCCACCATATATCTACATGTCTATGTCTCTACTCTCTCTCTCTCTCTCTCAATATATATATATATGAAGCACTTTGCTTACACAGCTGATGAAGGACCTCTGTTTCTGTCTCTCTGGAAACACTCTGTACTTCGCTACAATTTTGAATATCTCTACATCTCTTACTACCGTACACTGCAGTTAGTCACCTAGAATCTTCTTCACAGATTTATCTGTACATTCATACGTACATATATATGTACTTATGAATGTATGTATGTATGTTTTTGCCTCAGAAGACACACACAAATTAACTCTAAATCTCCAGAGAATCTAAAATATGTATAACTCTTCATTAGCTTGTATGATTTAATGCCAAATTATAGAAATTATGCTGCCATCCATGCATTTAATTGGACATTTGTAAATGAATTATTAATGTAGTAACATATAGTGCTTTTTCTGGTTTGTTTTTTTCTTGTTAGAGATGACATCATCTGAGAATTCCCAATGCTTCCATTTCATGACTTTTTATGGCATTATTATTATTATTATTATTATTATTGTTGTTGTTGTTGTTGTTGTTGTTGTTATTATTATTATTATTATTATTATTATTATTATAGCTATAGAACAGTTGGTTTAATGTTGGCATTTACAATAAGCCTCACTATTTCCACTTATTATTATTTAATTAATGTTGTTATTTGAATTTCAATGATCCAGGAATCTATTAGTGGAAGAAAAGCTCGCTAGATTATGTTTTTTTATTGAAACTGTCAAATGTTCACAAGCAAGTGGGTATTTTGCATGTGAAGCAGCTAACAGGCCAGATGCTTTAATGTAATACTGACTCTAATGGCCAGTCCTGCGTGCTGTTGCAGAATGAGCATTCAGAGTCATTGGTCTCCCTCTTCGAGCTTGCGAACAGGCCTGTCTGACTCCCGTTTGGAGCTAATATTTCTCTGTCACTGCACAGGGTGCCAAGTGGCCATGTTGTGACACAGGAGAGGAGCACTGAGGAGAAGAACCTCCGCCTTCTCGATATGATGTCTGAGCAGGGAGTGGGGGAGCACGGGGGGGGGGGCATTGAGGGTAGTCTCCAGGCTCCACAGTCACACGGATCCCACAAATCGCTTCATAATCCCCTCCAGACAGGGGGAGGGGAAAAAAAACATTAAGTAATTGTAGACAGGAAGTCGGCACTTAATTATTTAGAGGCGTTATCAATGCAGCAGGGAAAGCAGTGGGGGGGGGGGGGATTCCAGCTCTTTCTCCTTCAGTCGGATACCTTTAGGGATAGGAGGTGAGCAGCCATCGTCTTCTCATATTCTCTAATGCAAAGAGTAAATGGCAGCTTGTCAATAAAAGACCATTTCATGTCATTTATTACCCCACACTTCCTCATTGCGCTGTACAGAGCAATTTGGATGACAGTTACGGCATTGTTTCGCTGTGTGTTAGCCACGCACTACAAACGGGCTAGCCGAGCGCGGAGGGCCGCACGCTAAAATGACTGAAGTTCTTTCTCACGCTCGCGCTTTTTTTTGTCTCCCTCTTTATTTATTTATTTATTTATTTATTTATCTTGTCTTTTTATTGAAGTTTCATATTCCTTAACCAGACTTACAGTGCCCCCTTCAGTCAGTAGGAGAATGAGAGAGGAAGAAATTGAAATCCAGAAGATATTTATATTTAAGGATGACCATGTACTGATTGTGATTTTAATGACATTTGAGGCATCACAAGCTGGAGAAAACAAATCAAATGTTGCTTATTATAATAGGTGTTGTTTCAGGATTTTTCTCTGGTCTGTTGTTTCAGTATCTAAACACAAATATACCACCACTTACTTAGATGTTCTACATGATTAAATTGACAAATTATAGTTTCTTTCATGTTATGCTTTTGTCCGTTTTATTAAGGGCCTAATCAATAGAATTAGCTTGGAACCTGTGGTTGCTTGTGAATAATTACTTAAGTATATCGCTCCAAGAGGTTGAAATATACAGCCAAAAATTTACTCAGCATCACAGTAAATGAAGGTTCTTGACCATGGCAGAGCGGGGCGGCAGGACTAGCCACAGAAGGCACCGCGCAGTGCTGGGCTACTCAGGTTTAGTATGCTCGACAGAATTCTTTACTTAACCCAAACACAGTTCAGTGTTCTGAAACCATTGATCTGGCTTTGGGTTTAAGAGCGGGTGTCTGGAAGGCATACTAACCAGGCAGGGTGGTGTATGGTGCGTTTCAGTGCAGGTTTGTGAAACCGGAAATAGTTTGCTCAGTCTCGTTAACAATTTTTGCTGTTTTTACTGTTTAGATGAACTTGTCATAAAAGGGATTATTATTATTATTATTTATTATTATTATTATTATTAATAATATTACTAGGGGGGTTGCATTGGTATTATTTACTTGGCAGTTAATGGAGTTTTACATTAAAAAAAATTTGTTATTTGTATTGTGTATTTGTACACTTTAGTCATTTGGACTTCTATAACAAAATTAGATGACTGTTCAACTTTGTTACACTCAACTTAATCTAAATATATGAATTTTTTGCAAGTAACAAAAATGAACTTCACCGTGTTTTGAGGATTTTTCTGACGGCCCTGTACTGTCTCTCGGGTGTGCGGGGGGAGGCAGGTGGGACTGATGCAGCTCTGGCGGGACACGCAGGAGGATGGAGAGAGCAGTTGACCGCACGCCTCACTCTGTGCTGCTTTTTGCAGGTCTGCAGCCTCACACCAACTACAGCTTCCTGCTCACAGCCTGCACGGCCGCAGGCTGCAGAGCAGGTCAGCCATCTACGGGCCGCACGCTGCAAGACGCACCGGCAGGTAAGTGTGTCCCCATGCGGCCGACACACAACCAACACTTCTCGTCCATTATCTGCCACTGCATTTTCTTTGTCTCTTTTACTTTTTGATTTTACTTCTCAGCTTTCAAAAGCTGAGGGCTCTTCACGCACCACCCCGAATCATACTGTTACTATTCATGTACCGCGTCTCCACGAGTGTTTGTTGCAGAGTTGCAGCTGGTGCTCCCTGCCTCAACTGCCCATTCCCACCCCCAGGCGTGTGGGCGGTCCCCAGGCACGTGCTGCTGAACAGCACAGCGGTGGAGCTCTTCTGGACCACACCGTCCAAGCCTCACGGCCTCCTCGCCCGCTACCGCCTCCTCCGCGACGGACAGCTCATCTTCGCCGGCGGCCCGGACGCGAGCTGCTACGTGGATGCCGGCCTGCGCCCAGGCACCAGGTCTCGTGTCGTGCTCCATGTTTAATGAACAGCGTCGGCCACCGATTATCAATCACGCCCAATTTTCAGGGTGACTTTTCTAGAAGAGTCCCTCCCCTCCCCGCAGAGGAGCCTTTGGTACCAAAGCGTGGAGAGTTTTAAAGGGGACGAAGCAGGCAGAGACAGCAAATAGGAGACTGTCTTACCTCAGAAGGGGCCTGACGATCCAGGGCAGCTAGGCAGCCAGGGAGAAGTGGCCCGGCGAGACGCACAGTGAGCAGAGCTCTAGCAAATGTGTGCAGATATATGAAGGGTTGCGGTTCCTGCCATCACACGTCTTTGATAGCAGGAAACGGTAGCAATTTTTATGACGAGTGTTGCTGTCATTACTGTCAAATTTGGTTCTCTATTTTAGTAAATTTGCTGTTGTTGGTTGAAAGGGAACTATGGCAAGCTTCACATACGTTTAAATGTTTAACTGTTTTGATTTATATATTAACTGAATAATGTGAATAATGAATTTTTTATGCTGCTTCTGATACCCTGAAATAATCATTTGAAATGTAAAAAACTATGATCACATACATTTGGAAAGAGAGCTCAAAACAAGATTTATTTATTTAAGGTAAATTTATAATATTAGTAATCTACAAAGAAAAACTGCCAATTCAAATTTTTAAATATGTTTTTATATCAGCAATTTTCAGCAGTTTTAATAGCATGCCATTTCATCATAAAGACACAAAATGCTACAATCCCATGTTTAATCTAAATTTCCACACATATTGTTATTACTTTATCAGTAATTAATGTTAATAATTCATAGCATTTTGAAGTTCCTTTCTGTATGTTTTGCAAATTTTAATGTTCATAAGCATTAGTTTTGAATATCTGATTTTTTTGTGTGTAATCAAAAATGCATTTTGAGGCTGCTCTGTAATCACACACACAAATACACACAAACACACACACACACACACTCAGTGTATGCTTTTGGATTGTTTTGTTTATGCAATATAGTGAGTAAATATTTGAAAAGGTTGGCAGTGTCATATAAGCAGCTTAAGATACAATATAAATCTGTTTGTTTTCATTATGTTATCTATAGAGAGAGATGAGGTAATGCTCAAGTTGGTATTCAGGGCTTCACCACTCATTCTCATGTGTGTAGATATGGGTTTTTCCATTTTTTTAATTCCACACCAACAGCACAGATTTGAGGTGTCAAAGCTGTCGGGGCCCCTGATTGGACAGTTATATTGGGTCACCAGGTCTCCAGTCCCTCAAACACCCCCCCCTTCCCCCTTTTAACCCGTCGGTTTGTTTATAGTTTAAATTGTGGCTTCAGATAGGTTCTCGGTGAGGCATGACGTTTAATTTGCCATAATTCCAGATGACCTGCCAAAAGGCATTCCTCTCGATGCTTCTCGGCCCCTCGCTCTTTCTTCGTCCAATTTAGCTCAGCGTGAAGAGCTACAAAGGTGGCCAACCACTTCATTATTTGCAGAGGCTACACGTTGACGCGCAGAAGGGCTAACCAGGGGGTGCTCTCATCGATTATTTATGACAGTGTTGATTAGCTGTCACATACCTCACTATTGTAGAAAGTCTGTCTGATGAGTGAAATATTAAGGCCCTCCACTCCACACACACACACACACACACACACACACACACACACTCACTCTCTCTCTCACACACACACACACACACACACACACACACACACAGTCACTTATCCCACGCCCCACTCCCGTCACAGCTCTTGGTGAACCTGCTGGCTACGAACCACTTCTTTTGATGCAGCACAGGGTGCCTCTTAAATCTCAAGCACACACTCGTGCCTGCACACACATGCAAGAACACACACACACTCACTATTGCCTGTTTATCCACAGCTGTACCCAGTTGTCTCTTACAGGACATCTTGTGCTTGTTGAGTATGAATATGTGCGTAAAATGTCTTCGGTGACAAATCTGCACTGCTAATGCATTTTATTGCTGGTGATGAGAGCAGTATATGATGGCTGATGGGCTTATTCCAAAGGGATAGTGCTGGAACAATAGTTAATGTGGAGGTATTAATGGCTGTGTATGGAGTTTATGGCAAATTAAAAGCCTCCAGTGTTCAACATGACCCACTTACACTGGCAGGGCAGACCTTCACATTGCCTCCTTTTCCTGTTTAAAAGCTAAATCTGTCTTGTGAAGTCATGTATGTCTTAAAAGAGCTTCCCTCTGAGCATTTTAGAACCTGTGCACCATCGCGTGCACACAAGCACGCGTGCTCTCTCTCTCACTTTCGCTCGCGCTCTCTGTCTCGTTCTCTCATCTCCCACCACCCACCCCCAAACCTATTCATATGCATGTCTGCGTCTGTGGAGGCACTGGTCAACATTGCATTGACACTGTCATGTGGTTAATGGCATCACACTTTATTGATCCATTCAGGAGTTTTAGGCAGCACTGTTAAAGTGAAATTAACGGCAAGCTTTTCCATTAGAGAATCTGAAGCATTTTTGGTGGGGAAGATGCAATTTAATATAAAGGATGTCAAAAATATACTGTTTTTAACTATTTAAGGAGCTATGTAATAGATCAGACTTGTGCCAGAAAGGAGTTCTTTAACTTATTTTTAAACACTTTTACTTTGATTTCAAATATAAGAAAAGCAGAAGCCACACTATCTCAAACAGTGCTTCAGCTTGCAGAGGGATCCAGACCTCTGAAGCTTCCAGCACGGTCATGCTGCCTTCCACAGCCCTGTGTGGAAACAAGCTGTGGGAACACAGTCCACGCTGCCCGTACACCTTTAATGTTCTCTGATCGTAAAACATCATTCTCAATATTCACGCACTGGGAGCTAATGGCTGTTGCTCCTTTGACCACGGGGCAGCTTCGGGTCGCCTGTGTAGGGCACGTGGGCGCAAGGCCGCATTGCGCTGGCATCGTGTGTCCTGCCTCCAGGCTGGAGCTGTGTCTTACCTTCTGATCGTTTCCTGCAGGTACGTGTATAAGCTGGAGGCCAGCACAGGGGGCGGGAGCAGCCTGAGCAGCCCCTATGTGATCCGGACACCCGTCTCCTCCCCCGAGGGGATCCCCGCTCCGCATAACATCAGCGTAGTGGGCCCGCGCTCCGTCTTCGTCGCCTGGTCACCCCCAGGTAGCGTTCGTGCCTTAGCGGGCCTTACGCTTTGCGCTCACTGGCAGTCGGTCCGATGCTACATTTATCTGTGCTTTGGTTAGCGAAAGGGTCAGTAGGAGGCGCTCACACACTGAGCACACTGGGGACTATAACCAGAGCTCAGGGCGGGGCTGGGCCCTAACATTAGTGTGGTTTAATATGAACAGTTCAAAGCAGCATTACGCTGTGGCACATGCTGCTTTTGACTGTGGTGAAGGTGATGGTGATGGTGATGTATTTGCCTGTTCTGTTTCTTTTATCACCTCAGTTTTCATTTTGTTTCTATATAGTTGATTCTACATTTGAGCATTTCAGTTTCTGCTGGAAACTTGTTACAGAGCCCACTGAACCGAAAAAAAGTTAATAGTAAGTTAAAGCTAGCAAGGGCCATCTTTACTGCAATAAGACCACGGTAACAGCTCCGCATATTCTCATCTTTAGCCACTATAGCATTTTCACATCCACCGTTTCACATCACCGTTAAATATGCCACCTTACAGCTCATCGCTCCGAAGGAATCTAAAGTATACGGGTCATTCCTCTTCCGTTTGCTTTTTCACAAACATTCAAAATTGTAACATATAAACTTAGAGTTGATATCAGTAAGGATGACCCCATGCAAAATTCCAACATTAAATTCCAGCATCCTTTTCTCTCCTTCCCTCCCTCTCCCTTTCTGTCTCTCACACCCCTCCCCCATCTCTCTCTCTCTCTCTCTCTCTCTCTCTCTCTCTCTCTCACTATCCCCCTCCTCATCCTCAGTGTCTGTTGACACAAACTCATTCCCATTCAAGCCCAGTGCATTCACACCTATTACACTGTCCACCTGCTGCGCGTGGGAGCTGGGGAGAGGATAAAGAAAGGGCAGGAGTGTGACCAGCCGCGTGCTGCTGTCAGGCTCTGCCGAGCGCGCGTGCGAGCGTCGGCCTGTATATTCATGCCTTCCAGCGCCGCTGATTGTCTGCCTCAGATGGTCCATCTTTTGTTATTATTGTCTCATTATGCTCCCTTCCTGTGAGGGGAACCTGTTCAGAGGCCTCAATTACCCCTTAAGAGGCCCTAACAGGCCCCGGTGGCCACTGCAAACATTTACATAGCCCACATTACTTACTGACTTTACATTCGAAGAGGCAAAAAAAAAAAAACTAACTAACTTCTATGGCTATAAAGTCCAATCTCTCATGCTTGGTTAGGTGCGAATGGTGAGCGCAGACCGCACAGGAGAGCTTGCCTGCACCTGTCGGAGGAGGGCTGGGGCCATCTACCTCCTCTTTCCTGCTGTGTCATTATTTCTTGTTAGATGCTCATTCGAGTTGAAAGTGAGGGAAAACTCCAAAGTCCGTGATTAGTTGTAAATAATAGAACTTAAGGACCTGTGCGATTGAACTTCTCTGGCAGGGAAGCCCTGATCAAAGCTCGCTCTAATGTGAGCAGGGTTTGTGTCTTGGGCAAAAGACTACATCTGCTCAGGGAGACGGCAATGAAGGAAGCTGAATAATTTAACTTTTTCATTTGTAAAGATAATCAGGCCGCTCGGAATACATCGCGGGCCTCATAAATGTTGAAGAACCTATCAGCCTGCAGTTGCTGTAAATTATGAAAGGCGCCAGTGATGGGAATATTAACCAAGCACTCACACCAGGGCCCTGGATCTCGCACTCCAAATGTGTCGTGGCAGACTTTCAGATGGAGTGGGTTGTGTGTGTGTGTGTGTGTGTGTGTGTGTGTGTATCTGTGTCTGTGTTTGTATGTGTGCGTGCATGTGAGCAAAGAAGCAGTGGGAACCAGTTTAGAAAACATCATCTTGGCACACAGCTAGTTTATAAAAAGGACTGTTACTTTGCAAAGTTCCATATCACAGCACATTCTCTTTCTGACTAGCTGAACTGTGACTCATCCAATCCACAGTGCTATTGTTTTGTTTTTGTTTGATTTTTGTTTTTTTGGTGTTTTTCTTTGCTTTATTTTGAAGCATAGACTCGGTTTGGTGTTGGGTTATGTTCCCAGAGCTGGCAGCAGATGGGAGGGGGCTGTGGTTCTCTGCAGGCACACGCTGACAGGGACCTACTGCAGTGGAGTTCTTACTTACCACTAACCATATATAGACTTGTGTTAATTAAAAATTGCTCATCTCCAGACTCACTGTCACTAAACTTCCTCAGTCACATGGGAGTCAGTGTGCCATTTCTTTGTAAATGTGACCATGTCTTTAATGCGTGTTCTCAGGGGCATATAATACAAGTCTTCCTGTGGAGTACGATGTCCTGCTAAACGCCGGTACGGAGCGGCCCCTGGTCCGGCGGGCCGGTCAGGACCGGTTCCTGGTGCTTGACGGACTGGACCCCTACACGAGTTACGACATCCGGGTGCAGGCATGCCAAGCAGGTAATAGCCAGCATCCCCTTACATGCCCGTACCCACTGGGTTCAACCCAGCCAGGTCAGCCAGTGCAGCAGGACACAGTGCTGACAGACCCAGTGGCCTCCAGCTGAGCCGGTGGTGAACTGAGAGATTTTACACAGTTAACAGTGCTGAATGAAACTGCATGGAAGTGTTATATTCAAACCATTTGTTACGTTTAGGTTTAGACAGGGGTTTCATGGTTTTGTTTTTTGCTGATGAGGTTCAAGGGTTTTTTGGATGAAGTAATTTGGCTGATATTGTGTGTGTGTGTGTGTGTGTGCGCGTGTGTGCGCGTGTGTGTGTGTGTGTGTGTGTGTGTGTGTGTGTGTGTGTGTGTGTGTGTGTGTGTGTGTGTGTGTGTGTGTGTGTGTGTCCATGCAGACGGCTGTGGGGCAGGCCCAGGCGTTTCTGTGCAAACACCTGAAGCAGTCCCCCGGGCTCTGGACCCTCCCGTGCTGAGAGCAGCTGCAGCTACAGTTGTTGAAGTGCACTGGAGTCCCCCTCATAAGCCCAACGGCCTGCTCACCACATACCTCATATACAGGTACCACAGACTTACCTTATACACACAAGTAAAACACCTGCATGCTCACACACCCACACATACACACTCTTGCATGTGCACATGTATCTTGTGTGTCTGTAAAGTCTCTTCTCTGAAGTCCAGTGGATGATTAGTCAAAGATTCGCGTGTGTGAGTGTATGAATGTATTTGGGGTGGATGGGGGTTGTATGTATCAGGATTTGTATGTATCAGGAGTTCTTTAGATAAGACTCTTTAAATCCCTTAATTGTTTAGGAAATACATGTTTTGAACTATATGGTGAAAGAGGTGCAAGAATGACTCAAATGAGAACAGAGAAATTAGCAGTGAGTTCCCAGCTCTGGGGGCTGTGCTGGTTGTGCTGTGCGTCCTCGAAAGCATTTGAACAGGCCATTACGGAGTTGGCGTGTAACCCGGTAAACAGTAATTATGTCGTGACCTTGAGGTGAGCAGGGTGAACACAGTTGGTCACACTTGTCAACGTTTGACAGTGGAGGTGCGCACGGCGATATGTAGAGTGCTTATATATGGGTATCAAAGCCATGTCAGAGGGGCACAGTTGGAATGAGAGTGTTTGCGTGTGGTGGGGGGTTACTGCAGCACTTGTGATGGGCAGCTCTAAATGGGGGCTGACATGGCCCTGCTGACATCGATTATTCCAGGCACACTCCAATCCACTGGAAAGAGCGGTATTAAACAGGATGCGGCTACTCGTCCTCCCGGCACTGAGCGAGCGAGCAAGCGAACTTACACTGACATGGCACAATTACGTCAGCGTCAACAGGCACTACTGCTACCACCCCTCCGCTGGAGGGGCGTCAGGATTCCACATGAGGGACCTGCTAACTTCATCATTATGTAGTCTCTCTTGCTCCCTCTTACACACACACACACACACACACACACACACACACCCCAACACATAGCTCACACTTTCTGCACATGCTATCGTGTCCTTGCAAAAGCCACAACCAAACAAACTTCCAATTTTCCTGTTCCCAAAATCATTTTTTAGCGAAGGCAGATTCACTTGGCTTCATTCAGATAAATGCCATGCTCTAAGAAACCTGCCAACCCGAGCAGTGGGCTCAGTAAGCAGCCCGGAAAAGTGCTCCCACCCTCCTCCTTGCTGTGTCCGCTTCCCACCCTCCTCCACGTGTGTCCGCTTCCCGCCAGGGCTTTAGTCAAGGGCAGCATGCCGTGTTGACCAATGTCATCCATATGCGAGGTCAGAGCAGCCTAAGCCGCCATAAGTCTTGAAGAAATATCATTAGCATACCCGCAGAGGCCTGGCGCTCCGAGCGCACGTGGCTGGATTTGATCCGAGCTCTGATTTGGGATCGGATAAACGTGGGCAAATTTGGCACGCAGACGCACACCCGGAGAGCGGCAGGAGAATCCGCCGCTGGCTTAAAATGACTTGATATGTCGCCGTGCCTGTTTATAGTAATACCTGAGCTCAGCATTGCATTAAATCCAGATCCCTTCCGTTTATCCAGTGTTGACTGTGCCGCCTCCTTAGGGATCTGTTATTTATCTTTTGCTTGTGCAAGTTACCAAGCAAGGGAAAGTCGAGAGTTTTACTAACTCTTTTGTTTCTTGTTTGGCTTGTTCTTGTATACCAGTGCATCTAGCAATTAAAAAAAATGTTTGTTCATATTGAGTCAGTAATTTATCATCACATATGTTATGGAGGTATTTTTTGGCTTTAATGCTTCTGAGTAATTTTTTTGTTTGTTTGTTTATTTATCAATTTAAGATTAGGCCCCTAAAACAAGCAAATACATCTTAGTGTTGATGTCCAAGACCAAAAGAGTGTGAGGCCAAGATGAGACTGAGACCGTAACAGGAGCTGGGTGGCGCAGTGGGAGTCAAAACTGAGACCGTAACAGGAGCTGGGTGGCCCAGTGGGAGTCCAGATTGAGACCGTAACAGGAGCTGGGCAGGCCAGTAGGAGTCAAGACTGAGACCATAACAGGAGCTGGGCGCAGTGGGAGTCGATCCTGAGACATGAAAAAATTTATATTCAAGCTCATGAGTCAGAATTCAAATTATTCTATACAAACTCTAAATTTCACATTCCTTACACAGCAAGACCATTCTAACAGAAGCATGGGAGTGAGCAGTCTCCAGTGCATGTTGTAGACTCCTCCACGTAACAGAGGACAGCCGCAGATTACAACTGTTCTCCGAAAAAAAACATCACTCAGGTTCACTGAAGAGTAGCAAGATGTTCTGCATCACCTCCCAAGCAGTGTTCGGAGGACAGAGAACATAAACGTCTCATCTTTAGTAAAAGACACAGCATTCTATCAGGATACAGTGCATACAGATCTCTACATGCCACCAACACCAAGGCTTGGTTGCAGATGTGAATCGTGCTGGGGGACTATAACATAGGAGGGCCTACTGCAGCGCATGAATGGATTGCAGTGACCGAGAGGCCAGTGAATTTCAGGCTGTATAAGGGAATTCAACATCAGTACACCAGACACCTGGCCACAAACGCAGCAGAGACTAGGAAGTGCATCATAACAGTAATATAATGTAAGGGATTAAATCAACAAACAGATCTGGCTCAAGCAGAATTCTGTAGTTTTGAAAATGGCCATTGAATTAGTACAGTATGAACTGAAGTAGACCAATCAAGGAGGACATTCCAAAATGATATATAAAATGAAACTCTTTTGGATTTATGTAAAGGAATGTGCCAAAACACTCGAAAAATATGATGTGCAGGATTGGTCAGCAACTTCAGAAAGAATTTGCTTAGTTACAGCCAATGAAGTAACAATGGTTACTAAATATACATTTCTCTATCAGTAAACTTTACTGTTCAAACCATTTCTTTAAATGACTTTTGTTTGTGTGGGTGCGTGTGTGGGTGTGCGTGTGTGGGTGTCCAGATGTGTGTGTGTGTGTGTGTGTGTGTGTTTGCGCGTGTGTGTGGGGGTGTGGGTGTGTGTGCGTGCATGTGTGTGCGTGTGTGTGTGTGTGTTTGCGCGTGTGTGTGGGGGTGTGGGTGTGTGTGCGTGCATGTGTGTGCGTGCGTGTGTGTGTGTGTGTGTGTGTGCGTGTGTGTGCGTGTGCGTGTGCGTGCATGTGTGTGCGTGTGTGTGCATGTGTGTGTGTGTGGGTGCGTGTGTGGGTGTCCAGATGTGTGTGTGTGTGTGTGTGTGTGTGTGTGTGTGTTTGCGCGTGTGTGTGGGGGTGTGGGTGTGTGTGCGTGCATGTGTGTGCGTGCGTGTGTGTGTGTGTGTGTGTGTGTGTGTGTGTGTGTGCAAGTGTGTGTGTGCATGTGGGTATCCACATGCGTTCATGCCGATTCCTCTCCCACTCATTGTTTGGCTTTATTTGAATGCGGCTAGTAGGACTGGGGGGTGGCAGTGGAGTGGAGGCATGGGCGTGGCTGGTGGGGTGGTCGGTGGGCGTGGCCAACTGGGGGCCACTTTAGGTGAGGCTGGATTTTCTGCATCATTTTCTGCAGCAGCATGGAGGCCCTTCCTCTAATGTGGGAGAATTAACGAAGCTTGCCGAGCACTGAGCCCAGCGCTGGGCCTGCCTCTTACCTCCCTCTCTCCCTCTCTGCTCTCGCGCTCCTCCCCTGTGGCTGTCTCTGTGAAGTGTTGTGTCAAGTGGTGTACTGTAGACCTCAGTTAGTTTATTGCTTGGTTGCTTACATTTTAGGTGTTACTGACATACCTGTGTTTTGAGTATTTTTCCGTTATTCCTTAAATGTAAGGGTTATAACATACAACTCTGGATTTCTATAATGGTGCATGTGTAATGCCATGTGTGGTTTGTACAGTGCGTAAATCTCACCTTATTTTGTCCTGTAGAAGACCAAAAGGAACCCAGGAAGAGCTCCTGGTCTTCATCTGGACTGAGGGTCCTCTGGAGTTTATTGATGCCTCCGATTCCCTTCAGCCATTCACTGAATACGAGTACAGAGTCACCGCGCACAACTCACAGGGTTCCGCCTCAAGCTCCTGGAGCTCCACCCTCACTCTAGAGGCAGAACCAGAGGGCATGGCCCCACCCACAGCATGGCCCACTGGCCCCTACTCAGTCCTGCTGAACTGGACCCAGCCCAGCAAGCCCAATGGACAGATCTCCAAGTACAGAGTAGTATACCAGAAAGAGTCCAGAGATCCCACACTCAACTCAACAATGGTCACTGCGCTCACAGTGCCGGTAAGCATTGCTCTGTATATAAGGAAACTCTTTTCCTGGAATAGCGGTAAGGAGTATGTATATCTTGTGTGTGTGTGTGTGTGTGTGTGTGTGTGTGTGTGTGTGTGTGTGTGTCTGTCTGGCTGACTGTCTTACTGCGACTGAGTGTGATAGAGTGCAAGAGCAAGATATATCTACAACCGCTCCCATGCTATCTGCAGCCTGAGAGAGGGATATCTACAGTCTCTCACATGCTATCTGCAGCGTGAGAGAAAGAGGGATATCTACAATTTCTCACATGCTATCTGCAGCGTGAGAGAAAGAGGGATATCTACAGTCTCTCACATACTATCTGCATCATGAGAGAGAGGGAGCGATATCTACAACTTCTTGCATACTATCTGCTATGTGAAAAAAGAGAGAGCGAGATATCTACAACCTCTCACATATCTGCAATGTGAGAGAGAGAGATATTTACAACTTTTTGCATACTACCAGCAATATGAGAAAGGGAGAGATATCTATAACCTCTCATATGCTATCTGTCAGGAAGAGATATCTACAACTTCTGACGTCTGCAGTGAGAGAGTGTTAGAGAGACTGAGATAGAAGGAGAGATATCTACAGCTTCTCACTTGCTGTCTGCAGGGGGCAGGGTTATATACAACCTCACATACACTTTTTGCAATGTGACCAGACCTGCTTTTACTGCTGACCTTTGTTGGTTGCTCATAATTTATATCAAATGTAAATGGCGGCCTTTAACCTGATTAATTTGACTTCAGCTCATTTATCAAAGACTTGTTTCCCTCCCATCTTGTGCATGTTAAGGCAATGCAGCTGGCTATATTCTGAAGAGAGCAGTCAGTAGTATGCTGCATGGGTAGTGTGAGGCTCTCAGTGCATAAAGGTGTGGAGGATGTGGAGAGTGCAGGATGTGAAGGGTGAGGAGAGTGCAGGGTGTGGGTAGTGTAGAGAGTGCAGGGTCTGGAGGATGTGCAGAGTGCAGGGTGTGTACAATGTGCAGGGTGCAGGGTGTGCAGGGTGTGGAGGGTGTGGAGAGTGGAGGGTGTGCAGGGTGTGGAGAGTGCAGGGTGTAGAGGGTGTGGAGAATGCAGGGTGTGCAGTGTATGGAGAGTGTAGGGTGTGAAGAGTGCAGGGTGTGGAGAGTGCAGGGTGTGGAGAGTGCAGGGTCTGCAGGGTATGGAGAGTGCAGGCTGTGCAGGGTGTGGAGAGTGGAGGGTGTGCAGGATGTGGAGAGTGGAGGGTGTGCAGGGTATGGAGAGCGGAGGGTGTGCAGGGTGTGGAGAGCGCAGGGTGTGCAGGGTATGGAGAGCGGAGGGTGTGCAGGGTGTGGAGAGTGGAGGGTGTGCAGGGTGTGGAGAGTGCAGGCTGTGCAGGGTGTGGAGGGTGTGCAGGGTATGGAGAGTGGAGGGTGTGCAGGGTGTGGAGAGTGCAGGCTGTGCAGGGTGTGGAGAGTGGAGGGTGTGCAGGGTGTGGAGAGTGGAGGGTGTGCAGGGTGTGGAGAGTGGAGGGTGTGCAGGGTGTGGAGAGTGCAGGCTGTGCAGGGTGTGGAGAGTGGAGGGTGTGCAGGGTATGGAGAGTGGAGGGTGTGCAGGATGTGGAGAGTGCAGGGTGTGGAGGGTGCGCAGGGTATGGAGAGGGGAGGGTGCGCAGGGTGTGGAGAGTGGAGGGTGTGCAGGGTGTGGAGAGGGGAGGGTGTGCAGGGTGTGGAGAGTGGAGGGTGTGCAGGGTGTGGAGAGTGCAGGCTGTGCAGGGTGTGGAGAGTGGAGGGTGTGCAGGGTGTGGAGAGGGGAGGGTGTGCAGGGTGTGGAGAGTGCAGGGTGTGCAGGGTGTGGAGAGTGCAGGCTGTGCAGGGTGTGGAGAGTGGAGGGTGTGCAGGGTGTGGAGAGGGGAGGGTGTGCAGGGTGTGGAGAGTGCAGGGTGTGCAGGGTGTGGAGAGTGGAGGGTGCGCAGGGTGTGGAGAGTGGAGGGTGCACAGGGTGTGGAGAGTGGAGGGTGTGCAGGGTGTGGAGAGGGGAGGGTGTGCAGGGTGTGGAGAGTGGAGGGTGTGCAGGGTGTGGAGAGTGCAGGCTGTGCAGGGTGTGGAGAGTGGAGGGTGTGCAGGGTGTGGAGAGTGCAGGCAGTGGAGGATGTGCAGGGTGTGGAGAGTGGAGGGTGTATGGCACAGCAAAGGGTTTCCAGCTACGCTCCAACATCTGCCTAATGAAGGCTGCCCCTCTCTCCCACCTCATCCTCCTTTCACATAACTACAAATGCTTGCCATACACGCAGTTTCACTCTGGGATTCTGTTGCCTTTTGAGAACTGGCAGATTCAGCTCGCTCATCAAGGCCACAAATCCAGCTCTAAATCCCACAGGTCCAGATCAGGAAAAATATCAGAGCGTCCATGTCTAGTTAGCCTGCTGCTCCTGATTTTTTCTACCTCATACCTATAAAGGAGGTAGACGGGTGAGTCAGAGCGCTCTTCAGCCTGGGCTGACGGAACACGGCGAGCTACTCTCTGCTGCAGACGCAGCGGTTCCCGCTGGAGCAAACCAAAACCTCCCACTCAAGACTGTACTCATCCATGTTTGGCCTGAGCCACGATGGGCTCCTCTTCCCAGGCACCGTGAGGCAGGGAAGCAGTCCAGGTCCCACTGTGGAGCTCCACTCCCCCCCCGCTGGGCTCCAGAGAGATGCTCGCCCAATAGACAAATTAATTATTTGGATAGCAATTAATGAACGTCATCTGAGCTAAGCCTTTTATCAGTGGCGTAATTTACAGTTGCGGTGCTGTTCTCTTGGCAGTCCTTTCCGGTTTCTCTTGACCTCCAGAAGTCGGCGTTGGTTTCGGCGGTGGGCGAACGCGTGACGTCAGGTGGTTTGCTGTTAATCAGCTCCTAATTAATTTTCCACGCCGTCCTTAGCCGTCTTGAGTTATGACCCTGGGTGCCACTGATTTATCATCTTGTGATTTCTCTTTTTTTCTCTTCATTTTTTGGTCTAACCTGAGCTGGTTTTTATGAAGCTGTTTTTGAGCACCAAGTGTCAAGTGTTGTCCTCCATGTTTTTATTATTTTATTATTAATGCTTGTGCGGCTTAATGTCCATTCCAGTGTAACAGCATGTATTTGTAGTGCAAGATTAAAAGGTCAAGCTAGTGCTAGTAACGGGTTCTGTAAAATGGGAACATTTGTTTCCTTGAACATTTACCACTCTAAATTCTCTGCTTGATGTGCAAAATGATGTGCATATTAAGCACATTTTCCATGTTTATTTTTTCAGTGCAGAATTTAATAAAAATTACTCGCAATAGCTAACTTTGACATTGTTAAGCTCACCCCACATTTCTCACTCCAAGCCCATGTATGACTTTAGATTTAGATTTAAATCTTGCAATAATACTGACACGTCTTTATCTTACACGCTTCAATTAGCTGTGCAGTAAATGAATATTGGCAAGTTTGAAAAAAATCTCCCTGTAAATGAAAAGCTATTTCGAAGCTGAAAGCCTCACTCTTTTTGGTGTGCTGAGACAATTGAAATGACTCGGTAAAAGGTGTCAGAATGCCAATCACTAATCTATAGGAACATTACAGATATAATTATGTACAGTCTGCAGAGCATGTGTAGATGCACTCTATTCTGAATAGAAAATACTGGTTTTCAGAACATACAAATTTTCTGCTTTCCTTCCTCCTTTGTGTTTCTCTGCTCCACTTAGACAACTCTGTCTCCACTCTGTCTCCACCCTTACTAAATCACTCTGAAACACATCCTATCTGCACCATCACGCATCAGTCTGCATTCTCAAAGTGACTTCATTACATAAAAAGATGGCACAGCCCATTACAGCCATGATCACGGCTTATTACATGTAAATGCTGCATTAGCAAATAACAAGCATTTAAAAAATATATTCTTGCATATTTTAGAATATGTTATTTAACATCAACACAAATCTCATCTGTATTTGTCCCTTGTCTCATGAGGGCCCTGGTGAGGTACCTTTGCCTAGTGCAAAGACTACCCATAATCTCCCTGGAATACTTTACTAACCAAATAAGTACTAACATGGCTAACAGTGCAACAATGCACAGCATTAATACATTTGAGTAATGCTGTCTAGTCATTTCTCTCTACCCATGCAGGGTAGTTTACCCTAGCTCACCTGACATCCATTACGAGCAGTTTTTGGGGTGAACATTTTTGAGGAAGCATTACTTTAAGTACTGACCCCCTGCTTCAGCTCCTGGTTTTCCCATGCTCCTCCAGTGCGGTGGCCAGATGCTTATGCGGTACCTGCCGAGGGTGAATCAGAGTGTGGTTATTAGCGCAATTTCTCAGGGCTACATTTATAATCCATTGATTCTGCCGGAGCTTTTTGGAGCCAGGCTTTGTGCTAGATCTGCTGCCCCTTCTGCTGTGTCGATACTTGGCCAGCAGTAGGGTGTCGTATTGATTTTGCTGTAACCAACTGTTGAAGGGCTACAGGTTGAATCTCTATTGTGGGGTTTTTTTCATGATTGAGTGAAAGGAGCATTTCGGGTGAAGGATTCCGCCTCGCTTCATTTTGCTGGGGATTCCACTCCGAGACTAGCCATAAAGCCGAAAGCGTGAGAACAGCAGGCGGGTTTTGTGCTGCGAGGGTATTGTATGGTGTTGGTTTTGAGGAGGTCCTCCCATCCCTGCCTAGACGTAGGGTGAGCTGCAGGCTGTGGTCATCAGGCAGGGAACAGAACAGATGGTGTAATGCTCAGTAATGCCAGGGCATCGAGGAGAGATGCGTTGCATTCTCTGGTCTGAGTGGGCCCATCCAACACCTCACCCTATGCCTCTTTCTCTATTTCTCTCTTACTCTTCTCTTTTTTTGCAGTTGTTGTTGTTGTTGTTAAAGTTGGGGGTGCAGGGTAGGGGGCTCAGCTATCGATCCCCGGCTGCGGCATGGGCTACAGCCGGTGCCAGAGAGGGTGATTAATGGGGACGTCACGGCGGCACGACTGAATGGGGCTACGGTGCGCAGGCGGTCTGAGCCGCCAGAACCCGACTCCCTCGCCATACACACAGACACCCCTCATTACAGAGCACTTATCAGCCCTCCATGAGAGAGAGAGAGAGAGAGAGAGAGAGAGAGAGAGAGAGAGAGAGAGAGAGAGACACAGAGAGAGAGAGAGAGAGAGCTGGCCCAAGCACTGCTAGCCCCAGGACCCGCCTTCCTGCTTCTCACTGACATACGGTCTCCCCTTGTCCCCTTGCTCTCTCTCTCTTGCACCTGCATTCTATGCCAGTGCTGTACCTCTCTGCCTCCCCCTCTCGGTATGTGGATTGCTTTCTGCCTCTGCCTTTATCTGTTGCTTTCTGCATGCCTCTCTAGCCTCTCTCCCCTTTCTCTGCTCTCCTTCCTCATGTTCTCTCTCTCTCTCTCTCTCTCTCTCTCTCTCTCTCCCCTCCTCCCATCTCCTCACGTTCTTTCCAGATGTTAGACTGCAGCCCCACGAGGCTCCCAGCGATGGGAGATGTATTAATACATCCTATTGATTAGATCAGGACCCCTGACAGTCATTTGCCGCGATACCATCTGGCTGCTGTTCCAACGCCTTCACCCAAACAGGACGTGACACCTTATTAATCTCCACCGCTGCTCCATACACACTTTGCCGTTTGCGCACAGAAGCCCGACTCTGTCGGAGAGGCGGGCAGACCTGAAGGGTGCAAGAAATTAAGGTTATTACACAAATTGAGCCATATGGTCCAAATATTTCAGAGCTGAAATTTACTAGGCAATAAAAATTGCTCCTGCCTTCCTAATGGTGTAAATTGCAGTTTAACCATGGCTCTAATGATGTCCTTCTGCTGCCTGTAACCACTCTAACATGAAGGACATTGTTTAAAAAATGCACAGGAAAAAGAGAAGGGGGGGGTTGTTGAAATGGCAACAGCATGTTTACAATCTGTTAGTGTATCATTAAGAAGAGAGCGAAGATTGTATAGACATGATGGGCACGCGTTGGAGCATGTCTCTCACTCACTTGCTTTCTCTCGCTTTCACTTTTACGCTTTTTTTGTGTGTATTTGTAGACAGCGAGAAGCGCATTTGAAGTGGTGCCATAGGATCTGAGTAGAATTCTGAGCAGCCAGCTCAGGGGCTACGCAAAGAAGCCGCACGCTCGTTAACTGAAAGTAAGATGGCTGTGAGGGCCCCAGTTTGATTACATTTTGCTTTATGGGATGTAGCGAGACTCTCGGCTTCGTCAAACAAAGACGGCTGGAGTCTCGCCGCATGGCGGGGGGGTCGAATAGGAAGTGACAACAGAGGGCTTTGTTTCTAAATGTTTTTTTTAGTGTGTCACCATTCTGGCAGTGTGATCAGGAAAGCTGAAAGCAAAGAGTTTCACCTCTTATGTAGTGTGGAAGCACTTAAAAGATATGGGGTTGGATTTAGGAGCATACTTGACCACAAGCCACACCTTTGTTCTCAAGTGTGTAAATACTGTTCTCGAACCTGCTTTAGGGGTGCCATATAAAGTGTGCTATACCTTTATAGTGGTCCTCATCGAAAGTGGGTGAGGTCTGTGTGTGTGTGTTTGTGTGTTTGTGTGTGTGTGTGTGTGTGTGTGTGTGTGTGTGTGTGTGTGTGTGTGTGTGTGTGTGTGTAGGGGTGTGTGTGTGTGTGTGTGTGTGTGTGTGTGTGTGTGTACATGCACAAGCATCTGCATGTGTTGCCCTTCAACCAAGAGGCTTCATCAGACATTGTTCCATTCTGAAGAGCCGCCCAGTGATTTGAGAGCTCTCAGGCTGATTGGGGCTTTTTTAAAACACAGTCTCCCATTCCCACACAGTAAATCACCAGTCCAGTACCAGGATGTCAGCCCCAGAGAATGGTTACCCTCTGCTAAAGTCTGCTGTTTTAATATTACCCTCCGCACAAGAGGCCATGTGCTTTCTCAGCGATGCTGAAAGCAGGCCCATGGTTATCTGTGCCATCCTCCTCTTTAATGCTTGTGTTAAAGGTGCACTCAGGATTAAGGGTCTTGGATAGCTGGACAATGAGGGGCTTAGAAGAGGAGCTTCAGTTAATCAGAGGAGGTTGAAAGTCTCTTGGGGTCTTTATATATCACTGATTTCTGTTCTCTATGAACTCTGTCTAGTTAGTGGGAGGGCTTACAATGTCTGGACTTTGATTTGGAGTTGTGCTGGATAACATTTGACCCAATGTGAAATGAGCTAAGAAAGTGTTTTGTTGGTGTTAGTTAAATCGGCACTTACAGTTTACACCAGGCTTTGCAGTTGAGGCCCGTGATCTGCAGGTCTTCGCTTCTGCTTTTTATGTACTAATCACACATTTTCACTAATAACCTCCCTTCTTTGCTTTATTAATAACTACACCGTTTTCATCAGTAACCACGCCCCTTTTCACTAATAACCACATGATTTTTTTTAACAGGAACCATACTTTTTTTTTTTATTAATAGGCACATCTTTTTTCCTCTAATAACCATAACTCTTTTTCACTAAAATTACAACATCTTTAACCAAAAAGTATCTTAACTGATTAAATCAAGTGCTTCTCTACAGGGTTGGTCCCCAAAAATGTAGACAAGGTGCCATGGTTGAACAAATCTGATTTACAAGATTAATAATTCATAAAGAAAATTAGTAATAGCACTTCTTTACATGTTCCCCTATAATGATGAATATGATGATGAATCATTATGCTACTACAGGTATCTGAATTTATTTGTGTTTATAAAATTAACCAGTTGACACTACATGAAAAGTATTTAGTCTTTAAAAATGTAATTAAAAAAAAAAATTCTGTAGAAAGAAAAACATGATGGAAAGAATCATCAGTGTCATCTGGCAAGTAATAGCTCCGCAGAAGAATCACATTACCATCTACCAACTACATAACTCTGACTTTTTTCACACTAACATATATTAAAGCACTCAAAAGATTCAACAAAATAGTCAAAGACAAAAACAATCTATAAATGATTTTTATAACCTTCATGGAATATTCGCCATCTTAAGCAAAATATTTTTTGCCAAGTGTATATGATTGACAAGGGACACATTCAATATTATTACTACTACACATTAGTTATGAATCTTCCTCACACACATTTCTACAATATATTTAATGACAACACATCAAGCTCCTCTAATGTTCTTACATTTTCTTTTGGTGTTGTTAGTTTTTTGTTTGTTTTACATTAGTCAGATATCTCCAGGATTATTTTAACTTGATGCTCTCAGGACAAGTAGAGATTCAAAACCTGATAGGCCATCCCTTTAAGAGTGTGTATGGAGGGAAGCGCTTTGATGTGGCTGGTGGCTGCAGTTCCTGACGTGCTAATGAAGGCTCACCCGGCCTGGAGTTAGCGATGGCTGGCTGCTGTAGCTTCGTCTGCCTCCAGTATGCAGATGAGGCAGCCCCGCACCTTTGAAGGGTCAGGAATCTCTGCTTTCGGCTAATTAGCATAATTGTTGTGACAAATACACATGGTTATTCTTAATTAAAATCATCCCTGGGCCCAGTCGACCCCCAGCGCTGTCACAGGAAATAACTCGAGTGCAAGTCGTTGGCGAGACGTACACAGACCTGGGCTGAGTTGGGGGGAGGCGGTGGGGCGGCAAAGATTTTCCTCTCTTTGTACAAATGACTGCTTCCTGGAGCAGAGGCTAACTGTGCTTCTGTCTGCTCTTCCTCTAATGTGTAAAACTGGAAGCGCTCTCTCTCGCTCCATTACACTGATCTCCCTTTGAATCAGTTAAAGTGTGAATTGTGCTTTTGTCATGGAGAGATCTGAGGGGGTCGTCTCTACGAACCCAAGCTGCCCCACAGGTTTCTGGGAACATTAGTCAAAATTCAACATCTTTACACAGCCAAAGAGGGAGAGATCATGACATTTAACATGAGTAAAAACCAGTGCATCAGCCACTCTTACTGTGCACTGGTTTTTAAATAATTAAATATCATAGTTTATGCTAATTGAATATGCACCCCTTTTTAGTGTATGTGGTGTTCTGCACTGTAGAAGATGTGGTGCAATTTGATGGGTATTTTGCATAGTCCTACAGGCAGCCTGCCCGATTCTCTTAATCAAAACTTAAACACTTCCCATTTTAGGGATCTGTGCCGTTAACATTTATTTGGAAATCTATAACCAAAATCAATCCTCTTAGTCGCTTTTTAATAGCTGCCTTGAGTGTCTTGGTTGAGCAAGTGCATGCTTGTTAATGCCTCTCTCTCCGTGTTTGGAAAAGTGTTTGATAGCATTGCCATCTAGGGGCCGCACGGAAGTCTCAGTGCTAAAATAAAGTGGAATGAAGCAGCTGCTGCTATTGACAGTGTGCATATGTTTGCCAGCTTTATAGTCCAAGCAGGCTTTCATATTTCACCACGGTAAAAAGGTACTTTTTAAATGGCCCGCCTCCTCTCACTCTCATAATGGATGTGTGTGTAAAAAGCTGTCACAGGTGCGGGAGGAGGGGGGCCACAATTGACTATTGCTGCCAGACCTTATGTTGCCGTAATGGCGCTGGCTTTGTGGAACACTGTGGTTTTTCCCTTTGGCTGGGGGGCAATTAATCCAGTGAGCTGTTAAAAGTATAGTGCAGAAGCCTTATTGTAGGGGCCATGGACCTTGCCAGCTTTGCTATCTGAGAGTGGTTTCAGTATTATGGTCATTTTTGCCCTTGTGTGCCAGTGTTTTGCTGACTAGGGATGATGACCAGTGATCCTGGTCCAAGCTGCACAGTTGAGTGGCTGCTCGAATTTGGGCATTCACAAACGCAGTTCTCCTGGCACAGTCAGTCGTCTGTAGAAACCTCCCTGGCCTGGTTCAGTTCGGAACCACAGCCTGAAAACACCACGGCGCTAAACGTTGCCCTAAGCTGCTGTGCGCAAGTTGCAAAGTATACCATGTGTAATTGTCAGAAATGTTCTCATATCCTCATGCCAAGCCTCTTTGTAAATAGCAAAAAAAAATAAAAAATTAGGGTAGCTTGTAATTAAATGCAAAATAGTGTCTTGGTTAGTCTAGAATAAAAATGTGACTCCATGTTGCATTTAGTAACTCAGTATAGCATGAAATTGTTCTATCACCTTCGTTCCTTAATCTTATGAAGAGCTCCGTTTTAGGCCATTATCTTAATACATTTTCAGATGTAAAACATATCTTGTGTTTTGGATTTTCACCGAACACTAAACTGTGCATGTGCATTTTTCCTGGTCTAGGGTGATGTGCATCAGGCCCATGTCTTCGGTCTCGAGCCCTACACCAGCTACAGTGTGCGGGTGGAGGCGGTAAACAAAGGTGGCAGTGCCGCCGGCCCCTGGGCCACCCTGCGCACCCTGCAGGCCTCTCCCAGTGGCCTGGGCATTTTCTCCGTGGAGAAGTGTGAGCATGGGCGTGCCCTGCTCCTGCAGTGGCTGGAGCCAACCTTGCCCAACGGAGTGCTCAAGGTATGCACCCTCTACCTGCCTCCTGCTGATTTACACAGCGGGCGTAGAGAGCGTAGCATTTTTGCAGAACTCCCATGTGCCAAAGGGTGTCCCAGGGGCCTCGACTGTTAAGGGTGACTAATGAGCTCTCTGCCACATCTGTTCTTCCACAGATGTACAGTGTGTTCAGCGACGGCAACCTGGAGTTCAGCGGCCTCTCACGCCAGTTCTTGTTCCGGCGCCTGGCGCCCTACACCACTTATGCTCTGGTACTGGAGGCCTGCACAGAAGTAGGCTGCACTAGGACGCCCATACAGCCTGTCACCACCGGGGAGGCACCGCCTGCCTCGCAAGCCCCACCCAGTGCTCGCCGTATCGGACCCCGTGACGCAGAGCTCAGCTGGAACCCCCCAGGGCAGCCCAACGGCATCATCCTGCTGTACCAGTTAATGGCCGCGGGCGTGGAGGATGGCGGGTTCAGGAGCGACGAAGACAGCGAGGATGATGAGACACAGGCCAAGGTCGCTTGTACAGTGAGGGATGTTGACACCGGCAGCTTCTCCTGCAACGTGTCCGGCCTGCAGCCGTGGAGCAGTTACAGGTTTCGCGTGCGTGTTTCAAACACGGCAGGTTCAACCAACAGCCCCTGGCTGACTATTCGCACCAAGCAGGCTCCTCCAAGGAGCTTGGCACCACCGGCTGTCAGTCATCTGGAGGGAAGGCCACAGGAGCTCTTTGTGTCTTGGGCACCTCCACTGGAGGCCAATGGTGTCATTCTGAGCTACAGGATTCAGAGAGGCAACGTTGGCTTTCGTTTCAGTTTCGACTCGAGTGTGTTAAACTACACTGACCAGGATTTGACCGCACACACCATCTACAGCTATGCAGTTATTGCGTGCACAATAGCTGGCTGTGTTACCAGCCAGCCGACTGTAGTCAGGACATTAGAAGCTGCGCCTGCAACAGTCAAACCTCCTATAGTATCTAATGTGATGCCCCATTCCCTAAATGCATCATGGACTGCACCAACTATCCAGAATGGGGAAATCTTAGAATACATCCTCCAGATTAACAAGGAGGAGGTTTACCATGGGAAGAAGCTGAGTGCACAGGTGAGGGGTTTAGAACCCCACACTTCCTATTTCCTCATCTTAACAGCCTGCACTAATGGAGGCTGCACTACCAGTGCTCCCACCCCAGTCCAAACCAGAGAGGCATCCCCCACTGGTATGCCAGCCCCAACTTTAAAGGTCACAGGCCCTGAGTCAGTGGAGGTGGCATGGGAGGAACCCGATTGCCCCAATGGGGTCATCACAGGGTATGAGCTCCATCGTGATGGGCATGTCATCTACGCGGGCATGGACACACACTTCCATGACTTCACCCTGCTGCCCAATGTCGAGTACAGCTACACTGTCACTGCCAGTAACAGCCAGGGTATGGCCATCAGCCCTTCAGCTGTTGCCAGGACACAGTCTTCAGCCCCTTCGGGCATGTTGCCCCCTCGCCTACAGGCCCTGGGGCCCTCTAGCATCATGGTGCAGTGGGAGCCCCCAGTCCGGGCCAATGGCGTTCTCATCAGCTACTCTGTGTACGAGCGGGACCCCTCTGCGCCCAATGTCAGGAGGCTGGTCTTTGCAGCACATCACAGCGCCTTCCAGAGTCGCAGTTTCTCTCTTACAGCTCTGCAGCCCTACTGCAGGTACCTGTTCTATGTCTCTTGCCTATGTGGTCTCTGTTTTAATATCGCTATTTCTGCTTGTTACAGGGTTCGTTTCTCAAAAATCTTGACTTGTTACATGAGCACAAGTTTTAGGTGAGTGTAAAAATACTATGGTAAACAAAAAAAAAAGTTACATGTTCTAAGAAAAAAAAATTGTCAACTTGTATTATTAGTTATTCATCTCACAGTAGGCGCAATAGGGACCGATTGACACAACTACTAAACATCCAAAGGAGGAGATGGGATTGGAGACAGAGGGTGCTGCTAAGAGCATCTTGGGTAATTGTCCTTGTGTCTCCCTCTCCCTTAGACAAAGGCAGTTAAAGGCACAGAGGCAGTCAAATGAAGGATGGCGGAACGCCATGTGTGTATACGCATGTTGTTGAACATCCAGATAAGCAGAGAGGGACAATAATAGCTCATCAGCTCACCACGGTCAGGTGACCTTCCCCTGCCCCTCCCCAATAAAAAAAACCAAACAAAAAACGACACAGGGCATCTTTATGAGCCACATAAAGATGCTCTGTGTCGTTTTTTGGTTGGTTTTTTTTGTTGGGGGGGGGGGGGGCGGATTTGCGCATGGTCTTTTAATCATTGTTTTAACAGAGTTACACCAAAAACATATTAAGCCTCTTGTTAACAGTTTTAAGACTGTAAATAAAATGTTTCTAAACAGAGAATAACTTTATATTTCCAAAAAGGGTCATCCTAAATGAAATTTAAGTCCTTGTAAGGATTGCCTTACAAACTTTAACAGAGTCCACATAACCTGTTAAAGCTTATTAGAACTGAAGTAATGCATTCTGCATGTCTTGGCATGGGGGGAGGATGCTGCTTAGTCTATCACCTGTATGTGCATGCAACTTTCAACCAGGTATGAAGTGAGAGTGGAGGCCTGCACCCTGCTTGGATGCACTTTGAGTGAATGGGCCTCAGTTCAGACCCCAGAGGCGCCTCCTGCTGGCCAGTCGCCACCTCTACTGGAGCTACAGGCTGACTCAAAGGGCATGCAGACTGTGTTCCTGCTCTCGTGGTCCCCACCCGCCCACACTAACGGAAAGCTGCTGCACTATGAGCTCTATAGGCGGCTCAGCGAGGACGCAGAGAGTCAGTCTGCCGCCTCACTCGTCTACCGTGATGTCTCAACCTCCTACCATGACCGTGGGCTCCTTCCCTACACGCCTTACGAGTACCAGGTCATTTATTTCTCGTTTGCTCTGTCTTTCTTTAATTTCACTTTCATAATTTCAAAAGCAACACTTTAGTATAAAAACACACCTTCTATCTAGTATTTTAAAATATTTTTAGAATATATGCTCATCAGTAACTTTACTAGAAACACCTCCCTTTTACTTTGACCACACTCTTATTACCTCAGGTACTAACACCAGGACTGACATTCATGTAGTAGCAGCACGCTGGGTGTTGAATTAGTACAAGTGTTTGCTTGTGTCAGTAGCACTGCTTGGCTACTGGGGTCCTCAGCCCAAAAATGTACCGGCCTTCAGTCACCTAACCACTGAGCACAGAACCAATGTGCTGTAGACTCTCAGTGTAAACCTGCAAAGCATACCTACGAAGGAATTGTTCCTAAAGAAGTGGCTAGCAGCAGCCTGGCAGTAGTAGCTGAGCTCCAGGCTCTGTCTGGGCCATGCTACCTGCCTTCAGTTTGCTCCCAATTCGTAACGCCGCTGCCCCTCACAAGACCTTTCTTAATTGACAGGCTAGCCTTTAGAGTGAAATAACATTAGCATTTGATTGTCATGCGTGAGAGGCGTGGGATACATTGATAGACTCGGCCTGATTGTTCCATCTTATTTAAGAGCGGTAATTTATGACAACCGGCAGGCGGGGTCCCTGCGCCTACGGACAGGTGACAGGGCCATTAATCTCGGGCCTGGCAGTATGCTGCCGATCAGGATCGAAGCCATCGAATTAGCCGCAGCCGCCTTCCAGACGGCTAAGCGTCGAAAGGACCTTTCCCTGTCCACACGCTCTCCCGGGAGGGCATGCTAACTGTACGGGACGTGCAACGGATCATTCGTATGAGGAGGCTCCTTCGTGCATTAACCTCTGCTCTTACTTCCCAACAGGGGAGGAATTTTGTGGATTAGAAGGCTGGTTTAATCTGCTCACCTTCAGTTCATTCCTCACGTTTAAAGCCATCTTTCCGAGGAGCAGATGTCAGCATGATTCATGACTTTGTCCAGACGTCGCAAAGTCCTGTTCATCTTGTTTCCCTTTGCTGGGGCGTCACCCGCACACAGCTTCCCTAGCAAAACTGAGCCACTTGCACGAGCAGCGGCCACATATTTCACTGACACTTTTATGCCACACCTTAATTAGCGCTGCTGTAGGAAAAGAGCGCTTTTGGCCCCGTGCTGATGAGGCGGGCGTGGCAGGACTTTTTCAGAACCTGTCGCTGGGCAGACTCTACCCTCAGTGCTTAAACCCAGATCCATTAGAGCTCACACATGACATATTTTTATTTTCTCCTAATTACCGTACTAACGGCTCGGCAGGCGAGTGCCGGCGCGGCAGTAAAAAGGTCTCTGCTCCTCATACAAGGACACAAGGGTGTCCTGGTCCCACTCCACTTTCCAGCCAGTGAACCGCCAAGCTCTGAGATGCCTCTGTTATTCTCACCTCCTCATTGTCTGTTGCTCATTTATTTACACGCAGCGTGAAACGGCTCTGTTCTCCTCAGCCTGTCGCTGCAGACACACTTGCAATGTCCGACATGTCCGAGAGAAAGGGTGAGGGCACTTCGGGATCGTCAGGAGCGTTCCTCTTTCCCCCTCTCTTCCTCCATCTTCGTCCTGCCATGTTGACCTTTTCGCTCTGTGAGGTGACAAGATGCCCTTTTCGTGACCCCCTCCCCCCACTGCCACCAGGTGCCCTCCCTCTGCACTGTCCTCAGATATGTTGGCCACGTCCTGTCGTCCGGATGGAACAGGCTCCAGAGGGGAATACGCAACCGGACCAGAGCGCCGTGCAGTCCCCATGTATTGCCACTTAGATCTATCATTCTGATTGATCACGCTCTAATTGCCTATTATTGAGGCTAATTTAACCCTATCCGCCGGAACATCCATCTGCCGCCTCGATTCCGAGTGACAATCTACAAATTACTTACCCATGCAAATGGTGACCCCGTATGACCTTTCCCTGCTCCTCCTCTGTAATTATACCAACATCTCGTCGGCTAAATAAGATTACTTCACCTAGCCACGTGTTGACGCGCTCCTTGATGAAGGTGAAATGTAATTTCCATGTAGATTTTCTCAAGAGCGCCTCTGTAATGGACTCTGGCGCATTGGGGCCCTTGATTGGCGGTGGGATCTCCAGCAGAGAGCCCCAGGTCCCCAGAATGGAGCAGAACGCCAGCTGTCATAGACACTAGAGGCAGGAGCCCCTGCAGGAGAAGGTGACTCCCCACTGACCGCAGGAGGAGGAGTACGAGTGTAGTGTCACTGTCTGTGTCTCTCTGAAGTAAGAGCCAGGACATCTGGGCCCCAGGTGATGACAGTATCTGCACACCTGTAGCACTGTGCAATTGATCCTGTGTGTGCTGTACTTTCACACTGCCCTCTGCAGCACGCTTATCTTTTCAACACCCAAAGTGCAGGACTTAACCATGTTACACATTGCATTACATCTTAATACCGCAATTGCACCACGTGTATTTTATATACTTGGACTGTAATTCCATCAGCTGTTCTACAATTCTTTTACTCTTTACAACTACTTAAGACTTATAAAATATTTGCTGAACTATGAAACAATGCTGTAGACTTGGATATCTTGGAAACAAGGCATTCTCGAAGGCATCTTGTGGAGCCATAGGCATCATTTCAGGTGTGGACCGTGAATTCAGCGGGTCGTGTGGGCAGTCCGTGGGTCATAGGCCGGACCGGGCCAGCTCCTCCCGAGGGTGTGGCTCCTCTCCAGTTCCTGCGCATCCACGCCACATGGGCTGTGGTGAATATCAGCCCCCCCACCAAGCCCAACGGCATCATCAGCCTCTACAAGGTGTTCGCCCAGACGAAGGACACACATGTGCTGGTACACACCACCTGCTCCATAAAGGGGAACTTCTTTAGTGCACTTGAGAACGTGCCTTCCGTGTGTGTTATTTATTGATCCTCTAACGGGTGTCGTTGAAGAGTGTGTGAGATGTGTCGTGGTCTGATGGGACATGGTGCAGTTGGCATGGAGAGCGAGAGGTTTTCAAGATTTTCATCAGCTCTTATACTGACATATGTATATTATAGATGTAATGTTGTAGTTTAATTAATCAGTATTGTAGAGAATCTCAACATGTAGCTGTCCTACTTTAAAATGCTGGCATTCAGAGTCTGTTTTTCTCACGTACAGCACTTTTAAATGAATCTGTTAGTCTATAATACTTTCCAATAGTTCAAAGCTACAGCCATTTTTCTCAGCAGACACACACCCACAAGCAAAATGATACTTTGAAAAGGACTTTCAGCAGCTAATTCATCATAATCCGTCATAACTAGTCTTGATTCCAGCTGTCATGAATTCAACAGTGAGATTTCGAGCTGCTATAATTGAACTGTGTAAGCATTTTTGAGCAAGTTGCACATGTGTGCATACCACATGTGATGCTAGAAAGCTGATTAAAACTCTCATAAAAGTCCTCAGTATAAACAGCCTAAGTTCATGCCATGTGAGCAGCATATCCAGACACTAGAATAAGCAGCCAGCAAGCAGTGTTGCTTGCCCTCACCCAGGGTCACCTCCACCACCTCTCTCCCTGTGCACAGCTGTCAGAGGGGACGTCTCAGCAGCAGACCCTCCACCACCTGGCACCCTTCACTGCGTACACCGTAGGCGTGGAGGTGTGCACGTGCCCAGGCTGCTGCAGCCGCGGCCCGCTGAGCGAGCTGCGCACGCCGCCCTCAGCACCAGCCCAGCAACCGCCACCTCGCCCCATCGCCCTCGCGTCCCGCTGGGCGCTGGCCGAGTGGGACCGGCCCCTGCAGCCCAATGGCATCATTGAGAGGTGGACGCCTAGCTAATAATCATATGTTCTTTAGCGAGGTCATGCATATCTAGCATTTGATTGTTCTGGTCTTTTTCTCCTCATCTTGGTAGCTTTGAGCTCCTGGTACGGAGCGCGTGCCCCCAGCCGATGCAGCCCGTGCCTATGGGCTGCTCCGTGGGCCAAGTGGAGAGTCGGTTCTTCAGGAAGGGCCAGAGCCTCAATATCACCACCCTGCTCCCCTACGCTACCTACGACATCTGTGTGGTCTCCTACAACAACATGGGCAGCACAGCATCTGAATGGGTCCCCATAACCACGCTGAAAGAGCGTAAGATGAAACACCAGTGCATTTGTGCACTTAATCTCTCTCACTTTCATCCTCAACTTCATTTTTGTGTACTGCTCTTTCAACAGTGAGCTGGCTTAATTTCTAATGATAATATAGCCAACTGTCTAACAAGGTAGAATTTTAACCGCATTTCCTTAGCTGGGTTAGCCAGGTTATCTAGGTTCTCATAACTGATTATACATAACCACAGTGTGCATAACGTTAACTAGCTAGCTAATGGGTGAACCGACATCCTTGCTCGCTAAGTGGTTACACATTTACCCTAACCCTACCCCTCTACCCTTTAGTCACACATTTACCCTAACCCTACCCCTCTACCCTTTAGTAACACATTTACCCTAACCCTACCCCTCTACCCTTTAGTCACACATTTGCCCTAACCCTACCCCTCTACCCTTTAGTCACACATTTACCCTAACCCTACCCCTCTACCCTTTAGTCACACATTTACCCTAACCCTACCCCTCTACCCTTTAGTCACACATTTACCCTAACCCTACCCCTCTACCCTTTAGTCACACATTTACCCTAACCCTACCCCTCTACCCTTTAGTCACACATTTACCCTAACCCTACCCCTCTACCCTTTAGTCACACATTTACCCTAACCCTACCCCTCTACCCTTTAGTCACACATTTACCCTAACCCTACCCCTCTACCCTTTAGTCACACATTTACCCTAACCCTACCCCTCTACCCTTTAGTCACACATTTACCCTAACCCTACCCCTCTACCCTTTAGTCACACATTTGCCCTAACCCTACCCCTCTACCCTTTAGTAACACATTTACCCTAACCCTACCCCTCTACCCTTTAGTCACACATTTACCCTAACCCTACCCCTCTACCCTTTAGTCACACATTTACCCTAACCCTACCCCTCTACCCTTTAGTCACACATTTGCCCTAACCCTACCCCTCTACCCTTTAGTCACACATTTGCCCTAACCCTACCCCTCTACCCTTTAGTCACACATTTACCCTAACCCTACCCCTCTACCCTTTAGTCACACATTTACCCTAACCCTACCCCTCTACCCTTTAGTCACACATTTACCCTAACCCTACCCCTCTACCCTTTAGTCACACATTTACCCTAACCCTACCCCTCTACCCTTTAGTAACACATTTACCCTAACCCTACCCCTCTACCCTTTAGTCACACATTTACCCTAACCCTACCCCTCTACCCTTTAGTCACACATTTACCCTAACCCTACCCCTCTACCCTTTAGTCACACATTTACCCTAACCCTACCCCTCTACCCTTTAGTCACACATTTACCCTAACCCTACCCCTCTACCCTTTAGTCACACATTTACCCTAACCCTACCCCTCTACCCTTTAGTCACACATTTACCCTAACCCTACCCCTCTACCCTTTAGTCACACATTTACCCTAACCCTACCCCTCTACCCTTTAGTAACACATTTACCCTAACCCTACCCCTCTACCCTTTAGTCACACATTTACCCTAACCCTACCCCTCTACCCTTTAGTAACACATTTACCCTAACCCTACCCCTCTACCCTTTAGTAACACATTTACCCTAACCCTACCCCTCTACCCTTTAGTCACACATTTACCCTAACCCTACCCCTCTACCCTTTAGTCACACATTTGCCCTAACCCTACCCCTCTACCCTTTAGTCACACATTTGCCCTAACCCTACCCCTCTACCCTTTAGTCACACATTTGCCCTAACCCTACCCCTCTACCCTTTAGTCACACATTTACCCTAACCCTACCCCTCTACACTTTAGACACTCATGTGCAATGCTTTATAAAAGCCTGCAGTACTGATTGGAACCTGAAAAATGTAAATAACTTGCAGTCAGGGCTAAGAATAAGATAGCTAGCTAACGTTAGCTAGCTACCAAGTAAAACATACAAAAACGCACCTTCTACCAAATTATTCAAGGCGAATAAGCACTGTAGAAATAGTTACTGCTCACTAAGATAAAGTGTTTATTAGCCAGCTTGGTAATATTAGCCATGCTAGCTTAACGTTAACATGCGAAACCTTTGATCTACTGAGGTCTGTAGCTAAAATGTTGAACTGATGAACCTAAAATTGCAAACAAAAAACTGCTTGTGCAAGTATATAACATGAAAACGAACAAAATACGATACATTAATCAGATTAAACTTTTATGTGAAAGCTTCTTAGAAGTTTACACCACTGACCTCACCCGTTCCGCTCGCTATTTCTAACAAGCAAAGCGCTTGTGGCCGAGGAAGCATTCGGCCAAAATAAGGCATCTGAGAAGGCAACATATTTACAGTATCTAAGAATTACTTTATATGTTTTTTGTGGCAGGCATTCTATTAAGTAAATCGATGTCTATGCAGAAAGCTCACTAGATATTGAGACAGACCCATAAACTGATATTGTCTTATCACAACAATGTTATCTTACACTACTTGTCCACTGGTGCATGCACCATTTTTCAGTGGTTGTTCCACATCAAGACATCAGTAAACCTCTTTCTCCTGCTTGCCCTCTGTTTGTGTTGCAGCTCCACAGTACAAGCAAGCGTTTGTGGTGCACAGCAACCTGACGGCTGTCTGTGTGGACTGGGGCCTCTCGTTCTTCCTGAACGGACCCCTGAGGGAGTACTCTCTGAGCGAGAGCGGCCTGCGTGTCTACAGCGGCTTCCACAGCTCTGCGAACATCCCCCGCACCTCAGACAAAAGTAGAGATCCCCCCAGCCCTTACCTATGCCTGTGAAAACACAGAGAACTGAATCGATATGCTAATGGATTTTCAGTGGTCCCGATTCATAATTTAAAATCCTTTCTGTGTGCTCTCTTCCCACTCTTTCCTTCATTACTTACCTTTTTGCTACGTTTTCTTTCATATTCTTCATATATTCTCCTCTGACGATTTGCACTCTCTCTCCCTCTCTCTCTCACTCTCTCTCTCTCTCTCTCTCTCTCTCACTCTCACTCTCTCTCTCCCCCTCTCTCTCTCTCACTCTCTCTCTCTCTCTCTCTCTCACTCTCACTCTCTCTCTCCCCCTCTCTCTCTCTCTCTCTCTCTCCCTCTCTCTCTCACTCTCTCTCTCTCTCTCTCTCTCTCTCTCTCTCTCTCTCTCTCTCACTCTCTCTCTCTCTCCCCCTCTCACTCTCTCTCTCTCTCTCTCTCTCTCTCTCTCTCTCTCTCTCTCTCCCCCTCTCTCTCTCTCACTCTCTCTCTCTCTCTCTCTCTCTCTCTCTCTCTCTCTCTCTCTCTCTCTCTCTCGCCCTCACCCCCTACCTCCCTCTAGCCTTTGTCTTCCAGGTTACCTGCACCACAGACAGTGGCAGTGCCAGTTCTCCTATTATCAAATACAGCACAACCACCGGCATAGGTACGCTTAGCTCGGCTGCAGTGCACTGCTCTCCGTGGGCTTGGGGCAGGCTTTCAGGCAGGGCTCAGCAGGTGAAGGTGACTCTTCATTACCAGGCGAAACTGCCGCATCTCTGTTCTGTCGACCGCCCGGCTCCAAAGCTGGTGTCACTGTCACACGCTCTTGGGTTTTTGGCAGTGCTTCTGCAATACATTGTATGTGTGCGTGTGTGTGTGTGTGTGTGTGTGTGTGTGTGTGTGTGTGTGTGTGTGAGAGAGAGAGAGAGAGAGAGAGAGAGAGAGAGAGAGCGAGAGATCTAATGAGTTTGGACTGAAGAGGCACTGGAAGGAGAGGAGGTGAGAAGGGAAGAAGGAATCAATGGGGTGAGAGGGCTGAAAGAGTTGTGAAATGACACTGACTGGCTAATCAAGTGTGTTTTCAAATCATTTCGACAGTTCCTGTTTCTAAATGCATTTGTTGGTTAAAAGTAATTAAATAAATACATTTTAGAATAATGATTTTGCACACAGACTGGACTAATTAAATCTGAACTAACAACAATCAGTATATATTTAAATATATATTATGCACCTGTCCAGGAGTTTTTCCCACTACCAGTTTCGAATATGGAGAAAATGCTCTATAAAATTAGATTGAAAGCAAGCCAGTTTGTCTGTATTCTCAACTCTCAGCAGTCAGTCAAGCTTCTCAATGAAACCTTTTCCTCCCAAAACAGATGCGGCGGAGGCCACCTCCGAGGGTAAGGGTGGTGCGTTCGGCACGGTGGTGGCTTTCTACACAGAGCTGTGGTTCATCCTGCTGATGGCCCTGTTGGGGCTGGTGCTGCTGGCCCTGCTCCTGGGCGTCCTGCTGCGCCGTGCACTGAGCAAGGCCCCCTTTGTCAGGGAGAGAGCGCCCCTCCAGCCCCTGCAGAGGAGAAGCCCCACATACCCTCCCAACGCCTCCTTGGTGAGAGGAGTTTTGCATTTGGAAATGTTGAGTATTAGTACTGACCCTTTACAAAGGTCACACACTAATGCAGTGCGCCAGATGAATGTTATGCCAGATAAGTTTAGAATTGATATAGTCTGTTGTACATAAATGTGCATCAATTGACACTTTCCCAATTTCATAATGAGTAGATATTGTCAAATGTGCTCATGGTTATATATTGCTGGTTTTAAGATACCTCATTTTGTCATGAATCTATGATTATTTCAGTTTGTCTTGGAAACTTAAAAAAAAATTATTAATTTTTTCTCATCCCCTGTACTTGCCTCAAATGTCCACAAGGGGGTAGTTCTCTGCATTTATTTTTCTTTTGATAATGCTGCCCCCTAGTGGATATATGACAGAAGGCAAGAACCAGGCAAGAAATAGGGAGAAAGTGAAAATCTACAGCTTTGCAGCATTTCTTTCTCTCTTCCCAGAAACGTTAACCCTGTCAGTGTGATCTCTTTCTCCCTCTGTACACCCTTTCCATCTCCCCTCCTATAATGGCTTGCTGGACTGTTCTTGGCGTGTTACAGAGGCCATCCTCCGATCTCTGCTCTATCCATGCTTGCACTGCTCTCCTACAGTCCAGTGGTGGAATGGTGAGCACTCACCCAACCCTGCCCCCCTCTCTCTCGCTGCCTCCCTCCTCCCCTCCCTCTGTTACCTCTCTGCTCATGGTTCCCTCTCTCCTCACAGTCTGACAGTGTGCCGGACTCGACCAGCAGTGTAACCTTAAAGGGGTTTACCATGCACACTGAGGTACATTGTCTGGTTTGACTGTTCCTTTCACAGCAGAGAGCTGCCTGCTTGTTTGCAATCCTGGCAAAATTTATTTCTGCCTGTGTTTTTACTGGCTTTATATTATAGAATGGCATGTCTTTTTCCCTTTGAAGTTACCTTCCATGTCTTTGGAAGTTAATGTGTGGGTTCTTGCTTTCTTTTAATATCCTTTCTTCACTTTTTGTTGAAATGGTTTTGTGTGTCTCGATATTAGCATGATTGACATATTATTTTAAACTGCACCGCAGCTTTTATCCAGCAGATGGTGCTGTAGAGCTGACTCAATGAGTCTCAAGCATGTTTCAAAATCATTGTTAAAGATGGACTAGAAGACATTAATCTCAATTTTCTCAACAGAGTTGAGCAAGTAAAGTTGCTGGTAACAATATTTTACACAAGAGTACCTTTTTGGGGGTGCCCTTTTGCTCAGTAAAATACCCCAACTCATCCCCCATCTGCTGGTCTTTATTTCTCACTTTTTTGGAATTTGTTCGTTGAGCTACTGGCTTTTGCATGGGGAATCATGAGTGTTCAACAAGTGCAGGGAAGCCATTGGCTGTGAAAACCCGACATCTGTGTTGGTGTGCGTTGTTGTTGTGCATCGTGTGTTGGTGTGTGTTACCTTGCAGGGTCTGAACGACACTAAGGTCGGTGGCAGCACTTCCCAGCCCAGAAATCCCAGTCACCAGGCCAGCATGTCTGTGTTGCATGTCACCAGCGAGAACCAGCTCAGCCATGCCTACTCCCAGAACTCCCTCCACAGGAGCATCAGCCAGCTCATTGACACGCAGGACAGGAAGTCTTGGAAGCAGGAGCTGCAGGGCACTGACAGTGGCATGGTGAGCTGGATCTGAATGTTGTGGCTCAGCGAGAGCCACAACACCACCACTCACCCCAGCACACCGAAGTGAACATAACGAGTGTATCTCCAGCACACCGAAGTGAACATAACGAGTGTATCTCCAGCACACCGAAGTGAACATAATGAGTGTATCTCCAGCACACCGAAGGGAACATAACGAGTGTATCTCCAGCACACCGAAGGGAACATAACGAGTGTATCTCCAGCACACCGAAGGGAACATAACGAGTGTATCTCCAGCACACCGAAGGGAACATAACGAGTGTATCTCCAGCACACCGAAGGGAACATAACGAGTGTATCTCCAGCACACCGAAGGGAACATAACGAGTGTATCTCCAGCACACCGAAGTGAACATAACGAGTGCATCTCCAGCACACCGAAGGGAACATAACGAGTGTATCTCCAGCACACTGACATGAATATTCCTGTGTTTCTGTTTGCAGTTTGTGGGAGGCGAGGAGTTCAGAGGAACGATTAATGGCTTCAGCTCCATGAAGAAAGAGGAAACCATATTTACAGACACACACTTATAGAGCTCCTCTTCTATCCCTGACTGCTCTTCACACTCTCACTCTCCCCCTCTCTTGTATGTGTATGGATGTACATGCGCATACACACACTTGCATGCACACACACACTCATACACACACAGACAGCAAAACCTGACAAGAGTACCCTCAAAATGCAGAAGTAGACAGCATAGAAAACTTTCAAGAGTTAATAGTCATTCATGAGCTTTAAACATGGAAGTAAGCATACTGAGTTTCCTGTTTCACAGTGTCATGAGCAGGTCAAAGAAAATGGCAACTCAGTTGGTGTCTGTGTAGACGTCCCTTACTGTGTTGGTTTTAACCTCTATACTTGTTACAGAACCTTAGAGCTGCAGAATGCTTATAGATGGTACTTCGCATAACACGTTGATATCTTCTTACAGGCAAATCCTGGAAGTTTACTTCTTGTACTGTCATTTTTAGAAATGGAATTATTCCCTGGTCTGTATTTCCTCTGGTATATATGGTAACTACCTCTTGAATAGGAACTATGTACAACTCATACATTATTTCATCCATTTAAATCCTAAAAATTATATGTTTGTTTATGTTAACATGATATTATGTGGTTGTTTTTTAAAGCCCTATACAGTACTGACATTGGTATTGTTAAACGCTCCTGATAAAACTTATGAAATAGAAAAGGAATTTCTCCAGTAAAATAACTGGTTTAAGCAAGGTATTTTGTTTCATCTTGAAATGTTTAAATATCCTTGAATTCATTATATGGAATGTTATCCCTGTTCCTTCCTAATATCCTGATAGATGTGGATTTAAACCTCCTGTAAAATAAGAGCAAACATGGTGGTGGTGTTTTTTAAAAGCACTGGTTACATGAGCAGAAGATGTGGGTTAGGCCCATGAGCATCACCTGCTTAGGCTGCACTGTGAAGCCATCCAAGTCGTAGTTCAGAGTTGTGCCACCAAGGTGTGTTGTGCCACCAAGGTGTGTTCATATTCAGGAAAGGGTTCATATTTAGCTCCTTTAATTTCGGAGGTGTTCCGGTTGTGAGTATAAGGATTGCAGATTACCTCTGAAGCCTTTCACTGGCCTTTCAAGGGTCCTTTTCTCTCCAGACAGTAAAAACAGCCTCTACGAACTATTACCTTGAGCATCCTCTCCATGAGCTTCTTAGAGTGTGGCATAGAATTTAGAAACCATTGGAAGTTCCATAATCCATATTCCTTCCTATGCTGCCCAGTTCATGAGAAAGATGGGAAATACCCATAAGCAGTTTAGTACTTTGAGATTGGATGTGGGATCTGGCTGGTCATTCGAGAAACTTACATATATATAATTGTGTGGTTAATAAACATGCTGATTCTTAAATATTTACACAGATAATCCGTTTTCTTTCCCTGCAACCATTCTTGAGGATTCTTGGGGAGTCAGTTTCCACAAATCTTTGTTTGTGCTGTCTGTATATAAATATGGTATAATCGGAAAATAGTGTGAGAAATAGAATTGGGAAATTGTGCCTACTAGACTCAGCAATATAGTATTAGTAATTGTGATAATGCCAACTGTTCAGTGTCTTAAATGTAATAAGTATAACAATGTAACAAATTAAGTCCTGTGGTTTGCTTGTTTGTTATTAGAATTGTTTAGCATTTCAGAAGGGGGTATTATTATGGGTCTCATGTGTAGCATGTGTTTTAAACTTATGCAGTACAGCAGTATGATTGTACCCTTTCAGAGCTTCGTTTAAACATAAGCAAAACATAATAGCAATTTTCAAGCATTTTCTTGACATTTTTATGACTTTTTAAAAAATTGTCAGTATTATTTATTATTTGTTGGATGTATTTAATAAAAATATGTTCTTTAATGTAACCATGTTTTGCTCCATTATGAAGTGTTGTGTATAGGTGTATATGTTCATGTGTAAGCAACATTGGCAAAATTCATATTGCTGTAATTAAAATTTAATTAAACATGATTCGAGCTCATTTCTGCATTTGGCAATTTCTTTATGATATCTATTTAAGGGTACAAAGAAAATACTTGTTTTAAGTCGCAGGGACTAGTGTAATGAATATTTACCTTAACCTTCTCCTATCCCAATGCACATAACGCACTGACGAGCTCCTGAACTTCTTTAGCCTCTGCAGATGCTTAGCTGTCCCAGTCACATCTGTTCTGCATGCCCTGTGCTAGCTGGGCTGGTTTAATAAAATACCTGCATTGATTAATTAGATACACAGAGTCAATCAGATCCTGAGTGTGAATATTAATAACTCAGTCCTTTCACACATATACCTCAAGAGCCCAGGAAGGTGTTATCATGCATACAATAATTCTACCTTAAGTCTTTGCTTGGAAAACTAAATCACATGTACTACTGACTTGATTGGATACATGCAAGACTAGCAGTAAAAGAAGTCTAGTTGGGTCATTCTAGTGTCTATTCATTCATATTGCAGAATCCTTCTTATCCCCCACAAGCAGCTGCTGCTTGTGGGCTGGAGATGAAAACAATACTACCATTAAAATTTTGTGAGTGTCATTATTAGACTCACTGAATGAAGACCGAAGATAGTGTTTGTTGATCACAGGGTACTGGGAACCAAAACCCCCAGTTTCTTCACCTTGACAGTGATGGCTAAGGAGTATACTATATCTACTTCAACACTCCGCACAACCACTGTATTTACTGCTTTCAGCGTTAAACCCTGTGGTAATAAGTATGGTAATGAAATCTGCAAATAGAGCAAACACAAAACTGGAATACATTCTGACTGAATCTAATGAAGTCCACACAAATCAAATGGCAAAAACATACAAAAACTGATATCTGCTAATGGCATATTGGTAAAGTGATTGATAGGATTACAAATGAAACATTTATTACAAACAACTTGTCTACAACACTCAGGTTTATTGGAAATAGCCTGTAGGTGCAGCCTGGCCCATAGCCTGCTACACACTACATGGTGAGATATCCTTTGGTGTTAGATATCAGTGGGCAGGCTCTGACCACAGGGTCACATTGAGCTATATATTTTGGTGATGCTACCATGTCAATGTAATGCTGCCTGACAAATGTTCCACCATCCAATTACCACCTTAACTGGGTGGTGGCCCATCCTGCTAGTAGAGGTCCCATGGCCAGAAACTGACCAGTGATGAACAGGGTCATTTGTGGATGCCAAGAGATAGACTACAGTCTTTGTAACTGCAAAATGATTAAATCCACCTATAAGTTTGGTGTACCTAATATGTAGCCAGTGAGTGTAGGTACAATGTGGGTGTTCTTATTAAAGGGGCTGGTCATCATATATCTACTCTGATAGGTATACTGAGTTTCCCGTCTCTGTAATGTGAGCATTGTTTGTAATTACTTTGTTATTTTCTTCATATTTCCAAATGCAGGAGAACTATGTAAAATTACATAATATAATAAAAATACCAACGTAAAATGCATATTAATGTCTTACAATTAATGTTAATTCTGCAACATGTCACATCAATAGCTAGCCTACTGCACATTTGACTCAGGTCGGATTAAAACTGTAAACATTACCAGGTTAAAGAGGTTACTATAAAGTGACAGTGGAGCCTGTACATAATATCTAAGTATATTTAGCTTCTCAGTAAATGTACATATGGAATATACTTTACTAATCATCAAGTGCAAATGCAGTAAAAAATAAAGTTAGGTCTATATATTATATGGGGACTACAATGAGATATAGATATAGGTATATAGATATATAGTAACAATACAGTTCTCTATTCAAAATTATACTGTAATATTTTTTGATTACACTACACATACAAATTGCATATCTTATGAAACTGCTTCATGCCAGAGAGACACAAGGTCTTTAGGACCATCTGGGTTTCCCGTCTTTTGTGTAAAACATCTGAGGTGGAAAGGGAATTTTTCACAAAGTAGCATTTAAAAAACAACAGCAGCAGCCTGGAAATACAAAAGTTGGCCAGTCTGAAATCACACTAATGTGAAAGGCAACTCAGGACTGAATGTGAAATATGATCAGGTCATATTTCAGCACCATCCTCTACAAGTTCTGCTAATGCAACATTTCCCCAGTGCTGACCAGTATCAGAGGGGTTGTGCATGTGTCCGGAACATGGCTAGCATCCATTTATGAACACAGCATTAACAGAATAAGATTAAATATTAGCACATACCCCAACCATCAAAACAAATCTGTCTTGGACCAAGCACACAGCTTAAGCCAAAGACCATAAAATCACCAAATTTCAAGTCTCATATGAAAACCTTTAGACTACACATTAGCTTTCTGACTCAAACTAAATTGAGCTAGTTGGATTGCAGGCTGTTCTCAGCCTTTGTACTCATTAATGGACCCAGAGAGAAGTCTCATTAATACTGTAAAAAAAGATTTTGTGCATAGTAAGCCTGATATTGTAAAAATAACATGATTATCCATCTTCATGAACTATGCTCCAGAACTATGCCCAAAAAGGAAATGTTATTAACGTAAATTGATTTCATACCACACGACATATGAGCTATATGAAAGGCACCTGGAAAAAGCTTGAGAATATTCACTTCATTAAATGCTGAAATGTCAAAATAAAGTGCTTTAAAAAGAAATATTGAGAAAGGCCTACATCCTTGAACTAGCTTTAACTGCAGCAATGAGTCTAATCATTGTGGTCTATCTGTCTGGGCTTGATTTCTCAGTACAAATGAAACATATCCCATCATCTCAAATGTAATTAGTTTTTCCCCCTTCTCAGGGACCAGCCGACTGGCAGACCCTAAAGTGCTTTAGAAGATGGTAATATGTTTGTAGTGACTATTACGTTTGAGTAACAAAAAGCAACCTTTCCCCACCTGCTCCACCCACTCCACATGTAGACATATGTGAATGCTAAACCCACTGCTTTCACCATTTCAGACACCCTTCATGTATTTGGTAGTAACGGTAGCCTTCACAGTACATCACTCAGTGCGTCACTCGCTCGTGGTGTCTGCGCCGCGCCGATGCCGGGGGGGCGTGGACGTCTTGGTTGGAGAGGGTGAGGCGGTGCTGGAAGAGTCGCTGCCACCCACGTCTGCCCCAATGGGCATAGAGCTCAGCTGTGGTACTGGTGGCACCTTCTTACGACCCAAGAAATTACCCTCGAATGCAACCCTCCTCCTGCCCTCGGGCCCGTCATCGTAACAGAGGGCCCCGCGCCGGGCGTAGCCGGGGCTGTCTGGGGCCTGGCGCCCTGCCACGCCAGCCGGGCTCTCGGGGGCCCTGCGGCCCAACGGCTCGCTGGCCGAGCTCCCTTTGTCGCTGTCATCACCATCGGCATCACACGGCCGTGCCTCGTCCTCACCGCACTGGCTGCTGGGCTCCAGCAGCGCCTTGGCAAGGCTCAGGCAGTGGAAGTCACGGCAGCTACTGAAGCTCTCAGTGCGGCGGGCACGTGCCAGCAGGGGGCTCTCTCGGTACGGCCGCACGGCTCCATACGTTGCTGTCTCCACCATGGGCTCCAGTGCTTGCAGCTGCATACTGGAGGAGTTAAGAGAAAAGAAAGAGTTCATTTTTATTATGAGCCTATCACCAATTTACTTCACACATTCATCTCTTTTGACAATTTTTAAAGTTTTAGATTTTATTTTTTGTGTTTAATGTCGTATTCTCTCTCTAATTACTGCTATTATTACTACAATTTGAAAAATCCAAACTAAATTAAATGTACGAAAGATGCAATTATTGACAAAATGATGTCATTTCACAGGCCAGCATTGTGCTCCGAGGTGGTGAAGAGATGAGTTGAGCAGGTCCTGACCTGGAGCAGGACTCTAACAGGCGGCCGTGCTGCAACACTGATGGGGCCGGACTGATGTTGGGCGTGGCACAGCGTGACGTGCTCAGGTCACACTGGTCGAGCAGCTTCAGAAGCTCCTCCTCCGTGGGCCCTCCTACTTCTTCAGGAAAAAAAAAAAATAGGCAAGTTAAAGGCAACTCCTTTTGCCCTCCCTCTGCATAGTAACTGATGCTGATATTGATATTTGGTTTCTGCACCTCCAGCATCGCGCTTGGCTTTGTCATCACTCTTGTTGACTGTGTCCATGGCCGTGGTTAGATCCCACATCTGGATGCTGCCATTGGCGTGGCCCGTGAATAAGTAGCGGCGTGGCCGTGAGCCCATGCGGCTGGAGCCCTCGCACTCTCGCACCGTGAAGCAGGTAATGGTGGTGCCATCCACCGCCTGCACCTCACAGATCCTGCATATCAAAAAGAGCAAGACTTTTGCTCAAATTCACATTCTCAATGATTCTGAAGTATCACATATTGTGATTCCTGTATATACACACACACACACACATAAGTAACTGAGATAAGTGTGTTAGTCCTGGTACAGCCTTAGTTGCTGAACAAGGACATTTTCATGTTTCATGCCTGGTTAAGGTTGCAATATAGAGGGAATGGATGCTTTATGGTCCTTAATCAATAATAGTATACACACATTTTCTACTGAGCAGTAGCAATAAGAATCCATGTTTAAAGTTCATTTTAAAGTGTGTTGTTTATTTATGCTATGACACAGAGGAAGAGGAAGTCAAATGTCTTATAGTTCTAAAGAGTTCACAACCTCATAGGTGAAATTCTGCAAGTGCCTTGGCTATAGTTTCATGTTTAAATAAAATAATTGCTTTGTCAGGAAGGAGTACACTTTCCTGAATCACAATGATCTCTTTCAGCTTCATTAGTCTGTTCCATATTCCATAACATTCTTAAACATACCTCTTTCCGGTGGAGGAGAGGCGCACAAAGAGTTTGTTGGTTATGGGAATGACTTTCTGAATGAACACCTGTTGATCGTCTCTCTCCCCAAAGGGACCTACATGGAAACAACACAGGCGCCACCTAGTGTCCAAGTACCAGGGCTTACCCTCCAATATCTGAGTGAGAGCCTATCCATTGCCATTGAGCTACTGCAGCTAGTAGTATGACACCACCGCCTGTAGGTTTCACTGCCCATTAAGGTCCAGCTCTTACCTATGTCGTTACCAGACGAGTAGCTGCTGTGGCTCTCGCTTTCCTCCAGGGAGATGATCTTGAAGGACGCGAGCGGCGTGGAGCCCGGCTGTGTGGAGATCATGCCCCTGAAGCGCGTCACCGTCCATGTCCGTACGTGGTTATTGTCAGCGCACACTGCAACACACCGCAGCGCCATACTGAGGACATCACCCAGACTTCTATTCGGATCCTGTGTCAGCATCCATTTCTAATGTTCTGACTTGACTGTTCTAAAAATGCATTTAGATTTTCACATGCATGTCTCACTACATTTAACACAATTTACCTGGACTTCTTTACTACCCCATATACATTTGCGCTCATCTGAGCTTCTGGTGAGTTCAGTATTACCAGACACCAGGTGTTTCTCAGACAGCATGATCTTGGTGACGGGGCTACGGTGCACGGCGAAGGTCTGGAAGAGCTGCGGCCCTGACCCCACGGTCTCAGGGTGCTGCACTATCACACGCACCGCCCCGGAACTGGTGCCGTACGCCATCTCAATCCAGTTTCCGCTCAGGCCTGACAGCACAACAAGTGCGTGCTTAATTCACCCACTTAATCTGGAAGCATGGTGATAAGGGAGAGTGAGCACATATTTGCGCTCAGTTTTCTGCAGGTCACCTACTGGTTTTTGGAGTTAAGTAGACACTGAGGGCTGTGATGGCATCGTTTGAGGGGTCATGGTACAGCTCAGTCACCAGGAGGTCATTGTCTTTCATTCTCAGTGGAAACTTCTGCATGTCTTAAAACAGTGAGAATGCCAGACGTTGCCAGAATGAGAATGCCAGAATGTCAGTTATACCTCAACCATCTTCTTCACTGTCTCTGAATAGTTTATGGAATAATGGATAGTTTATGGAGTAATAGACAGTTTAGGATTAATTCATAAATCATCCCATGTATGTCATCAAATTGGATAATGAATATATATTCATTAGGATTCTCAACTTGAATTATGTCCTATTTGCTGTAAAATGTCTTCTATGACTAAAATTGTCTGGCTCCCTATACGTCCAAGCAATTAACAACATCTGTTTTTTTTTTCATCTCATTCCTTGTAATGGCCAAAACAGGGTGCTAACATAAAATGTTGCAAAATCTTTCTTTGTTGTAGTCAATTAGCCAAGACATGTTTACTTTCCAACATTTCCTTAATCAATTTTACATTTTACATTGACACTAATCAAAGCTATTAAATATTGGAAGTCAGTTCACCCATTTTTTCCTTGCAAAAACTTTAAACCTAAATATGTAAATACGAACCATCCCTGCTATTTAAAATATCTCTTTAATAATGATATTATTATACAACTAAATGTTACCTGAAGCTAATACATGAAGATTTGTAAGTGTAATTAATGAAGAAACTCTGAATGAAATACCTATCAATACCTGAAAGCTAAATCAGTTTCATATCTCCACTACAAAACAAACAATGAAACATCTTGTCTGTGGTCATGAAATATATTTGGAGGAAGTGGAAAATTGTGTGAACTGATTTTTTTCTCTGATCCATTCCTTTAACAAACCCCAGTTGCTGTTTCCTGTCAAATGTGCAGCAACTCTTACCTAAAAACAACTCATTTAGCTTTGCCAAACTGTCAAACATTTGACTACAGGCCACTGTAATCCAAACCAATTCAAAATGCTGGTTCCTGCAGAAACAGTGTGCTCACTCAGCTAGCTAGTTTCAACTCTGTTTAAGATCAGGGGCTCACCAATGTAGTAAATGGAGCCATTGTTGCATCCAAGAAGTAGAAAGGAGCCAGCCGTGTCCCAGCTCGTGATCGGCACAACATCCTGCACCTGCAGGGGAACAGCAGTGTGTTGTGTACCTCATCTTTACATCTTGCTTTGGGAAAACTTGAAACAATTCTCATAACATTCACTGGTTGCACACTTCAAACAAATATGAAATAGGTTAACCAATGCACAATAACAGTGGTTAGTGTCACAGTTTTCAATAAAGAGAATCTGGTAACTAGTTAATGTAAAATGTTATGGTGAATTGTAATGATGGGGTTACCTGCACATTGCACTGTCTGACAAAGTTTTATGTTTTGTTATTTATTTGCTTTTAATGCTGAGTTCTTTGCCATGATTTTAATATTGTTTTGATGTATTGATCTTACTTGCCAATGCTGTGTGACTGCATTCCACACTCCAACCTTCCCAGTATGACTCGTAGCAACCAGCTGACTCCCGATGAAAAACAGAGAGTCGACAGGAACTCCAAGACTGAACACACCTTTAAAAAAGCATGGACAAACTTCAACTGGACAGGTCAGTAAAAGCTGCGCCAGTAAGTATATCTTGTTGCGCTCTTCTCCATTCTGTTAAGCCAACTTTTCTTCCTACCAATCTCACTCCCACTGCCCCCATCCTGGATACTCCAGAGGATGATCCTGCTCTCTGACGAAACTGCCACCATCTTGTCTTTGTCTCCATGTGGACCGCCCACAATTTTTGCATTGAGGGCCACGCGTTCAATGGCCCAGTCCAGGTAAGGACTGGAGAACACCTGTTGCCAGCCTGAGGACTCCTTCATCCTGTGCAGCGGTTAGAAGAGAACGGAGACTGTCTGTCCACAAGCTGTGATTGGCAATAAATGTAGCAGGACAATGTGTCTGGTATGCGTTACCTGTAGCAAATGACAAAGTGAGCATAAGCAGCAACAATCCAGTTATGATGGCCAGCGACAATTAGCACCTTCCTGGGACTGACCGAAGATCCTGCTGAGAAACAGGTGAAAGAAGACAGAATGAATGTCCTCCAAACATCGCTGCAGTCCCTGCACAAAGTACTAAGGGGTGAATTTAAATTGTGTGTAGCTCCAAAACTATCATTTTAGATATAACACCTCCTAATACTTAACAGACTGTGGTTGTATATATTTCAGTGTACTCCTGTGTTTTGTCCATCAATGAGTTTTGTCACATTTTACTTTATTTTGCTCATGCAAGCCAGGATTTGTGTTTTTTATAAAGCCTACACTGAGCTGCAATACTGGGCTCTCTCATCATTCCTCTCACATGACTTAGACAGGATGAGAGGACATAAAAGGCTTTTTAAGATGGCTTTCACCGCCCACTGCTCCTTGACCAATAGACAGCCTGCTCTGTTACTATGACACATTCGCTCTCTCACTCTGCTGAAGATGAAGACATAAGACTTGGTTGGATTGCAGTTTTCTCTGCACTGCTGGACAGATATTATATTATAGTTCCTCAAGTTATAGCCCTATAGCAAAGAGTATTAAGAGCACTCATCATGGGCTTGTTTTATAGACCTGAATTAAGAACTGTCCTGAACTATATAGGATTTTCAAATGGAGAGTCAACATAAAGGCCAATCCTTCCAATTTGATGAGCTCATCAGAATCTAAAATAGCCAGTAATTCCCATTACATTCTGATTCTTTTGACTCTTAAATACTGAAGTGCTCTGGGCAGGATTTTACTTTAAAGTTCCTCATTATTCCTATGCTGACCTGATGCTGAAGCCAACCAAAAAGGTTTTGCTGTCACTGCGATGCATCTAGCTCAGCACATCATAGAATCTATTTCAAATGGATACAACAGTTTGACTTTTCATCAACAATAGAACCTATGCAGTAACACACTGCAAAAATGCATATTAATGTGGTAAAGAGATGCTAGAAAAACATCTGTATAGATGTGATTAAGCTAAGACTGGTAACTCAACACCAACCAGCCTAGTAGTATAATGTCATTTGGATCTGATAAACTGTTCAAATCTCTTATTTCTGATAAAAGAGTCATGGAAGGAGGAAGATTGTTTGAATGACAGTCTCTGTCTGAACACCATGTGCCTCATAGTGCTAGCCTTACAATGGAAAAGCAGACATCAACACTTCAGCTGGAGTGAGAGGATTTTTTTATGGTCATAATTAAGCAGACATGTTTTAGAATTTATCTTGTTAATCCCATAAATCTTTTACTTATTAGTCTTAAAGCATAATGTTGAGTATCTACAGTTAATTATTCTGTAATTATATTTAAACTCACATGTAAGGTATGTAGTTGCAAAAGGGAGGACTGAGAGTTGTGAACAACCTGCAGCTCCTTGAAGTATAAGATCTCATCCCTACTGTCTTCAGTGCAAGTCTGTCTTAATTCATGCCGGATTAAAAATTGAACCCTACTAGTGTAGGATTTTTTAAAAATACAATTCTCACACAGATTCCCCTCACCAAGTCTAGTAGCCTCATCCCCTGTGGTGGGCCCAGGCAGTGCAGAGTGTGGGCTGGAGCGTGGGAAGCCCCCCTCTGCTCCGCTGGGGCCCGGCTGCTCCTCCAGACCGGCAGCAGATGCAGTCTGCCCACTAACAGCTTTGCGGGCTGGGATAGCTGCAAGAAAATAAAGCAGGCTAAGAGCTTGTGAAGTCTGGCCATCTATCTTTGACAACAGAATGTGCCCTGGCTCTGCTGTATGCTTTCCTAGGTGAATCCCATCTTACAACAATGTGTTAAACATTAAATCAGGAATCTGAAAGACATGGAATCAGGAATCTGAAAAACGCTACAAAATCTGGGTTTGAATATTAGGTTGTGCTTGACACCAAAGCATGTAACTGTCATTATTTGTGCATGTAAGGGGCCCATGGTACCAGGTGGGGGGAGGTAGCCATGAAAGAGCACACTTCCACATGATGATCTCTCGAGCTCTTCACACAACAACAAGCGGCGAACTAACCAGACAGCAAACATGTTAGGGGAAAAGAAAATACACAAGGCAGGGCATAACACAGTGACGTGTGTAAAAACTGAATGGTATTTACCGGTAAAGCATTAAATAAGTATATCATACCTAAAGGCGTAATCCCATAAAACTCAGCCTCATGCCGCAGAATGCTTATGTTAACACCCCTATAACACAGTTAAGGCAAAAAAAGGGCTAGTAATACTATTGTGTTTAACCAATAAATGATGCTCCCAAAGAAATCCAGTTTGTCATATCTTACCTTAAGTCTAATTCTTTTGTTCGAAGGAAGTTTAAAATGGGCACAAATGCTGTTGGGTCCCTATCAATAAATATCTGCAGAGCACAGTTCAAATAAGGTTGAACCAGCATAATGCTGAATTATTTCAAATGGCTGCCTAATGACAAATTTTATATATATATATATCTATATCTATCTATCTATCTATCTATCTATCTATCTATCTATCTATCTATCTATCTATCTATATATATATATATATATATATATATATATATCTCAACATATAGTAAATAGGTAATAGAAGAATGTGCAGGAATTGCATGACTACTTACCGCTCCAGTTTCATCTCTTAGTGTTGATATTCTCCCACTAAGTAAACTAGAGGATATAAAGAAGATTTGAATCATTTACAAATCAACATTAAATTTTAAAGCTACACTGGTAGTATGGCATTTCTAAATAAGTAATTTGTACTTGGGAAAACAGCAAAATGTTACTAATGCTAAATGATACATGATGAGTAAATGACAAAGCACTTTTGCAAGTTGCTCTATAAAAGCATCTGCCAAATGCGGTAAATGTAAAGCTTTTGTGTGTGTGTGTGTGTGTGTGTGTGTGTGTATGTGTGAGAATGAGAGCGAGGTATATATATATATATATATATATATATATATATATATATATATATATATATATATATACACATATATACATATATTTATACACATATATACATATTATATATATATATATATATATATATATATATATATATATATATATATATACATATACATACACATATATATATACACACACACATACACTATATATATATTTTATACATGATACATGATGTATATTTTATGTATATATGTATATATGTATATATTTTATGTATATATTTTATGTATATATATATATATATATATATATATATATATATATATCAGAATGAGAGCAAGAGAGAGAGCTTCAAAATTGTAGTAAAGTACAGTTTCCAGAGAAACAGCATGTTTCAAACAGAGGTCCTTCATCAGCTAAGTATATTAAAGTATATTAATATGTTGGCTATATAAGCTGGCTCCTCCTACTACTAATCTACTAATTCATAAGGAATTTGCTTGCACAGCCGATGAAGGGCCTCTCTCTCCAAATAAATATATATATATAGTAAATCTTTACAACAAGTAAATGTATTAAATTCATGTGGCCCCAGCTTTATTCTTACCTTGAGAAAAAAGAGTCTGGAATCCACATGAGAGTCTGTCTTGACGTGCTAAACCTGAAAGAAGAACAATCTTTTTTTTTTACTTCATTCTTTACATTTTTGTTAACTTAGTCATTATTTCTTCTGGAGCCATTGGTTTTAAATGCCAGTCTATTTACAGCCTTGCACTGCGCAGTTATTGCTTTCCCTTCTCCGGCATACCTGAATTAAATGAGAAGAGGCTTATTTGTAAGGGATCGTTTTCTTAAAAGCGGTGACAAGAATTCGAATGACTTAGGACATTGCTGCTTACACTACAGCTTCGAAAATCGCTTGTCAGACATATGAGTACTGTGCCTTGCTGCTCACCTGCCACTCACAACAAATAAACAGTATGAGTGGTTAGCACCACGCTGCACCTATCAAAGAAACAGCATGCATGGTGTGCAGTACGCTGCATTTATCAAAGAAACAATATATATATGGTTTACAGTACGCTGCACCCAACGATAAAGGCAAAAAAGGTTTTTGTCCTTCTTACGTACACATACTGCTGCTGTACTGATGCTGTACTTCATATATTTCTGTCAATTAACATTCATTCAATGCTGCTGCATGTTGATACTGTACATTAGTTTCCTAATCCTTTCTTTCAAGAGTAATATCAGAGGATCATGACTGGAAGACAAATGTATGTACACGTACACACATACACGTGCCATCAAACCAATTTTTAAATCTAATTACGACATTCTGGTTATAGTCACACTAAATATCCACAGCGATACATCAGGAGGAAGCTATAAAAACCGCCATAAAGACTTCATCTGAACAGTTATTAAATCTACATGGGAAAACAAATTCCTGTTGTTAGTCCTATTCACTTGCTGTCTTTCTATTCTTGATTTCGATTCCAGTAAAAAAAAACGTGCCTGAGTCAACTGAATCAAATAAAACTATTAAGTCATTCCGTAGTTCAGGTGTATTAGAGCAGGTACAGGTATAATTGTGTGGCTCTTTCTGATCTGAGACTGAGAACAGCTGAACACTAGACGTGTGTGGTTCTATTCCTGAAGACCCACACTTGGGAGAATTAGTTACGCCAGTCACGAAAGATCAGTCCACATATTTCCTTATCTTTCGCCCCTTTTCACATCAAAAGTACAAACTACGCTGTTCTGAATATTCAGACTAAGACAGCAGATCGACTTTAAAAGATAATCACCTTTTGCTACAACGCGTATGTTACTGTAAACAAGTTCATGCGCTGCTAAACTCAGTAAAGGAAGATCTCAACGTCTCCCGTGCAATTTAGCTTCGAACATTATTTATAACTAGATTAAGGCCTATAGAAATATATGTTGCAAAGTCAGACTTTGTACTTGATAGAAAAAACATAAGCGTATTTGGGTATTTTGGGTAAACTGACCAAGTTTTGACATTTAGCTTACCTTGTTCCACCGACATTTAGTTGGATGATGTCACCCATTCCAGATGTTAAACTGTTACCAATTCCAGCCATTCTCTAGATCAACACGACTACTGAAGAGAAATGTAACTGTTTTCTGCAGTTCAAGCTTTTATCCAGTTACAATTTCTGTTTATTCGCGCTTCCTCCCGTCCAGCAAGCCTCCAAAAATTAGCCGTCACGCAAAGAGCGTGAATTATATGGATTTTCACTCATTTTCATCATATTCTCATTGAGGTTTTTGTGTCCGTGCCTAAATCAATACGGGTAGGCCGAGAAAGAATCCAGAAAACATGAAAAGGCCGTTTTGTGGACTGTTAGAGCTGTGTGGAGAACTGTTTACTGCTGTGGGTGTTAGACCGATGCTACCCATGTCGACTAGAGCAAAACAACCAATCCGACAGCCTGGCCTCAAGCCTCCCTCAGAACAAAGACCCCGCCTTAAAGATTCCCATTGGCTGCAGAGCGGTTGTTGTTATATGTCATTCTTATAGGCGGATACAAAGAATGAACGGCAGGGCTAATAGCTGGTATTAACTGATATAAACTGAACTAAAATCATTATTTATTCATTATATTAAAAACAAATGGGACTACTATAGCATTTTCACATTTATTCTAAACCAATTCCTAAAATCGATTTCAAGCCATTAATTTGATTTAACTGATTTAAACAATCCTAAATGCTAGTTTGTCATCCCTTCACAAGTTTCTGTAGTTCTGCATAAATTTCAGCTAAAAAAAAAAAAAGGGGGGGGGGGGGGTCACACCAGATATTGAAAGCAGAGGTACTTTCACAGTTATGTAATATTGGATAATTTTCCTGAATAAATAAATGACAGTCTAATATTTTTGTCTAAGTTGTTTGATTTGGTTCTTTTTATCTATTTTTAGGACTTGTGTGACAATCTGTAGTTTTAGGCCAAATTTATGCAGAAATATAGAAACTTCTGAAGGATGTACAAACTTTCAAGCACCACTGTAAGTGCACAGTGAAATTCATCTGCAAACAGTGGCTGGTCATTGGTCCCATACCTTCAACCTATTGTAAAGGTTGTTGAATTTATTGTAGGACAATTATTCGGTCTATCACATTTGCTTTCCTTGCTCTGGTCGTTATTGATCGGTAAGTTCACAAGTTCTTTTTTTCTTTCTTTTTCAAGACCTTCTGCGTTTGTTGTATTTGCCATGCTTGGGTATCTATGTTTCATTGGTTTCTGAATTCATCTTCCTTCCTGTCAACATCCTAACTGATTGCTTTGCTTTCACAGATCCTTTCACAAAAGTTAGTCTTTGTGTTGATTTACCAAGTCTAAAAGCAGACACTTTTGAAAATTGACCAAATAAGTTCAGCCCAGTTCAACACTGAAAATATATATATATTTTGTAAGTGTCAATTCAACAGAACATGCCTGACCAGTAAGAAATAAACAAATTAAACAGTAACATTCTGCTCTTTGGCTTCATCTTTGTTTTTTATTTTTTTTTATCTCAGTTCTGAACTACTTGAGCATAAAGCAGTGTTTTTCATTTATAGTTTTTACATTGTAAAATTACTTACAGTTGGTGCATTCATACTGTGTTTTCACTCATGATAATTTTTTTTTTTTTTAATTCAGTTCAGTAGCATCTTCAGGAGCAACTAATACTGCTGCAGACAATAACGTCTACACCCATGGCCATAAAAATTGCAGTTTACTAGAACTGCTCTGTAGTCAATCCTGCACGGGCACTGTAGCTCCTCACATTTGTCCAGTTCTACAATGATACGTTCCCTCTATTGTGCCTTCTCCAGTTGGTGTGCTTCTGTAAATGCATATCTCCTGCTATTTCATGGTCACACCCTGCTAACGTATAAATTCCTATGACTACTACTCCATGGGGAGGAGGGGTCTCTAGAGCTTCTAAAGCTCTCTAGGTCATCCAAAATACAATATGAAACTGAAGCTCCTTTGTTTCTTTAGACTCCAGAATACTAAACTGCTAAACTTATTACACATAAAATCAAGGTAATTCATTTGAACCAAGTGTCTCAAAATAGTATCATGTTTCCTTTTCTCTATGGCTGTTCCAAATGTGTTTCCACCATAGTGAAATTATATTAAATATTCCCAAATTAATAAAAAGGCAAATGCATGTTAGACAATTTCTGTCTGTCCCAACTATTAAGACCATTTACCATTTTCGGTCATATCCTATGTGACTGTGATTAGACAAAAAAAAAAAAAAAAAAATGACTGAAGTAGCTCAAGAAGGAGGGCTTGTACAGAAGTAGTTCCCTTAAGCTATCCATCCTTTAACTCTTCCTGGCAGTATTTAAACAATGACAAATATGAATTTAAATTGAAACATTTATTGTGGAAGTCTTGTTTCATTGTTGTTATGGTGTTATGATTGTTTAGCTTTAAGTCAATACTGGTTAAAAAGGAGCATAGTTTATATAGTAGCATGGGAAAATACACTGATAAAACAAAGCTGTAATGCTTAACACTTACTCTGTTTAAAATAATATTAAAAATTAAGACATAGGTAGAGAATGTAAAAACAAAAAAATATAGACTGAACATTTAAAAAGTTTACATCTCACCCATCCCCCAAAATATATAAATAAAACATTTTAAATATTTAACAAAGAGTATTAAAAAACAAAATCTGATTAAATTGTGATCAAAACACAAGCATCTGAATGCAAAAGCCTCATACTGAGAGGATTAGAACTGGTTATGTACAAAAACATTTACCTCTCACTGCATTCATATCAATATTTAACAAGAGGAAGTTTGGGTCAAGTGCATAGAGTGTCATCAAGCCATAGAAAGACTATCTTCAAATTGAAACTATAATCAACTTCTGGGGGGGGGGGGGGGAGCAGTTGCCTGAAGCAATGAAAGCAAAATTAAACTTTCGTCATCATTTGAAGTTAGCATAGTCTGAGAAGATATCCACAAAATCTTGTACGACTTTGTAGCAGAAGTCATACTGTTCCTGCAAAAGAAAAACAATGATTTACATAAAAGTATATCAAGACCTATTAAGAAACAGAAAATTGTCATGTCATTAAAGGTAATGCACTTGGCTGCTTTCCAAAACAATTCAGCAACATTGGAGCTGTCTCCTTGAAGTTAATTAGATTCTCACCACAGTTTGGACCATGTGTGGTCTCTGGTTGCGTAAACTCTTCACAGTCTGGAACACGTCCAGTAAGCCTTCGGCTTTCACTCGCTCAAGAATGTTGCTGAGGGCAATGAAGGTTCCGGTCCGGCCAGCCCCAGCACTGAGAGATCCAACACAGAAACAGTCATTTCTGTAATCTGCCCCTGAGTGTGTGCATGTGTGTATGAGAATGAATGAGGAATAGACAGAAACAGATGGAATAAAAGTTTGCTTGTCCAATTTTTCACATTCTGGCTTTAAACTGATTTAAAATTTTCTTAAGCAGAAGTCAGACTCCAAGCCAGCAGTGTAACTAGTGTATTCTTGCTTCGAGTGTGTGCATATATGTGCATGTGTACCTGCAGTGTACCACTATGGGGTGGTTGCCAGATTGCTGCTGTTGTCTCTGCACTGCAGCAATAAGGTCAATCATTCCTTTTCCATCTGAAGGGATACCGATCTCAGGCCATCCATGGAAGTGGAAGTGCCTGACTACACGGCTCTGCTTATCCTAAAAATAAAGACACCAATGATCCACAATTAGAAAAAAAAATTAAATCAAACAATAAATTCTAAATCATACAACATATACACACACATATTGTATCTATACATTTATAGGCACATGCCTTAACACATAAGGTTTAAAGAATTTTAGTTTTAAGAGAACTTGGTTGGGATTTCTGTTGCTATTGTTGGAGGTGTTCTTGTTTTTGCTTAGTTGGCTTAAGCAGTGCTTCAGTATTGCAGATTTTACTGGACAGACGTTTGCCACAACAAACGTTGCTGCTCTTCTCCTCTCACAGATTAATCCTCTTTTTTCCTGTCATAAGTGCAAAATGAAATCCTATTTTGTGAGCATTAAGCATCGCTTTACACTTCTTTAGTCACTTCTTTGCATCCTTCCTCATCAGACCTCTCTCTAGCTCTGAGCACTTTGAGAGACTGCAGCTCTGAGTACCAGCCATGATCCACTTCAGGCTGTAACTGGAGACTAGATGAGGGATGACTCACCGGCATGTACGTGAGTAGCAAATCCCGGAGGCTGAAAGTCTCGCACAGAGTGTCCCTCTTCAGCTCCACACTGTACTCACCAAACACAACGCTGCCCTCTGTAGGCCAGTAAGGCACACATTTCTCCTGGATTTACAAGAGTAGGTTCCATTTGGACACTTTTCACTTTACAGTTCACTTAGGTCTGAGCCCACAGTAGGGGACAGAACACTAATCCATATACAGGCACTAAGTTGACTGACTGCATACAAATTATTTAGTACAAACATGAATCTTTTAAAACAGTCATGATTATGTTTTCCTCATTTGTTTGTTTAACCAGGATGGGATCTAGTGGCTTGGGACGCCAGTGCTCAGGTGTACACTCAGAGGAAAGCCATGGTGCAAGCACCATTAGTGAAATAGAATCTATCCACCTGCTCCCTCTCCTTCAGCTCAGTCAGCATGACAATGGAGTGACACTTCCATTCCCACACCATGCGCCAGAAGTCCTGCACAGTGTGAGATAAAGGGCCCTGGGTGGCAATGAAGTAATCCTTCTGCCTGTAACCCTATGGACAGGACAAAAACACCCACACGGCATGAGTTTTTGGCTTATTTCAATTATTTATTAAAACATCATTTGTATAAGCTTTTATTTAGTTTATTAAACAAGTGTTAAGTGCTATGCTTGTGCATTAAATATCGGTATGCATTATTTATTACATTAATTATATACTTTTTATGTTAAATATGTAACAAAGCTGAATTAAGGGTTTATTAAGCAAAGTTCCTATAAAGGTTCCTATGAAGGTACTTCCATCTCATAATTAACCAGTTAGTTTGCTCATCTAGATGTTGGCTCTATAATGTACACCTAGTCCACCACCAAGTAATATAGATTGGTTTCATCCATAAAGATACTTACATCTATGAAAGATGCATTTATGTAATCTGTGAACTCTTGCCCTCTTTTTACAGATAGTATTACCCTGTTGAAGTCATCTGGAAAGAAATAAGCAAGAGATCGGATTTCATCAGCATACTTTTAGAATGGATGCATAATGCAGTTATATTAGCATCATCTTTAAGCTGCTGCACTTCAAAAACTTGATCAGTAAAAAAAACAGTAAAATTCAAACTTTAAAGGAAGTTAAAAGGAGGGAGAAAGCAGTTAACAACATGTTTCATGGGCCATAGAAGTTACAAGGGTGTCCAGCCCTGCTCCTGGAGTTCCACTGCCTCATAACATTTAGTTTTATTCATCCTAATCATCTGGAAAGGGTGTGTTCAGTTTGGGGTGAAAGTGAATCTTCCACAGTCGGATTTCTCGTCTAGTAGTTTAGACGTTATACAATAAGGCATTTTCTTACATGGAATGATCTGCAACACTCTATTCTTCCTCATGTTTGCTGGGAGATTTCCAGTTCTCATATTCTCCTTCATAATCCGGACATTAGTCAGTTTCTGCAGGAACAATAACCCCAGAATTGAAGGTCAGGAGAATGATCTATGCCTTCCATCAAAAACCACTATAATTACCTCCAATTACCTTTTATTTTACCTCCAATTACAGTGGATGGAACAATCTAATAGACACAAAGGAAATATCAGAGAGTAGAGGCTAATTACTCTGAATTCCTCCTCCAGTCCCACTCGATCCATGTGGATGTGAGTGCTGTGGATCCGATGCAGGTGGCCCTCCAGAGAGGAGACGTCCAGCTCTGTGTCACCATATAGATAGTGTTCCAGCAGAGCTTGATAAATGAAGGAGTACTGCATCTGGGGGACAAACGGCACAAGAGAGTGACTTTTCATAGCAAGTCATCAGCACTGAAAGAGGGAGGGATGTCTAGACAGAGCAAAGCCAGAGTGGAATTCTCACATCCGTCTGCACGAGCTGGCAGCGCTGGCCGCGGATTCTGGAGACAAAACCAAAGACGTCCACTCGGCCCTCCACATGCATCATATCCATCATGGCATCGATCACAATAAATGTGCCAGTCCTTCCAACACCAGCACTAGGAAGAGGGAGAGACAGAAAGACCGACCGACCGCAGTGAGAGAGAGAAGAAACTGAGGAATGTACTGTGAGAATAAAATGAGTCATACTCTAGTCTAAGTTTGTGATAGTTTGCATAGCTCAGATCACCTTGGAGCTGGACTGAAAACAGACAGTTATGTCCTATTGTCCTATTTGAACTGAGACTAGTTTTCATGACGTAGTAATAGAAATAAGTTCCATGAAATTTCAGAAATGTTTCTGAGTTAAAAAATTACTGGTAAGTAACTGTGAAATAACTAAACAGTGAAATCTCCTATTTGGCCTAGAAAGCCAACTACTAAGTTCTCTTGGCCATTGCCTGCAAGAACAGTAACGTCTGTGTCCTCAAACAGCTGCTGGGATCTAACACAGCCAAATGCACCACTGTTAGGGTCTCTTCTTTCAGTTGCAAGTTCCTGCTGCAAGTGTTAGTGGCCCCATATGGTGGCCCCTTTCTTCTTTAAACAGCTGAAAACACATGTACACAGTCCCAGTTTTGTAAGTTCAGTCATGTTCAATCGAACTCTGCAACTTTCATCTTAAGGCAACCTGGAGTTTTAAAGTTATGAAATGTTATACTTTGGATGTTTTTTTTTTATTATTATCCCTAAGGAATGCATACCCTCTACACACGTCATGTTAATTGTAATAGTTGCATGTTAATTTGCTACTGAATTCTATTTAATACATCTCCTGTACAGTAATAATTTAATCAAAGTGCATACCAATGTTAGAACTCATTTGAAAATGTATGCTTGAATAGACTGAGTACTAGCCCAAAAATAATTTCAGCCTTTCTCTTTCACTAGCAGACTTTTGCTGCTAAGGCCCCTGAGGAATAAAAGCTCCTCTGATAGCTCAGTAGCAGATGACCTGGCTTTGGCCTTCTCCCTCTTCCATATGTGCATAGTGTACTGGTTATACCAGTGGCACACCCCACCCCAGGAGGGGTTTTTAGTCATTGCTTACATGATTGGCTACCAGGCATACTTCCAAAGTAATATTATTTTTTATTGAGATTATTTAAATAATACAAACTGCATGTCACCTGATGTCTATATATTTTTATACAGCCTATGGCAGATAGTGAGTATGTATCCGTCAAACAGGCAAGGTCTTGCATACAACATATTATTTTTTAATTGTTGATAGTCACCCTTACCTGCAGTGAACTATTATAGGCCCAGCATGCATTGGGTTGACACTCTTGACTTTCTTGAGAAACTTGAGCATTCCAATGGGGGAGAGGGGCACACCAAAATCAGGCCAGCTTGTGAAGTGTAGCTGGGTGACCAGCCTTGGTGCTCTGCAACCCTCTGCACCATGCTAAAAGTCACAGAAAGCATCAGCATCAACATGGGCACCATGTGGCTTAAATACATAAACACCAGTCAGATTTGAAATCGCTAAGGCTTATGCTCAACAAATCACACTGTCTCTAGGGACACAGTAGATTTGTATGGTTATTTGCAAATTTCCACTTACATACTGCACGCAGAACTTTCTGATAGTGTAGTCTACCAGGACTGTGACATCCTCTACTGCCACCCTCACGCATCCATATAGCCAGCAGCCCTGCTCCGGCCAGTACTGATAACATTTTTCCTAGACACAGTCACGCAAAACTGTTAAAGATTAGACCTCCTGACAAACGGGACTCACACCTAATTTACATAGTTACTTGTCTACACCCAAGGAATCTCTATATTAAAGATTTAATTTTAAAACTTTATATGTGCATGAGAATATAAACTAATCCTTAAAAGGGAGAGATTATAATGTAAGACTTTAATGTACAGAGTATCACCTCTTTTCTCTCTCGTATGTTGGTCAGCATAACTATGGTGGCAGATTTCTGTTCCCAAACCATTCTCCAGAAATCAGCCACAGTCTCTGGTTTTGGTCCTGTAGACACAAACAGCAAGATAAGTTTGGGGGAAAAAAAAAAGTTTGAAGCATAAGCTCAGGGCATAAAAGGTGCCACTTTATAAAACATTATCCCTGAAAACTGTGCACCAATAGCTATGCTGTATGCATTTACTGGTCCAGAGCTGGCCCCTAGTACCTGCTGTTCTTTACTGCCTCAGTGATGTCAGGCTCTTGAATTCAATTAACAAGGGTGTTCTACACTATTCAGTTTGATGTTTCCCAATTTAACTTGATAATTACCTGCTGAACTAAATCTTTCCTGTGCTGTGGCTCTCTGGACCATGAATTTGGGAGCCCTGTTAAAACGTTTACCAAATGGATTTGCTGTGATCTATGAACATTTTCACACACTGAGGAAAAGGTCAGTTCATTCATGCTTACCTTGAGCAGCAATAAATTTGTTCTTTTCTCTGTAACCCTAAAGAAAAATATCTGAAGAAGTCAGTATATCTAATAACCAAACCAAGTCTCTGCTACATACATAGCTTTTGTATTAGTTCCTATTTATTAATCCTACTGTAATAACAGGATGTACTCACATCTATATATGAAGCATTGACATAGTCTGAGCATATGTGGCCATCTATATGTGAAAGCAGCACTCTGGAGTGGTCATCTATTGAGAAATATAGACAGATATAATGACGATCACTACATAGAACATAATCAAACTGTGGGTAAAAAAGTTTGTGTCTGTGTGCATGTATTACTCACAGGGAAGTATGTTTGGATATCTGTTCTTGTCTTTGTTCTCTTCCCTGCCTGCTTCCTCAAATGTACCACGGCCAAACCCACAAGGCAAAGACTGCGGACACATCATAATATGGCTAACGTGAGCTAGTGGAGTGCCGCGGAGGTTAAATGATGTGTGGGAGGAAAAAATGAGAGCGTGTTAGAGAGTGCAAAGCTCCTACATTAAACTCCTCTCTAAACAGCTTGCCATCGTCTGCCATACGTAGGCGGACCTCTTCCTCTAGGGAGTCCAGCAGGATTGGAAAAGAGCGCCTTGATGGGGAGGGAGATCTTGGGAGAAGCACCACTGTCTGTTCTAAGAAAGAGAGACAGAGCAGAGATATATGCGGCTGCTCGACATGCTATAGTCGTTAGTTTTCTACTGAATATGTTTATGAAGGATATGGATAGGGAGAAATATGATCCCTTGTTTGATGAACTTGTACTGCATTTCATATTTTAAAAAATAATAATAATAATTCACCAACAACAACAAAAAAGCAAATTTGCTCCAGATTCAAGGCTGCACCTACCTTGATCCTCCAAGAAGCCATTAGGTAACTTTTTGTCAACTGAAGTAACAAGATCCTTCCTTTGTTGTCTGAACCTAAAATAAAACAAAATGCTAAAATATCAACAGACAATATAAAGACTACAGTAAAAATACCAAAGAGCATATAATCAAATGATAAATGTTTAAATCACACACACCATCTAAAGCTATTCTTCCTCATGGGAGACAGGCTAGCACTCTGATTCCACAGAGCAGCTGAGAAATAATGACTCTTTCACCAACTAGCACAAGTGCCTTCACATTTTATTGTGCAAACAGTTGTTGAACTAGCTGGGCAGGGCTATACATGCATCTCCTCCCCTACACAACAGAGCATATTTTGCTCCACATGTCCTGGAGAGACATATGAAATGAAGCACATAATGAAATACCTAAAATATAAATTCTTGTTTAATAAAGATGGGATAAATTCCATTGGTTCAGTTCAATTCATATATTGAAAACTGGAAAAACAGCTTTTCAAAAAGTAGTGGCTAATATCAATTATAAGAAGAATATTAGCTTGTCATCTGACTGACCTAAAATTCAACTGAATGAATTTGAATTGTATTTTACCCCCAACCTGACATGTAGCAGAGAGATTATGCCAGACATTCCACTGATATCTCAGTCTGACTGACACTTTTTCATCTAGAGAATTTTTGTGAAATTCTCCAAATTCATAAAATGTGTACACCTTTTAGGATTGGAATACTGACTCCACTAGAATACTGATTGCGTGTGGACATGTTTAAAAAATACATACCTGAGCAGGTAGACTGTGAGGAGGATGAAGATGATGAGGAGGAGAGAAATGACAAGGGTGGAGGGCAACACATGGGAACCCTGAGGAGCAGGAGGCTCTGAGGAGAAGGTGAGAAAAATCCAGGCATGTTTAACACAGCTCCACTCTCTGGTCTCTTCAAATGGACAAGCAGCAGGACAGCAGATGAAGAACATGGAGTAGAGTCCATACCTGCCGTCCTGTTCACATGTAAGGAGGTATTTGATATAAGGTTTGTTGCCACCAGAAACAGAACCATTATGACTAGATGCAAAGAAGAAGAAAATAAGAAAAGGAAGAAAATTAAGTTTAAAATATTTTAAAGACAATATATTAACTATTAACTAATAAAATGGAATAAGTCGCATATATGTGAAACCATCTCTGTGGGTACTATTGGAGAAAAATGGTGCTCAACATAACTAATGGCTTCATTCATGAACAGATTCAAAGTCCTCATATAGTCTACAAGTCAGAAGAGATTAATGTAAATTTTGAAATTCATTGCATGGTTTAAGACAATATGCCATTCTCCAAAATTATCCCTTAAATGCAATTAACTATTCATAGCTTATCTCATGAGATTTAATATCTCCAGAGACATACTTGATGTTCCACATATAAGTAGAAGCTATGATGTTATAAGTAGTAGCTAGGAGCTAAAGAAACTGGGGCAGTACTCAATATTTAGAAGCATGTAAGCACGTGAATACTTTGGATGCAGTTTGTTTGTGTAGAAGTTTTTCATTAAAAGGAATCTCATCCAAGTCCTGGATGTGCTAAAAGTCCTTCCATTGCTACAATCACCCAGATTTTTTGAAAGCTCCTCTGGCCTTTGAGTGGATGGAGAAAGCAATTCAAAAGGGAGCATACTCACAGTCTGATCAAGTATGTATTTAATGTAAGTGAATTAACCTTTATTAGCTTAAAGGGTTCTTATTTCATTACAGCAGTAAGAATCAAGCCGCAGCACACAGTTCTATTACTGGCACCTTTGGGTGTGTGTTGGTGCTGATGATCCTGTTATTCCTGGCATCTTTGTAGAGGGTTGGGTCAAAACAGGAGCAGTTGCATTGGGGATGGGTTAAACCATACACTGTGACTTGTTAATGCCTTTATTTAACCTTTTTTGGCAATGAAGAAAACATTTTTGTTTGCTATTTATCTAAAGGGGGGATCCACAGTGTATCAGGGTTGTTATTGTTAACAAAAACCAATCACAAAACAAAAGCAAACAGTGACAATTTACTCATTAATTGAAAGAAAAATAAAGGAACAATTTTTTAAAATACAAAAACTCAATCCAAACTATAATGTTCACAAAACAGAATTAAATAGGAAAAAAAACTTGTTTTTGTATTTTAGCTAAGATATGAATGATGGCTTTATAAAAGTGGATTCCATATGTCTATAAAAGCTAAAATACAGAGGAGGCGGCAATGTTGCTAGGTAACCTATAAAGGTTATGCATTAAAAGTATCATCTTTTCTAATGGAACAAGTCCCTTTCAGTCAGACTGAGCTGCAAAATATTCAGCAACAGGTCTGCATTTTTAGGGGAGATGCAAATCCCAGAATGAAACAAGGAATTATCTGCTTAATGAAAGGCACTTGACTGGAACCTATCCAAATGTCTAAAGAACCATTAGCTCATGGAGACTGGCATGGCTAGGAATTGGATTTCCACATAATTACAGCCGTGTACTTGACTTTGCTAGACACCAGGGAAATGCAATAAGTAAAGCCTAAAAAGCCTTGACATTTGGTCATCCTACAAAGCAGGATTTGTTCGTGAAATTAAAGTGAGGATATCACCAATGGATATTCTGGTTGTTTGTGAACATATAAGCTATCTAGGCCTACTCTGCTCATACCTAATATGGCCACTCAATAACCTTCCCTGCATTATTGTGCAGGTAACAACACCACCTCCTCTGATGCTTCCAAATCTACCCAGTTATCTGTCTAAACTGGGTTTGCCTTGCAAACAAACATGGCCCACTGTTTTAATTAGCTTTTGGTGGTGTGTAAAAACATGGCTTTGAATACTTGCACAACCACTCTCACATTTTAATTGTTTTTGTGTTTCCACACTATTCACGCTAAATGCTAACACTGCCACTCAGTGGGCATAACCACAGTTACTCACAGATATTGACATTACGTAAAATGAAGTGGGAAGGGGTTAAATAATATGTAAGGATATGTCATGGTAACCAATTTTTTTCTTGAATATTTGAATAGTCCAAGATGCAAACATCTAGAGGAAGAGAGTTACATAATCATGGTGCATATTTACTAAAAGCCCAGTAGAGCAGAGTACCCAAGAAGGAGCATAGAGTGGAGATAAATCATGAGGTGCTTTAAATGTTAGGACCTATATCTTGAAATGTATTCTTTGTTTTATGGGAAGTCAGTGAAAATTGTAAAAGAACAGAGGTAATGTGTTTGTGTAATAATACAAGCTGCAGTATACTGGACCAGCTGAATTTCTGTTCAGAAATTTCACTAGGAATACAGCAAATAAACTATTACAGTAATCAAACCTCAATGTTACCAATGCTGCTGTATTAAATTTTTTAAAGGAAAGAGCAACGTCTAAAATATTTCTGATATTAAAAGAATGGGTTATGAGTTAATGAGGTTCCATTGACCGAGTAATAGCCAAGATGACACAAAGGACCTTGTGTACTGTGAGGAAGAGTAATGTTGCTAAATGAAATATGAAAATTGGGCAATTTTGATATATTAGATTTATAACCAAATCAACAGGGCCTCTGTCTTACTACAGTCATGGCCAAAAGTTGAGAATAACAAATTTTGGGTTTCACAAAGTTAACTGCCTCAGTTTAAGATCCTTTTGTCAGATGTTTATATGGTATAGTGAAGTACAGATATAAGCATTTTGTAAGTTTTTTAACTTTCTGATACATCCAGTTTAAGCAAAGACTTCATATTTACAGTGTCGACCCTTCTTTTTTAAAACTTCTGCAATTTGCCTCGACATGTGGGATATCAGCTTCTGGGCAAAGTCTTGACTGATGGCAACCCATTTTTGCCTAATTCATGCTTGGAGTTGATCACTGTTTGAGAGTTTGTTTGTCCACCATCTCTTTGTGGATTGACCACAGGTTTTCAATGGGATTGAGGTCTGGAGAGTTTCCTGGCCATTGACCCAAAATTTCAATGTTTTGTTCACTGAACCCCCTGGTTATCACTTTTGCCTTGTGACAGTTCCGTCATGCTGGAAAAAGCATTGTGCATCACCACATTGCTCCTGGATCATTGGGAGAAATTGTTCTTGGAGGATGTTTTGATACCATTTCTTATTCATGGCAGTGTTCTTAGGCAAAATTTTGAGCAAACCCACTCCTTTGGATGAGAAGCAACCCCACACATGAATGATCTCAGGATGCCTCACTGTTGGCATGAAACAGGACTCATGGTAGCACTCACCTTTACTTCTCCGAACAATCATTTGTCCAGATGTCCCAAACACTCTGAAGGGGGCTTCATCAGTGAAAATTACCTTACTCCAGTCCTCTGCAGTCTAATCTCTATACTTCCTGCAGAATGTCAGTCTGTCCTTGATGTTTTTCTTGGAGAGTAGTGGCTTCTTTGCTGCCCTTCTTGACACCAAGCCATCCTCCAAAAGCCTTCACCTCACTGTGTGTGCAGATGCACTCACACCTGCCTTCTGCCATTCTTGAGCAAGCTCTGCAGTGGTGGTGACCCGATCCCAAAGCTACATCCTCTTTAGGAGACTGTCCTGGTGCTTGCTTGACTTTCATGGGTGCCCTGAAGTCTTCTTCACCGCAATTGAACCTCTCTCCTTGAAGTTCTTGATTCGATAAATGGTTGATTTAGGTGCGGTCTTACAAGCAGCAATGTCCTTGCGTATGAAGCACCTTTTGATGCAATGATGACTGTACATGTTTCCTTGGAGGTAACCATGGTTAACAAAAGAAAACTTCAAGCACCACCACCCTTTTAAAGCAACCAGTCTGCTCTTCTAATCATGACAGTGATATCAGCTGCCTTGTCCTCATTAACACTTTCTCCTAAGCTAACGAGAACAACACTGAAATGATGTTAGTAGGCCATTTTGTGGCAGGGCTGAAATGCAGTGGAATGCAGTAATTTATTTATTTTTTATTAAGTTCATGTTCATTGCAAGGAATGACTTTGCAATTAATTGCAAAACAACTGATCTCTCTTCACAATCTAGGGTTAATATGAATTGCCACCATAAAACTGAAGCACCAAACTTTGTGAAAACCAAAATTTGTGTTGGTCTCAAAACTTTTGGCCAGAACTGTACAGTGCAGTATCAGGAAGTTATGAATCTTCCAATGTTTTAATCTCTGAAAGACAAGAGTAGAAGGTAGAGGAGTAGCTATTGGCAATTTCTAGTGCACATCTACAGCTGGTTGTCATCTACATAACAACGGAAACCAACCAATACTATAATGCCTCATAACATGTCCAGAGGAAGCAGATAATAATGATACATAATAGAGGGGTCCCAATACTGATATACAGTGTGTATGAACCTTAGGCATAGTTTTGTGGAAGGATGGTCTTTTTCCTTCAAGTTTGGTTCCTCTACCCGAGGCCTAGGAGCTTGAGGGTCCTACATAGTATCCCAGTTCTTCTCAGGACTGCACTCTTCTGGACGGAGATCTTGGATGTTGTTCCTGGGATCTGCTGGAGCAAGTCTCCTTGCTTGGGTGTCTCAGCCCCTAGTGCTCCAATTACTACTGGAACCACTGTTGCCATCACCTGCTATGTCTCTTCCAGTTCCTCTCAGCCCTTGGTATTTCTTTAGCTTTTTGTGTTCTTTGTTCCAGATATTGTGATCACTTGAGATTGCTACATACATCAATACAGCCCTCTTCTGCTGTTTGTCCATTGCTACTATGTCCAGTTGATTATCCATTACCATTTTGGCTGACTGTATCTGTAGTACATTTAAAGGTCACACAGGACCTTAAGCATGGTCATTTGGGGGTGTAGCCCACTTTGACCTTGGAACTTCCAGCTTGTACTCGGCACAGATGTTTCTGTATAGTATGCCAGCCACTTGGTTATGGTGTTCCATGTACGTTCTGTCTACTAGCATCTTGCACCCCACTACTGTTATGTGCTGGATTGTCTCAGGGGCATTTTTGCACAGTCTGAATCTGGGGTCCAGCATGGTGTGGTAGATCCCAGCCTCTGGTGATCTTATATTCAGAGCTTGTTCCTTTGATGCCATGATTAGTGCCTCTGTGTTGTCTTTCAATCCAGCCTCTTACAGCCATTGGTAGGATTTCTCCAGATCAGACACTTCCCCTTCTTGCCAGCAGTACATACAGTGCAAGGGTTTATCCTCCCATGATGGTTTCAGCTCCTAGTCAGGTTTCTGCTGTCTGAGGTACTCACTAAGCATTTAATCACTTGGGGCCATATTCCTGGTGTACTCCTGGATCTTGGTTGTTTCGCCCTGGATACTGGCACTAATGCTCACTATTCCTCTGCCCACTCATTCCACTTAGTGTCCAGTCTCAGAGTGCTGAATTTGTTATGAAACCCTCCATGCATTGTGAGGAATTTTCTTGTCTTTATGTCAGTGGATTCTGTCTCCTCTTTGGTCCAGCTTTTCATGCCAGTATGGTACCTGATGACTAGTAGAGAGTAGCTGTTAATGTCATAGGTCTTGTTCTTCACATTCAGCTGACTTCTCAGGACTAACCTCATTCACTCAGGACTTGATGTTGACTCATGCTTTGGCCTGAAGTTCTTGAGGAAGGCTCTTAAGAGTCGTGTTGATGTTATACAGGCTCATGCATTCCAGAATTCATGTTTGGGGCATTGAATCGTAGGCTTTCTTGTAGTCAGTCCAGGCAGTGCACAGGTTGGTCTGCCTGGTCTTACAGTCTGGAGTGACTGTTTCATCCACCAGTAGCTTGTGCTTGGTTCCTTTGGTGTTCTTGTCAAGGCCTTTCTGATCCATGCTCATATGAGCCATGTGAATACTCATCTTAGGCACAATGATGCCTGATAGGACATTCCCTGTTGTGCAGAAGCAGGTTACTGGTGGGTAGTGGAATGGAACTGCCCATTCTGGGGGTCCTTCAGGAGTGTCCAGCCTTCAGTTAACCATTGGTCATTACCATTCATTAGCAATTTGTTCATTTGTGCTGACAGGTGCTCGTGGAAGCTTCTTCAGCCAGGAGATGTAGACCATGTAGACCATGTCAAGGCCTGGACCTCATACTTGAGACCCTTTGTTGAATGTTCAAGTTCAAGTTCAAAGAGGTTTTATTGTCATTTCAGCTATATACAAGTACACAACAAAAACGAGACAGTGTTCCTCCAGGACCATGGTGCAACACAAAACAACAGTGCAACAGACAACATGCTACACAAGTGCAAACAGTCCAATATAGTGCAAAAATGTCATTAAATAAACATTAAATAAACAATAATAAATACAGAACAGGACAAATACAAAATGAGTAGACAGTGCAATTATTTAGTGCAGTACACAGTACTGGGAATATGTAAAGTGAGTTGTGCACAGGAATCAGTGACATGCTACACTGAACATAGCAGTCACTGGTAGCAGCCAGAATGGTTCAGAGTACAGTGCTGGTTTAGTACAGTACTCTAGCAGCAAGTAGGATAATGTGCAAGACTGCAACAGGAGTGCATAGTTTATTTGTGTGAGGTTTGACTTCAGCACTAGTCCGATGCAAAACAATGTGTGAGTGTGTGTATAGATATGCATGTATGTGTGTGTGTGTGTGTGTGTGTGTGTGTGTGTGTGTGTGTGTGTGTGTGTGTGTGCGCAAGACTGTGTATAAGCACTTATAAAAGTGCCGATTTTGGAATCTGAATTGGAATTGGAGTTAGCCAGAGTTCAGGAGTCTAATGGCTTCTGGGAAGAAGCTGTTGCACAGTCTGGAGGTGCGGGACTGGATGCTGCGGTACCTTCTTCCAGATGGCAAAAGGGTGAACAATGGGAGAACATCCTGTTTATTCTCCTGGATTCTATTTCTCTTGTGTGCCTCTTCAGCCTCCAAGGTCACAGGTATGGACAACTTGTACTTCTCAGGTACTCAGTTCTGACAGTTGACTAATTGCTCTGTGTTGCCCTTACCTTGGTCTCAAACCTCCTTCTCCACAGAGGATACTTGATGTTCATCTTGTAGCCAAGCATCTCAAGCATCACTGTTGTTCTGTGGCATTTATCAGCTGGTTGGGCTCAGGGATGGTCACAGTATTTATTGTCCATAGTGTTGCATTCATATCTTCCATTGACCTTTCAGGTGCTTCACTTGGTCTTGGTAGTCTGCTACAACTGGTGTCCAGCTTAGCCATGATCTTCAGCTATCAGGCCAGCTGATGATGATGTTGATGATGATGATGATGATGATATCTCCCCTCTGACCTGTTTTCTTGGCTGCTCCTTGCCATAGTATTTGTGTTGTACCTTATTGTTCTCTAGTTGTGACAGCAGTTGACACTTGCAGATGTTGGAATACTGAGCTACTAGTTCTTTCATTGTTAGTGTAGATGTTGGGTTTTGAAGGATCCACAGGTCCCACATCCTCTGCATATTCCGTCACACTGTAGTTGCTTGTCTAGCAGCATTCCAACAGTCCTCTGTTCTTCACTCTTGTGTAGGTCTTGTATTTGTTCCAGTAGTCCACTTTTCATCAGCTATCCAGTGGTACAGATATATATTTTGTTTATACACACTCATATTTATATATTTATATATTACACACACGTTCAAACCTCTAGTAAGGTCATTACTTGTAATGTCTTTCCATTTATCAGCCTTGGTGGGCTGATTCTTGGAAACACTGTAGTGATGCAACTTAACTTAAACGATGCACGGAATGGTCCATTACTTGAAAGAGACTTTTGATACTCTTTTTGTAGACTTTTTGATTTAAATGAGGGCTTAACCTACTACTATATTAAATGTAGCCATCAGTCAGGTATGATATTTAGTGTGCATGAATTTCTCCACACTTGTCATGGAACTGACATAGATACACATCCAAGTTTCCTGGTTCCAGATGCAATCAATTCCAAATGATTAGCTGATACCACCTGTGCATGAATCTGCTGTGGAAACAACCCAAATGGCAGAATCCACAATCTGGCCTTCTCAGATGTATTTCCAGCACACAGCACAATTATGTGATTATACATAACCTTTTGCTACTTTACGTAACTCAGCATAACCTCTAGAACAGGAAAGAAGAGAATAGAGATGAGCTTTATTGACTTGGTCATAACCTAGAGTGGAAGATCCTGCCATCACCAAATTTCCTGGAAGCTTTAAACACAGAGATGAAAGAAATGCAATCTGATGCAACAGCAGGACACCAGCTTACTTATAAACACATACAAGCACATGCACTTGTGACCAAGCATACTCACAAATGTGGTCCAAACCAGGGATGCCACTTATAGAGTCAGCCTCTCAGTCCATATCAGCTTCCTGGACAGTAATTATATTCAGGCATTAGTCTGAAAGGTCTCCTAGATTCATAATATGTGTCTAGTTGCTGCTTCTTCTCAGTTCTGGATAATGTAGTTACTCAGGTCATTTTCCTGTTCACTCTGGATATGAGATCAGCTTGTAACACCTGGAAAGATAGGGGAAAATAGAAATATTAAATATTAACTACCATGAACATTAATGTCAGGGAGATGTAGAGGGTTGACTTAAAATCCTAGTGAGAACCATCAGCACAACTCTTTATTGGACAGAATACTGCTCTCTTAACTAGAGGCTTTTCATCATAAGATAACTTAGGAAATTTGGTGTGTCTAGGGTTTCTATGGTACACACTTATAAAACTGTTGTGGAACAGCTTTTCCATATTTGTTGAGTTAGAGAATGGAGGTACACTACCTCAAAAAAAATCACTGGTTTAGAACGTCCTTCTCTCGCCTCTATACATACTATTATAATGGAAAACAAGGTGACAAAATTATACTGATCATTCTTACACAGTCCACTACCTTTTTAGACTGCTCCGTACAAACCATCTTATGCAGGACTGGGTTTCAAAACAGCACTTAAATGTATGAATGTTATATGTAGTGTTGTATAGGTTTTCAGGAGCAGTGAAACTAATTCCTTTCAGTCCAGCACTGGCAGATATGACAAAGTACAGAAACTTGAAACCTAACTTGAATCTAACTAAATGTCTGCAACCCACACAAGACCAACCTGCTCCCTTTAAGGGCGTCATAGTCCCATAAGGCAGACCTGAGCTATATATACACCCATGCTCTATATTAAAGAATAAAATGTGGGGTAGTAGGCCATAGGTTCACTTTACTATCAGTGTGGCAGGCAAAGTGCTGTAGAGGCAAAATATAATATAATTTATGACATAAGCATTCTGGTCAAGGGTTAAATTGTATGTACATAATATACTTCCTTGAATCCCTTATTTCCATATAGAATCATCTTTTGAGGATGCAGTAACATATTCTAGCAAAGATGGATTCTCATTCTATTCATAACAATCAATGAGATTCAATGTACAATGTCCTGAAAATTAAATTCAGTTTACTTTCACTGCTCAGTTTATATTTCTGATCTAATTTTGTGTGTTTGACTTGAAACTGGGGCTGTTAGTCCAGGTCATATTAAACACTTCACTGGGTCAGACAAACAAAGATCATACTGGGAGAATCTGTCAGTGAGATCTGAGCCATTGTGTGCAGTGCATTGCACTGGACGCTCTCAAAAACATAGGAGAGTACATGGTCACAAGCTCAAAGATTGGACCATATTTACATTATTATGTGACAAGAAACATAAGGTCAGGCAGATGCTATGCACATGCAAGGTACTAGCAATGCCAAGGTCATGGGTTCAATTCCCGGAGTGCACGCCTACTGTTATACTCATAAATATGTAAGTAGCTCTAGATAAGAGCATCTGCCAAATGGTAGAAATGTGGACAGTTGAGAAATTTGTGAATTTAGTTTGCCTTAGACAAATCAAGTCCTAACTCTGAGCCTTTATATATACAGTTAGACTTTGGAGAGTACATCATGGAAATGCATTCTACGGTAGTTATGAGAGGTAAGATCTGCGAGGCTTCTAATCACTCATAAATCTGAGTTAGTCAGTTTGAAAAATATGAACATTTGTCATCTGCATACGTCTCACAGCTGCTGGCAAATGCATGCATTTAGGAAATACATGTCTAGGGACATAACATTTTTTTTGTATGTTTGTCATTCTTTATTAACAAGCAGAAATTGTTTGAATTTACTAAATGTTGGTAAGTTAAATTTTTGAGTTATTCAGTCACACTCTTAAAACACTAAAAGTGATTGGAAGCACAGGCACATACATATATTCCTACCAGGTGTTTGATTACCACAATAAATAAATAAAATAAGAGTAAAAAAATCTTTTGCACTGATAATGTAAGAAGGTTTGAGGAATCACTATTTTATCCCTTTCATCACTGTCTTTAACACTATATTTTCATTGTATAGTCAAGTATAACAAAATACTACCACCTAATGTGGTAAAATCAGGATCCAGGATGCACAGAGCAACGTCAGTATTCTGATTTACATGTGCATAAATGTTTGCTTCTAATGTTTAACTGACTTTCCGGTTCTCAAAAAAAAAAAATCTAATAAATCACAAATAAGAAATTTGTCACTTCTGTTCTTGTAACCATGTAGCTTTAAACAGTATTTTAATATTTGTATACAATAATCTTTCCCATTATGCAAATGAGATTTAAGTGAAAGTTCTCTTTAATGTGAATTACGTGTAATAATTCAGTCCCGCTAACTGAGAAAAACCTGTGCAAATTATTCAACTCTAATCCAGGATATCGTTGAATCTCACTCTCTCTCTGTTTATTCATGTTCAGTCAAAATGCAAGAGAAGCCAGTACTTTCCTTTAGATTTCCTGATAAGTGACATTTTCCTGTGTGCATGTTTCTCTTCCCTCACTTTTAATTATCCATAAATCCAAGATGAAAGCATCAAATTTCCAAAATGATCTACTAGCATGCCATGTACATGAGATAAGCAAATCTATGTTAGTGTATATCATAAAAGGTACAATGTTAGTATAATCTAAGCTGTTACTGCACTGAAGGAAGGAGTGAATTAGCAGAAAGTCTTACTGATCTGGACTGACATGCATTGAGATTCTCACTGCTGCATTAATGAAGTGTGAGAGGATGGCAATCCTACCTTTATGAGATCACAAACTGTCTTAAAATCATGAATGCAACTTTTTCTGGGTCAGTGAAAAAACTACAAGGTTTGCAGTAAAACCAATTTGCACTGGACTTCTACATATGACTTCTAGCAGGGTGGAATATATACACTTAATTTGCCCTTAATGGAAGACTTTTTAAAAAGATCACAAATAATACATTCAGCAGACCTTATCAGAACAGCTGAACATATCCTTTATTCTCTCAGTACAAGTAGCAAACTTAGTCCAACAGTTAGCTAGGCCATCTACCCACAACTATCTGAAATGAATGTAGAGATGAGCAACAAACATCTCTTACTTGGAAATCAAAAATTTTGGGAAAAACACCTTGTATTTGATTTACTGTGGGGATTTTTTTTTCCATTAGCATTTTGCTTACTAGCCTCACATTTCTTCAGTTCTGAACTGTTTACCAATATTCTTACCTTTACAAACCAAAATTAGGAATTTAATTTCCTTTTAAGTGAATTCTATTCCATAATCCTCCAAATCATGTTCTCTACTTGAAACAAAGTCCCTGGACAGCGGTTATCATACATGATCCACAGCTTTCATGAAAATGCATCTGAACTCCATAAAATCATTAAAATAGTTTCCAGGACCTCTATTCAGCGTTATTCAGAATGGGGCAAAGATCATACAGTTTTGTGAATGGAAAGAATGCATTAACAAAACACGGGGTAAAGTCGTTTGATGCAACACAGTGTTAACTAGAGATAAGGTTTTCCTAAAGAGCCCTACAAGTCCGTATTCCATAATACAGTTGAACATATACTCTATACAGACCAAGAATAATTTTCACTAAAGCATGTCCTTAACAAAGAAGACTTTAAAAGCAACATAAACAGGCTTAAAGATAAAGAAATATGTGTCACGTTTCTAACGTGCTAATAGCGTTTGACATGCCGGCATGGGGCCAGCTGTTAACGAATACGCCACACCCTGCTGTGATCTGAGTGTTTGACAGAAATTAAAAAGAAGACAGTGGTAGCTGTTGGCTACAAGTGTATCAGGAGCGTGATTTTGCTGCAGAGGGCCTCGTTCAACGTACACTGACAGATGAAGACATGGTGTAGGATGATGAACGCCAGTGTGATTTTCAGTCACACCACAAAATGTCTCCTCTTTACATTCTCACATCTTTATTATCTGCAATATCCACTTGTTAAACAACAACAACAACAAAAAATGTTTATTTGTAATCTTTTTTTCTAATCCCGGAAAATCTAAATATGCATTCGAATCTAATGTCGAGTTGAGACGGCCCTGAAAATCTGCTACAAGAGAAAGTTGGGAGAAACATCAAACTACTGATAACACGATACGTCGTTATTTGAAATAAATAAATATACTTTTTAAATGTGACAACTCCCTGACATTACTAATATATGCTGTGTATACTAAATCGCTCGAGGTTCTTGTGTTTCTGAATAAACGACGTAGAGAGGCCAACCCTACTCTGCGCTTCTCGGTCTCATCATGCCTCTCCCATCGTGAACAAGGTTCGCCTGACGTACCTAGTACACATAAACTGCAATGACCGGAGGTAGCTGTCTGAGCCCAATTGCTTCCAGGCCAGTGTTTTATGTAGAAGCGAGAGTGAACGCCTGCAGGCATGCGAGTAGAGTATTATTTTATGGTGTGGAAACAGTCTCTGATTTATTAGCCTCTATCCAGCCTACTGAACTTTGGTGTCCTTTTCATAGTAATCACGTATTCAAAAACGTTTTTCATTACTTATCGGAATATTGAGCCTCTGTCTGTATGCAGAACATGAGGACAAATTAAAGAAGTCTACTGACATCTAACGTAAACGCGAATGCACTATGCTGGGAGAAATACGGGATTGATGCGCTTAACAAGTAACCTTATTATACTGTAGACATTTCAATGCTTACTACATTCAACGTTAAACGTCATGAGGCCTATTGTGGGGAGAACAATCTAAATCGCGTCCTCACCGTTGGGCATCTAGGTTATGGATAGACGTTCAATAATGAATAGCTCGCGTCTTATTAATTTAAATTGCAACCTTACCGCTTCGATGCAATCATTGAAAAAAGTGCTCAATAAAATACAAAATCCAGTATTCTGAAGTGGTGCTTTTATAGGATGTTTGCTTTCCACGTTTCCTGCTACACACGCCGGTGGGTTTGATGCGTCGCGAGCGGTGCGTCATTCTGTAATACAGCTAGTATCACCGCCCAGTCCTACCTGGGAATGCCCCCCCCCCCCCCGCCCTCTCCAGCTATATAACTCGGATCCTCAGTTTAGAGGAGAAAATGTTAATATTGTAAGATAAGGGGATATTGACAGTGTGATTGTTTCTGCTGTCAGAAAAGTCAATATAATTATTTTTGTCATTAAACATATTCCTCCCTTCGTAACGTTTCACACAGTCATCAACTGTATGCTGTAGTTTTTGTCACAAAGTCGTTTAAAAATACATTTACTGTGTAGTAATATCCGGATTCTATATATTGAGAACGTCTGCGAATATTTAGATCTGATTGGTTTGATCTAGTTTCATTTTTTACCATAGCGCACACTAACTATAGCAGTTCATGCTTGTCCTACTGAATCCCGTTTTGCAGTAGTTCTTACATGAGATGCCAAACATTTTCAGTAAAGTTGTCTGGTGATCTGCTACTTTCTGCATGTCACATTCTTAGCCATCATTATCCCTGAATACCGCTTTTTGCATTTTTTTTTCCCCGCACAGAAATGTAGTTAGGTTCAGATAAAGATAAAGGCTGGTTTTTCGTTTTTGGGATTCTCTAGACTAAGAGAACATTGACCAATACTGCCACCCTATGGCATAAATAGAAACTTTCAGTAACAAGTGTTTCATATCAATCATTATCCAAAATTGCATGTCATGTGGTCACTGGTTGGTTATAAATGCTAGTTAATGCATAAAGAAATGCCTCCATATCTATCTATCTATCTATCTATCTATCTATCTATCTATATATATATATATATATATATATATATATATATATATATCACATTAAGAAAATGCCAGCAAAGATTTCCTGCCCCTAAACATAAACGAACTGCACATGAATCCATTTATGCTGAAACAAAAAAGTATAGTTATTTACTGATTTGTTTTATATTAACCTTACATGTATGAACCCTTATTGTTACATGGTTGAATACTCTGAATATTCTGACAAAAGATATTTACATATTTACATTTGCAATGTTGACTAATTTCTCAGGATGCTATCAGCACACAATAAAAAAGTTTGTAATTAGTTAGAAATCTCATTTCTATATTACAGCCTTCTATAATATCAGTGTTACAAATGGCATTATTGTTATTAAATGCACAAATTGAAGTTTTTCCAAAGCGTTGATGTATTAACTTGAGCTGTATGAACTGATACTTCGTAACGGACACGGCAAACCTGCAACAACACTCCACGTCCACGGCGCGGGCGTGCTTGATGACGTCACCGCCAGGTGGGCGTGTCCGCTCAACACTTCACAGGGTGTTATGAAAACAAAGATGCCATGTTTTCTGCTCAGTAGTGGTAAGGGGGGGGTTTGGCTTTTGGCCGTTTTTTTAAAGACATGAAAACCAGAGAAATGTGGAGAGTGATTTGTGTTGTTTAAAAGACACAGAGGACTTGGAAAGCTTGACGTCAGATACTGGGCACAGTATGCAAGTGGAGAGGTAGGCAGAACTTTCCACTGATGGCTTTACTACTAAAGTCATTTCAGATGTGAAATGTCAGCTAGCTCTCTAGTGATATAGGCTAGTTATCAGATCTAAGATAGCAGAGCTACCTATCTAGCTCTCTTGCTATGTTTAAGCATATAGCTAGCTAGCTGTTCTAGCTTTAGTGCTGAATTACGTGCTACTCGATCTGGTACTCTCAGCAGTTTTCACTTTCACATGAACATCGAAACGCACAGGTATACAACTCTTGCATAGCTTGCTATGGTGTATGTTCAACTGCTAGTTAGCTACCCAGGTTCTAACTTGTACAGTTTGCCCACTTAAGGAAACGTGTAGCTACGTTCACGATGAATATTTGTGAAAAAGGATCGTTAGCTAACGATGGCTAGCCATTGCTATTACGCCATCTTCACTATAAAAAGCTAGCTAGCTACACTTTACATTTTTAGTGCGCCCCTATAATGCACTTTGCGGTAACCCGTTAGTTATATATCTAGCTTTTAGTGGTGTAATTACTGAAAAAATGTGGTGGTAGGCAGATTGTTTAGGTGTACCAGACCAGACGGTTGTGTTCCGATTATTTTCATATCCAATTTTCAGGGATCTTAAATATCTTGCGCTAAAAGTGCGAATTCCTACGAAAAGTAATTTTCTGAAGTGCATTGAGTTGTTGGACGAACCTGCGTGCGCCGTCCCACGCTAAGAAGGTGTAACTGGAAAAGCTCATTAGTATTAGCCAACTTCAGGTGTGGCTTCAACTCGGACTTATAAAACATGGATTAAATTTAATTAAAATGTAATTAGAGGCCGTGGTCGTACGCTCTTACTTTTTAAACCCTAACAGCACAACACTCCAGTTTTCAGTGACATTGAAAATTAACATGCAATGTTGCTTTATTGTTATTTTATGTCCTTTATATTGCGGAAAAACGCAGTTCGATGTAGCAGACTTGGAAAAAATATTTCAGTTGCATAGCAAATGAGCGTTCCATTTGTCATATTTTGACCTTCATCAAGTAACATATTTTGCAACATGCCCAGTTACATGTGCATGTAATACTTATTTTGTTTTAACAGGACCAAAACATTGTTTGAAGAGATCCGTGCTTTAATCAAGAACAATGATGATGAGTATTGCTCTTTCTGGAGGCCAGTGCTCCCTTGGGGTGGCGTGTACATCATCAGGGCTGGTCAGAAGGCTGTCTCTTGCATCCCCCTCTATGTTAAAGTCAGTTTGAAAAACACATGTACTATTGATGGATTCCTCATGCTTTTATATGTAATCCTGCGGGACAACCACACCTTCCGTCGGGAAGTGGGTCTGTTCTTGGGTAAGCAGTTTGTGGAGTATTTTCTGTACCTGATGGACTCCTATGATTACACAACAGTCAAGATGCTTTGGATCTGGGACAGGATGTCCAAGCGTCAGTATCGATCAGCGATCCATCAGGCTGCTCTGGAGATTGACCTTTTTGGCAATGAGCATGAGAACTTCACCAAGAACCTAGAAAACCTGATGTCAACAATTCAGGAGAGCCTTTGCTCTAACTGGTGCTGTCCATCCCGTTTCCAGGAGCTCCTTCAGAACACCATAAATATCAAGTAAGCTTGACTGATCTGGCATTTTCAACACTGATGTTATCTATAAATACATAATGGTTACTGAATAGGCTTAGAAAGACAGTGTCTTATTCATTTTACCTCATATATTTGTTTGAGTTGGTGAGTAGACATGGAAGGTAATGGTAATGCACAAATCAAGTTAAAGGAATATTCAGCTCTCTTTAGGCTCCCTTTATAAGTGTGTTTCAAGTAAACAGGCTTTTCCAGTTTTTAACAAGTACAGGACAATGCTTAAAAATTACTGTCCGTAGTAAATGACCATGTTACAGACATGGTAAATTACAATGAAAACACCAAAGTAGTGTGTTAAGTGGTGTAAATGTCAATCATTTATGGAATTGAACATTGGTCAGAAGTTTTGTTTTGTTTGTTTTTGTTTTTCTTTCTTAAATAATTATTGGTGACAGGCTTACATGTCTGAGCATTGCTCTTCAGAGTTGGTATTTTGCTCTCAACTAAAATAAGGCCCAGCTGTCTAGTGCTGAAAAATAAGCCATTAATGTGGTCTTGTTATAGTCTTGCTTGGCTCCTTGTCATCTTGGCTCTATGGCTCTGCCATTCCTTCATTTCCTTCATAAAAGGTCCTTTTAGTCAGAGTGTAAATACCGGTACCCTTTGGTATTACATGGATGAGTGGCTGCAGTCTTGAGAGATTGTTGGGCTGCTTTTGCATGTTTGACCTTTTAACCATTTACTGATTTTGGAGGTTTGAGGTGCTTAAACTACTAATTATAGAACAAAATAAAGATAATCTAAGACAGCCATATTGGCTTGTATGTGAAGTCTCCTAACAGCAGGTAAAGAAATAGCTTTGCTAAATTTTGCTAAACTGCATTTGCACTGTCACAGCAGTTGTATATGGTCACTTACTCTAGCCCGCCACATGAACTTCCTGATAGAGATCCAATTCAGTCTGCAGTGGATGAGTTCTTCTGCCCAAAGATTGTACTCTGCAAAGAATTTGGGTGAGACCACAGTTGTTTGATCTGGTCTTACTTATGGACTTGTCATTAATTCATCAATTAATTTATTTAATAATTTGACATTCTGAAATTCATTCATTAACATCAGCATGGTGATATTTGTCGTGTGTGTGTATCTGATGGCTGTCATTGTTCCAGGTGTAGTGGGCTAAGAGAGTTTTCTCACAGGGAGTTTTCCTACGGTCCTCCTCCCTTTATCATTCTTAACATGCAGATGTGGAAATCTGAGGACCTCTCGTATGTACCTTATCATCTGGCTTTGTCAGATCACAGGTATGGTTGTCTGGATATTTTTTTAGAAATTTTTTTTCTGGTTTATTTGTGTTGACATTGCATACCATGAGAGTACCCAATTGGAAACTTATTCATATAGTACTGCTGGTAAGTCAGTATTTAGCTGTATGAATCCCATCAGATAAAGAATTTAACTACCCTGTTGTGAGATTAGGCTTTCATATAACCTGAACTCTCAAATCATGTACACAGTTTACTTTTTTCATGCTCTAATTTTTCTCCCCTTCTTGAGATAATCAGATTGTGCCCACATTATAGCAGCTGCTGGTATGGAGTGAACAGTGTAAGTGTAGTGATTTTAAGTTGGGCTTCCATCTACAGTCATGGCCAAGAGTTTTGAGACTAGCACAAATTTCGTTTTTATGGTGGCATCTTGCATTAACTCTAGGTTGTGAAGAGTGATCAGATGAATTGCAATTAATTGCAGTCATTCCTTGTCATGAAAATTAACTTAATCACAAAAATCACTGCATTACAGCCCTGCCACAAAATAGCATGCTAACATTATTTCAGTGATCATCCTCTTGGCTCTGGAGAGTGTTAACGAGGACAAGGCAGCTGATATCACTCTGTCAGGCTGATTAGAAGAGCAGACTGGTTGCTTTTTATAGGTTGGTGGTGCTTGGTTTTCTTCTTTTAACCATGGTTACCTCCAAGGAAACACGTGCAGTCATTGCATTGCATCAAACGGGCTTCACAGGCTAGGACATTGCTGCTTGTTAGACAGCACCTAAATCAACCATTTATTGAATCTTCAAGAACTTCAAGGAGAGAGGATCAATTGCAGTGAAGGTTTCAGGTCACCTATGAAAGTCAAGCAAGCACCAGGACAGTCTCCTAAAGCGGATGTAGCTTTGGGATCAGGTCACCACCACTGCAGAGCTTGCTCAAGAATGGCAGAAGGCAGGTGTGAGTGCATCTGCACACACAGTGAGGTGAAGGCTTTTGGAGGATGGCTTGGTGTCAAGAAGAGCAGTAAAGAAACCACTTCTCTCCAAGAAAAACATCAAGGACAGACTAATATTCTGCAGGAAGTATAAATTGGACTGCAGAGGACTGGGGTAAGGTTATTTTCTCTAATGAAGCCCCTTTCAGAGTGTTTGGGACATCTGGCCAAATGATTGTTTGGAGAAGAAAAGGTGAGCGCTACCATGAGTCCTGTTTCATGCCAACAGTGAGGCATCCTGAGATCATTCATGTGTGGGGTTGCTTCTCATCCAAGGGAGTGGGTTTGCTCAAAATGGTGGGTTTACCTAAGAACACTGCCATGAATAAGGAATGGCATCAAAACGTCCTCTAAAAGCAACTTCTCCCAATGTTCCAGGAGCAATTTGGTGATGAACAATGCTTTTTCCAGCATGATGGAATACCATGTCACAAGGCAAAAGTGATGCCCAAGTGGCTCATTGAACAAAACATTGAAATTCTCCAGATCCCAATCCCATTGAAACCCTGAGGTCAAGCTTCAAAAAGAGGCAGGATGAACAAAAACACAGAAACTGCGATCAACTCTAAGCACTGATTGATGGCAACCCATTCTTGCCTAGTCAAGATTTTGCCCAGAAGCAGATATTCAGCATAACAAGGCAAATTGCAGAAGTCTTAAAAAAGAAGGGTCAACACTGTAAATATTCATTCTTTGCTTAAACTGGATGTATTTTATGAAATGCAATTTTTGGCCATGACTGTAGAGACAAAGCAGAGCGATACACAATGATATTTCATTCATCACATTTGGTAAACAATTTGGGGTTCTGAAAAGGGTTCCATTTGACCTATATTTTTGAAATCATAGGTCAACATGTATCAAGGTCAAAAATTTACAGGTTACCTTTTATAATTCCCATTCCATTTCCAGGTACAGCACATTATAATTACCAAACCCATATTACACAAATATTACAATCAGGGACACAGGAAGGTGTTTTAAGAGTTGGGGGGTGCTGAAATTTATCATTAAGCATGATGTTCAGTGAAATCATACTAAAGTACCAGGTTGACTTTGTATTTCTTAACTGGATAAAACTGGATACAGTGTGTCGTTTGTTTGTTTATTTGTTTGTTTTTATATATAATATATTAGTCTCAAAATTGTAGTGAAGCACTGCTTACACTGCTGATGAAGGACCTCTGTTCAAAAAGTCCTGTAGGGACTCTTGCTGCATGATAGGAGGGTGGAAAATATATCTTACTATTTGGAGGAATATAAAAGTAAGCCTCTAACACCAAGTGTAGCTGGGACTATATTTCACATGCAGTCATTCTGTATGACTATATGTGCATTCCTCCTGTTTTCTGACTTGATGCTTAACAAATATATTTTTTATAACCCACAATCAAGTACTCTCCTCCACATACATTTCAGCTGTAGTGTGATTAAATGAATCAAAGCATGGCCACTTGATTCATTCGAGAACTCAGAGCAAGAAGGTAAATTGTGCACTTCGTGACCTCTCTTTAGTGTCTAGTGGCCATGTTGCACCAAGTTGTACATGCTGTTTAGTACATTGTGCATATTTCTTTTGTGGGTTCTCAAGAGCCCCATATAAACTACTAATTTGTGGTTATGCCTTTTCACAGGTACTCACTAGAGGGCGCCACACTTTTCAACAAGGAGGAACATCACTACTCTGCAGCTTTCCAAATTGATGGATACTGGATGCACTATGATGGGCTTCGTACCGACAACTTGATCTTGCTGAACAAACCACCAGAGCTGCTGCTCCTGTCATCTCTGGTGTATGTCCGTGCCCCACACAACTGAGGCATTGTTACTTCGGAGGGTGCAACAGGATCGAAGAGGGTCAAAGGTCCCAAAGGTTTCTTTAAAACTTACTTTGGTTTATTCCCCATCCATGTTATTTTGTTCCATAAATAATATTTGCATATTTAGGAGGTCAGTTGATAATTTGTTATGGATATTCTATATATAATGCAAATAGTTTTGTTAATATTTACACATTCTCTCTCTCTCTCTCTCTCTCTTTAAGGATAGGGATGTCAGTGATGTGATGTAACTGAATTTTTTACTGAGATATTACTTTGTAATTTTGTAACTAATGCTGTACTTTGTGCGAACACTGCATCTACAAATCAGCAACGCTGAGTTAAATTGCCTCTCTAAACTGCTTGGAATCCAAGAATTAGTATATGGACTATAATAGCTTTGGGCTGGTGTGCAAAACCTAATAATTTGAACAATTGGCTCAAAACTTTGAATTTAAATTTAAGGGCAATGGTTTCAAAGTTTTCTTAAGTTCTTTGCTACATTGTTCCAAACCTTTTTCAAATTAAAATTAGGACAACATGAAATAATTATTTTCAGAAAAGCTAAATGTATAGTTTATTTTTAACATAAATAAACTGAAGGCTTATAAATATTTTTATCACAGATATTATGTTGGGTCTCCCACTAATCCACACATATACAAGCCTTATTGCTGAAAGCATGGAACAATTTTGTTTTATGGCCCAGTAAGGGATGTCACCAAGACATATCTTTTATGATACAATGCCAAATTTAAAGGACTTCAGACTGAGCAGTGTTTGCATGATTGAGACACATTTTTGAAAATCCACGTTGCTCAGCTGTAACCCAGCCTGATGCTGTTTAGTGTTCAGCTGCCAAAGAACTGTTTGAGCTTGTAAATGCCATATTGGTGTCACAGGTTTTTGTTTCTGCATTTTAAACTGCTGACTTATTTAAATTGTTTTTTTAATTATTGTTTTCTACATTTCTTATACATTCTTCAATCTTTGATAACATGCCAATATTCAGACTTGCATGTAACAATTTGAAAATTGTATCAAGCACACACTAGTGACTTTATATACCATGGTAAGGTCTGAATAATAAGCCATATTTTATATCATAACTAAATCCTAGACCATAGGAGGAACAGTTTCAATTTCTAATTTGAGTTTCTTCCCTTTTGATTAACACAGTTTTTAAAACATGATTAACATGTTCAGAAATTGTATGAAAACACAACTTTGCATTCACTTGTAATACAAATAAAAGATCATGCTATACATTTTTGCTGTATTATGTTGGAGGAGAATGTGATGCATCAAATTTCAATACATTCATAATGGATGAATTACAAGTTAAATGGTCTTCTGAATCATAACGGGATTGAGACAAGTGTTCTAGACAGCTCATTTACCATGTCTGTACTCACTGCTTCATCAAACCATGTACGAATATAATCAAGGCTAACATTGTGTAATTTGGATTTAAAAACTTGGAATACTATGCAAGCATTTTCTCATACAAATATGTACACATTTTTGGTATCACAAATGTCAGTGCAGAAGTTTTTCTAAACTTTTTTCTTTAACATTATGCTAATGTAGATGCACGCAGGTGTTTACAAATTCAGCCAATTTTGATTTAATGCAACCTTTAGACATGTGATTTATTTAATTAATGAGTAACAATTTTCATAGAAATACATAAGTTACATCTTTTAAGTTCTCTGTTGCAGTGTAGACATTCTTATTACAGGACCCAACACTTTGTCATGATATTCATTTACAGTATAATACTGATTTTGCAGTGCACAGATTTTCTGTTCAGTTGGGTGATATGCATTGATTTAATCATTTGCTGGACCACCATGTAGGCTGGCCTAGAAGAGGTAATTTCATTCCTCATGCAAAATCACTACTCAAAACTCTTCTGAAGGCAGCTCTGCCTTGGAGACAGAACAAACCTAATTGGTTCAGACCATAACCAATATCATTCATGATGGTAACGTAATAGGTTGCTATCAGTCTTTATGTTGTTTAGTGTCTGAGAGATGGCATGCTTTTGAAGTGTTTTTCAAAATCAGAATCTTATTCACAAAGTATGAAATGTACAAGGAATTTCTTTTGGTGCAGATGGTAACAGGATTATGTACAGTAGGATAAAGAGAAAGACAAATGTTTTGTAAACTAAACTATATATCCACAATGTATGTATATACATAGTTTCTATATAAATAACTATATATATATATATATATATATATATATATATATATATATATATATATATATAAAACTAAAGACAAGTGTGCAAACAGCAGCAAGTAAAGTGTTTGCAATGTGAGATAAATACAGATGAGGCTAAGTACTGGGGTGTTGAGGTAGGATCTTGTATTAAAAAATTAAGTTATGGTATATTGAGTGGTTGTGTACATTACAGTTGTTAACTGTTGTTAAAGTCAGGTATGTGAGAGTGGTCCTTGTTTAAGAGGAAGATGGCCTGGGTAAAGAAGCTATAGAGTTGGAGGTGGTGGTTGGTCCGAGTCTTTAGGGCTCTCACTCTTGGTCTCCACTGTGATGGAAACTCCCCTGTGGAGTTTTCCCTGCCCTCTTCCTTGTTCTGTGTAGATGGCTGCGAGGGTGGGAAGCTGACAGCCAGTGATTTTCTCTGCACCTCGCACCATTCGTTGCAACTTGCATTTGGTCTGGGAGGATGCAGAGCTGAATCAGATGGAGATGGAAGATGTTGGTTTTTTTTAACTAATGCTGTGTTTTAACTTGTTGACATTGTAAAAAGAAAAAGAAAAAGCTGTATCTCATAGCAGAATTGCAACTGGTGTATACAGCATTGTAAAAGTTGCCATGGTGATAACGTTTCCTCTGAGGAATGCTTTGGTGTTGACATGGAATAATATGTTCCTGGTATAAGAGAGTGATATTTCTGCTCGTGTATGGAATGATGGTTAGCTCCCGTTTTATCCATAAAAACTGTTTTGAACAGATACTAATGTTTCTAGTAGTATGTCCTACTAGGTTAGAGTGCAACTGCTTTGGTTCCACTGACTGCTACAGTACTTTCTTAGACACTTGCTCATTTTTGGTAGTCACAACAACAAAACCATGTGGGGTGAATATACAGTATTTGAAAATGTCTGCCTGTTGACTCTTAACCAGTTACATTCATTCTGCCTCCAAGGGCGAGCTGACTTCAGAACATTTTGAGTAGTGATATTGCACGTGTGCTATTTTCACTGAATGACTGAATCCCCAAGTCATTGTCTTCAACTGATTAGTTTTCTGCTACATGAGAGGGAGTTTATTTTGGTACAACAAGGTCTTATAAAAACCTAACTGTTATACATAACATACTGTTACATATTTTAGGTGTGTGTAAACTTATATAGTAGTATGTGTAGCCATGTTGTACTTGGATTCACAGTTTGTACATATCTGTTTTTAGCGGATGTATTTAGTGATGTTCCAAAGCCAAAGTAAACACCACTTAATAATAACAAAATAATCATTACCATCTGATTATAATAACAAAAAAGTAAACATATAAATAAATGTTAGGTTTGTAGGATACTGTAGCCTATTAGCCAAGCATATCTACAAAAGATTTGCCTACCTTGGCTTTATGGGATTAACTTGTGTTTTAAATTGAACACAACATGGCAGAAACCTGTTCACCCATACTGCACAGTGTAATAATACTTAATAGAAAGACTTAAGAAAGACCCTGACTATGTTCATGATGTATTCATAATTCTGATGTTCTGTGAAAAGTTTTTCTTGTGCCTGTCTCAGATGGCAAGTCATTCCCAATGATGATCTTCAATTATGATTATTTTATCTAGTCTGGCACTGTCTTGCTTGATGGCTAAGTCAAACCATACAGTGATGAATATTCATATATGATAGCTCTGTAGAACTGTATAAACAACACCTGTGAAAGATTGCACTTTGTTAATTGATGTAGGAAGTACAGTCTTTGTTGTGCTTTTTTTCTATGAAGGTTATATTTTTCCCCACTTTAGATCCTGGCAGATTATGGTTCTCAAAAAACACTCCATGGTGTTCTTAAAGGTGGTAGGAGGTGCCAATGCTAGGGGGTTGTCCTAAAGTCCACTGTCATCTGTACAGTTTTGACAGTATAAAGCTATGGAATATTCCTGCACCAGCATGGAAGCCTGTCATCATGGATGAGACCAGTGACCGTCATATCACTTGTAAACTTCATGATCTTGACAGAGATGTCATCAGAGGAGCAATCATTTGTATAGATGGAGAAAAGCAGTGGGGAGAGCACATGTCCTTTCGTTTCTCTGGTGCAAATTAGATGGGTGCTTGATATGAATTATTCAAGCTTCAAAAAAAGGGAAACGGCTTTCGACAGTGCCCATCAAGAGCGACTGTTGAACATCGTTCTCCTCTATTGCATCCCACAATGATTCATTGCAGCTTTCCAGTCCCTATACCATCAATCTGGCTGCTGCATCAAAATGGATGCAGTTAACAGAAAGTTATTCAACATTGTGACCAGTGTTAAGAAGGGCCTTGCCTATTTCTGGTGGCCCGTGATTTGGTCATGATGTAGGCCCTGGGAGGACCTGCGCAGGCATATATGGGTATGGGCAGAGCCATCTCACCAATATTGATTTCACAGATGATGTTCCATTGGCCAAAGACATTCACCACCTGAAAGACCCAACATCATGCCTGCATTGTAAAGTAGCAAAAATCAGATTGCAGATCTGAGAAGATCTGAGAAGTCAAAATTCATACACATCACTGTGCAAGCGGGCTTGCCGAAGATCAAGATCATGGGGCACAAACTGGAGGAGGTGAACCGATTCACGTATTTGGGGAGCATTATTGGAAATATTCGGTTTTCCATAGACATCTCAAAAGATCAGCCTTCACTTATGTGTGTCAATTATCCTCCCAACAGCAACATGTGCCAGTGCAGCACTGAAAATGTCAGCAAGTATCACCTGGAGAGTAAATGTGTTCCATCAACATTGCGTACAGTGGATACTGCGAATCTAACACTTCGGTTACATCAAAAAGAAAGTGCTTTACTTTTGGGATGAAGCTGAAGCCCTTGCTCCTGACCTTGCTCAGTGGAAAACTGTGATTGTACAATGCACTACGTAAGCATATGTGGAAAGAAGAAGTACCACCACTGTGGCAGAGCCAAACTATGGACAGTGCTAAAGAAAAAAAAAAAAACAAGCAAACCATAACCATGCTATGTACTCTACAATTGTTATATTAAGCATTAAAAGCAAACATAAAACTCTCTGCTCTTCCTTAGTATGAAAACCAAATTTACATGGGGTGGCACCCGGCCTCCAAACTAGGGAGGTCTTTAAAACAGAATTCCTACTTGTTGCATGTTCAAATGTGCTACCGTTTTAAACCTACAGGTGAGGAAAAGAAATTTACAGCAGACTCACTACTGATTCGAACATAAAACACTCACAAAATAAAACCTACATCAGTAGCAGATCAAGAAATAAAGCACATTTGTCCAGTAAGCTCTTTACCGCTAGCAATCTTGGGTTTTCATTTTTTCATCTTTGGTTTCATGCATACGTACACCAATAGAATCCTGATTGGTTATTGCCTCTCATCTCATTGGGACAGTAAGAGAAAGAAAATCCAGAGCAACAAGACAAGTAACATGAGGAACAAATGTCAATGCAAGTAAAGCAGGCCATTGAGAGCCTGAAAATGCACAACACATTGAGGTTTGTTAAAATAAAAGGTTGTAGTTGTAGATTTGAATGCCAGTAGCTTAGCTATACTGGCAATGCCTCTTATCCATCTTGTATATGAGAGAAATGCTTTCTTGACACTGAGGTAGTGGTGGTGTCAAGTCCATCAGCAGTTAGCTATATAGGGAAAGGACAACTGCTGTTGTGGAGACCTCGGACATAGTGGTTTTGTTTTTGTCATCTAATCTTTCTCTTTATATATTTTTAGTCCTACGGAACTGTAAAGATGAGATCAATGTACAGAATTCACCCCCAATTCCCAAACCAGAAGAGGCATGTAAAACAAATTATACTTTCACTTGTCAAAGCATATTGTATTGCTTTTAAAAATATAATAATTTTATACATCTAATGGCTATTTTCCAACATTCCTTCAAAAAAAAAAAAAACGCACACAAAATAACAAAGAAAAGTAAATTTGATTGTTGGCCTTAAATATGAAATCAATGAATTTTCTAGTGACTTTTTAAAAGTCTTATAATAACGCAATACAAATAATAGAATACAAATACAACAGATGATCACCTTTTAAGACAGGCATTTATTTTGACAGGGTACAATTGCACCACACAGATAAATTAACTGGCAAAATGTATGCTCTCTCAATGCTTGTTAAATTGTGAAAAATAAATACTGCGTCTATTGTCTAGTGTTATCATTTTTTTCTTCCAGTAACAATCCACAGGTATATAGATATATATTTATAAAAATAATTTTTAAAAACTCAAGATAATCACCTCACTTCAGACAAGAGCCAGACACACCCATGACAAAATAAGAAGAAACAAACTGGGTGGTTAACATTGACATCAGTTTTTAAAGAACTCTCTCAAGACAATTTCAAGGACTAACAGTCCCTGATTTCACTCAGATTCCCTCATAAAGCAAGCACTTTGGTGAGAATGGTGGTAAGACAGGAGTTAGTTAGGCCATGATTAAGAACAATAATAAAACACCTGCACGTACAAACATCCCTTCATTTTGCAGTTTTATGTCTTCAGATTATACAAGATACATATATGACCATTGGTGCTTGCTCTTTTAAACAGTGAGAAAAGATTTGACAAGCCATCTCAAAGAAGCATCACTGAAAGTTCCAAGAGGAGACATTACGGCATGCAACAAACAAGACAATTAAAAATGCATGGCAAAAGCAAGATCACGCCTGCGTGATTTTTTTTCTTAACCTTTTTCACTTTTTTTCCTTCAGTGCTCTAACCATATTGATAATGAAACGCTTTTACATTTTATATGACATCAATATTACAATTTAGCAAATGGCAAGTGGTTGATTCCACATTGTTGAGTAAAAGAATTTGTTTTTAGTCTTTCAACATACAACCAGGTCCACAGTATCTAGTATTTGCTTTTGTAAACTCATCAATTAATTAAATCTGCCATATATAATTGCTGCTTTTTTCCAATATACTGACAACAATTACATTTGTAAAAATGTATGGTTTGCTGTGTGTGGAAAAAAAATGTATTCTGTATGATTATCATTATTTATTGCTAATGGAAGACACATGCCTTCATATGCTGTTCTTTGTGTTTTTTTTTACTTGAATGCTTCACATTAACATTAAAATCGTTGTTTATCATTTACTAGGCAGCACTCAATCTAAGGAATAAAGGATGTGGCACCATTAAAAAAAAAACCTTCAATTTGCTTAGTTTAGCATCTGATTTTTCCCCTTTTTTTGTTTTGATGGTATACTGTAGTCAAAAAGAAAATAATTTTACGGTCATAATCACGCTTTTAAATAAAGGGAAATTTTTGAATGGTTTAGGTTATTACAACACATTCACTTCATCAATTCTGAATAATATTTCTAAAGGCAAAATCTTATTTTTTACATGCGGAACATGATGGGAAAAAAATCTAAAAGAAAACTGGGATCTTTAAAAAACATTTTAGTTGCAGCAATCTTGTCTTTAACAGCCTGGCAATAGGGAAATGGAAAAAGGTTTAAGGAAAATGGTCTTATTGCATTGTCTAAATGCCTTCAACTATTATATACAAATTACACAAGGTATCAAACTGTTTTAGTAAGTGCAATGCAGGGCTGATTTTAACTACACCTTTGTGCAAATTCCACCCAATGCATTAGTGTTAATGTTCATACTCCAATACCCCTTTAGTATCCTACTTGAGCATTTACATCAGTGACAACCCAAGATCCATCAAAAGAGCTTCAGAACTCGTAAGCCCTTCATAAAATGGTCAAAATAATTTCTTACACGTTTTTACCAACAACTATGGTTTATAGACAATGATGAGGAAAGATTCTGACATTTACTTAAAGCTGCATTTTAAAACCTAACATAGCTCATGTGATGTTCTCTAAAAGCACTGCAGCACACTTAACATTAGATGCCAGGCTATGGGTGTTTCCATTGCATTTTGCCTTCCTGTTAAATTACTGTCACTGCACAGATCATGAAACCTTTTTTTAATTTAAAAAAAAAGCCCTGAGTTGGACTGAATTTATGTTGTGTTATAAAATGCTTTCTGTGAAGAGTGTTTTCATAATAAAGTCCAGATTCTCTTTTAATCAGGGCTGGTAAAAATATCCATAAATTACATTAAATAAATAAATCATAATGTTTTATGTCAAATGTTTCACATTCAAACACCTGGGACTCTTATGATTTAGATCAGGCATGTGTTGGAGAGAATTCTTTAAGTGCTCATATTGACCATCTTTATAAAAGGACAATAGAAATCTTGGCACTTAATAGTGAATAGAAGCTTAGACAAAAAATATAGGAGTATTGAAATGGGAAGAAAAGGTTAATTGCCAAGCTAATATTCAAGGATATGAATATGGGCCTGACAAGCTGATGATGCAGCAGAGGACAAGTGTACAGGAATGTAGAGCGCATACACACCACAGTTAATGCAGAAACAGCATTAACCTACTGTGCTCCATCATGATTTGTTTTAAATGAACGTGACAACTTCACACTACCTGCTCTTTGGCCAAAGTTAAGAACTTTTTTTTTTTTTTTTTTAAATCAGATAGTTTGAGTACATTAGTAATTTAAAATTGGATAATTGAAGAACTCAAGTCATGCTGTAAACTGTTGAAATTGTGTTGAAGGTGTGAGGTCAGTTTTTACTGATGAGTAACTAATTGGAGTGTGAGAAAACTGTGCAGAGAAGCACTGTTTGACAAAGATCCCCGTTACCCAGCTAACTTTGCATTCATGAACATGCCTGTGCTTTGCAGTGTCAAACCTATTATCCCATGAACCATGTTTATGCATTCTTAAGCTCAATCTTAATCTTTGTATGTTTTTTGCTTTAGCACTCCAAGCTTTTTCATCATCTGTTACGTTATCCAGCTACTAGCAACAGGCCTTGTTTGAAAACACAAAATAATTCCTCTGCAGCTGGAGAAATGCTGTATGCAGTTTGCGGTGTGGAAGTGGGAAATAATTACCATTAAGTTGCACTGGGCTATTTAATGGTGCATTTTTATCACAACAGTAAATAAAATTACTAACATGCAAAAAAAAAAGAACGCCTTAAATGAAAAAGACACTGACAAAAAAAATCCTGAATTGTAATTAGCACCAGTATTTTTGTTCACATCCTAAACATTTGCAGAGTCACATTCAAAGCTGAACACTAAAGATGAGGAACAAACATATGAGATCAGAGAATTAAGGACAATTATTTTCATAAAAAATATGAAAATAACTTCTACAACTACAGTGAGCTGTGTAGATCTTGGAAGAATTCTTAAGAAACTGCAGTGAAATGTGAATATGTTCAGTCAGCGCACACACCCATTACCCAGTGCCGATAACATTTACAGGCAATGCACTGGAGGACATATTGTATATTCTTAACTCAATGTATGTACAAGAGAAAGAAAGGCAGCCCTTTGTAAGTGAGAATAATTTTTTTCCCACTTTTTTGTGAAGCACTATTTTAAGATGCAGACAGGTTAAACTCAGCCAATGAGTTAATCACTGTGCCTGAGTTAATCACGGTGCGCGCACACACACACAGACACACGTACACAATTATTTCATTCTTTCCATTACATGCATACACAGACACGCATAGACCCACAGACGACCAGAAAGTAAAAGAACCCAGCTGCACCTGCAGCTAGGAGCCTTTAAATCTAAGGTTACAAAAAGAGTGCTCAGGGAATAAATGGCATTAACACAGAAGAATGCCACCCAAGAAAACCAAACCTGCCATCCTCTGTCCAGAACTTTCCAGTGCTTTCCAGAGCCCCAAGCAAGACAGGAGTCCCTCTGCTTACTCACACTGTGGAAAAGTTCTTTCTGTCCTGCTTCTTCTACTACTTCCGTAAACCCCAAGATCCATAATGGCAACTTCCTCTTGCTTTTTCAGACAAATTTCCACATGGATGTGGCAACTTCTGAGGAACACAGTTCCAAAGATGAATGGGGAGTAGACAAAAGAAATGCAAACCATTTTTGACCCTTTCTTCTCTTCCAGAGTATCCTACAAGTGCCCCAAGGGTCAAAGAGCAGTGAGGCCAAAGTTACAGCGACAGTACATCATGCCGCTAGAGTCCAGCCAGCTGTCCGAGATGGGGTCATAGCGCTGTACTGTGTTCAGGTATGAAGACCCCGAATGACCACCCACCACATAGAGGTAGTTGTCTACTACAGCAGAGCCGACCCCTGTGTAAAGTCGACCACGGGATATAAAAAGACCACATTAAAAACCTTGCTTATGATCTGGTGCTTAATTACATGCAAACAATTTGACCAAAGAGAACACATTAATATAATTTTATCATGAAAGTGTGTTTCATTTAAAATAAAACAACTCCAATATGTCAGTCAATGTTTTTTGCCATCTTTCAACACATTTCTTAGTAAAGCAGGAAATGCTATCCCCTCCTGGGACCAATGTACAGCTTGATCTTATAGCTAAACGAAAAGCAGCGGTGTTGCAGATTTCAGCGTCCTTGGACAATAATATTAAATGCAGCACAATAATTTTCATTTGAATGAGATTTGTAAGGAGGCTCTTTAAATCACTAAGCACCATGTACAGCCTGGAGAGGTCAGTATGATTTACACATCATGACACTCCCAACACAGCCAGTCTTGACTTTAATGTCAAGGCAATACATATCAGCCTTCTGTGTTTTTTACACTTTACCTGTTCGAGGTTCATTCATGGGTCGACATGCTGTCCACTGGTTCTGGTGGGGGTCATATCTTTCGATGCTGGATAGATGTGATACACCATTGTGTCCACCAACAACGAATATGAACCCTAACATGACTCCCACGCCAAAGTTTATCCTTTTGTTGGCCATGGGTGCTACCATTTCCCAGGCATCTTTGCTGGGGTCATAGCGTTCCACGCTGTAAAGAAAACATATATTAAGGACTTTGGGACCTTTAATGCATTTTGGTGAGAACCATTTCTGTTTTGAGCCATTTGCCATTTACCATGATATGTAGATCGTTTTAACAAAATTATTTCTTGTACATTGTCTTCACCATTGCAATATTTGTGTACTGTAGCAGTATTTCTAAACACATGAGAAAAGCAAAAAACAAACACACACCTATGCATGCTGCTTTCACAGTATTATAAATGCACACCCACTTCGAATCAGTCTGGCATCATGAAAATTATAAAACCATGACAACACCTCTTGAGACTGTCCTCTTGTCCTCTCAGAGCAACTCCAGCACACTGAAATGTGAGAGGCAATTCCAATCCTGCAGAAATAGTGTTCCCTATTGCAGCACATCCCATAAGGGAAATATTTGCCAAGGAGACAGAATAACAACAAAACAACTCTCTGGTGCCCCAGGTTGGAGACACAGAGAGCAAGTTTTGAGGGTGCCTCTCCCAAACAGGTGTGAAATTGGTCGTACAACAGTAGAACATTACTACTTTTCTCAATGTAACAGTTTTTGCAGTATGGTGTGGCTCATGTGGCATCAGATCAAATATAGAAGCAACCTAATCACAATGGGTGAGTCCTAGGGCTGCACAATATAGACAACAAAAATACTACTTATTGTGTGTGTGTGTGTGTGTATAAAATATAAATATATATATATATATATATATATATATATATATGAGATATAACACTGAAATTGCAATATGTCCTGCAGTATATTAGCACACATGAATGATTGATATGACATTGTTACAATTGGCTTGGCTGAAAATTATTTATTTATTGGATCATGTAAATGCTGTGGGTCATTAAAACAATCATAGATCACTTATCTGGAAAGTGTGAGATGCATCAAAAAATTCACATATGCCACAAAATGTTTGAGGGCTTATTTGCACATTGATGCCTTCTCTGCTAATCACTATAAACAGTACTTTATATTGGCCAATAAAGGCCAATAATGCAATAAAAATAATATATTGTGAAGGGCTGTCCTGAAAACCATTCTTTAGGCTTTGAAGCTTTGACCTTATTTCAGCTGTGAATATCCAGAGCTTCAGCTCAGCTTGGCCCAGCCCAGCATAGTGCATCGCATTTTGGCCCAGAAAGTTGGGGACTGGGTTAGGCATAAGCATGACAGGGGAGGATTCAGCCAGACATTTCTCTTGGCTAAAAATGACTTTTCACTGTCAGTAGCTATGCTTCTATGCAACAATGTTCTCCAATCCATTTGAATTCATTTCAATTACAGATTAAAACTGAGGTGTTTATATGATCACTTTTCTCAACAATCTGATGAAAATCTCAGTTTATATGTACGATACATATAATCCAATCCAATATGACTCGCATGTGTAGAATACCACTGTGTACACGTTACCATGACAACGAGCTTCAGCCTCGCTAGCTATAGTGCCTAAGTGTACATTTGGTGTTCGTTTGTTTAATTGCGTTTAGCATTCTTGTTCTTAGCTTTGTAGTATGTCGATTTTAGAAACTTCCACGTTTCATTTGTTCAAATACTTGTCAGAACAACTCGTTGAGTGCTTTATGGTCGTCCATCCTGCTATTTTTAAGTCTTTCAAAGACCGCAGCATCAACCTTTTTTAAACCGGTTTTTCGCACCCGCCATCTTGAAATGTGTTAAATTCCGCTGACTCAAAGATTATACGCCGAATGTGTTTAAACTTTCCGATGGGTAATGTAATCAAATCCTGGTGTTTACGTGGTCATTATTCTTATATTTAATGGATTATTCAAAGGCTTGCCATACTCGTTCAATCGAATACATGAGCTGTATACATGAACGTAGTCTATTCCGACTAAGCTATTAGTCGTGTATTATTAACGGATTATCAGGCTGCATGTAAACGTGGCTAATGAATGTTAACACGTGAACTGATGCCGTTACGGTGCCTCGTAGTCTTGGCTAACTAGCTAAATGTCTCCACTGTGAAACAAAGCTGGTGATCATATAAAAGTAAATGGTTTGGTCGAATGATTGATGCTTCCTTCTCCACCTCCCTTAGATAACATTACTGGAAAAAAATGTTTTCAAATAAATTCAGATACAAAGGGTTTCTCTTCTTAAAACAGCGGTGCACTTAATTACCACAGGTAAAGGTGTTACCATTGACGAACATTATTCTCAACTCTAGAGTAAAAACACTTCATGGCTAGATTCAAACCTTTGGAGATTTGATCCCTGAATAATAAAAAGCCCCAGTGACGCACCTGGAACAAACTCTAAAAAAATAGAACAAGGTAACGCTAGCACAACTATAATAATAGCAGCACACGATTCAATAAATGCGCAACTTCAAATACAAAGCTGAGCCATTTGGCATTTTGACTTTCTTTTAACGCGGCCAACATGAACTCAAGACGTTATAAGTGAGCGGGATGTCAGGGGCCTGAATTTAGATGGCATATATTTACACATTTTAACAGTGCAATTAAAATGTTTATGCATATATAGTGCAAGAATAAAAAAGACAAGTGTCCTAATGTCAGAATCAAAAACAAATACAGAACAGAATTAAAAACATATCTGACTAATTGGGTCCAGTTGTAATATTGTGAAATCCTATTACATTTATTTGCTTTTGAGACAAACTTTGAGATAATTTCACAAATATCTGCACTATCCACTCCTGTCTGGAGCTCTCCTACTCTGGCTCTGCTCTCTACCTGCCACTGGTGCTCCCTGCACCGATGTTTCTTAATTATACTATGGCTGTCATTGAGATATATACAAAATAATATATAGGCAGTAATTTTCCCTGTATGTATTTTAAATCTTGCATATTGCATATTCTTGCATATATGCATCTTGCATATTGCAGAACTTCACTGTTCCTCCAAGTTTCCCCAAGAATCCTATTACCTCCAGTGTTTCCCTTTGCTTCACCTGTCACTTGTTTACCCATGTGAGTAGGGATATGCTTGCAATAACCCTGTTTTCCTGTGTGTTTCACCATTTTGCCTGTACTGACCACAGATCTTTAAAAATCTTTTAAAAATGAATGAGCTAAACTACTTGCATTTGCATCCAGCTGCTTCAGGCTTCCATTACAGTACATTTTATACTGCTGAATAGTATCCTTGCACAAGGCCTTAAAAACACTACAGCTGACATGAGTCCATAACAGTGCAGCCTTTTTTGTACATACATATAACACCATACAACTGTCCTGAAACTCCTGAACCCTTCACTTTGTCCTGCTAGCTTTCACTTTTCTGAGCACATAAAACAGCTAAAGAGCATTATGGCCCTAACTCCATGTTTAGACCCATTTGTAAGTGTTACTGCAGGATCTCAGACAATTCTCTGCAGGCTGCATGACTTAAATTCTAGGACTAAGCCTCTTTTCAAGTTCCCCTTTTCTTTGAAAATTCCCTTAAGCATGTCTGTTAGATGATGTAAAAAAGCCAACCTGGCTGCACTTCCTAAATGTCATCATTAAATGGTTCATAGCATCTAAAGTTAAATTACCTCTATAAAATTCCAATTATTACTCTACCAAGCTGTAGGGAATCAAAATGCTGTATTGTTGAGTAACTTCAAATACTGCTGTGCACAGGGTGCATGTATGTGATCGTTCTCCATTTCTTTTTATAGGGTCATGATGCCGAGAGAAGTCCACAACATTTGCTAATGCAAAATGTAAACTGTTGTACACAATATATGAACTATAATAAGTTCCACTTAAACTCCTTAACTCCACAAACTCCTTATTTTTCTGAAAGCATCTTCTGGCATTCTGCTAGTATTTAAAAAGTTTCATACTTATATGAGGATTTTATTACCTTATCATCAAATTTTAAACAAACTGTGCTATAATGATTACATTAAAAAAAAACAAAAAAAACGTATACCTGCCTTACCTGTTCATATGGGCAGGGCCGTAGCCTCCGATGGCATAAATCATACCATCTAGCACAGCAGTGGCAAAGCAACTGCGCGATTTGGTCATAGGTGCCACAGGCTGCCACTCTTTTAGTTTAGGCACATACTTCTCCACTGACTGGAGGTAGTACTGGCCATCGTAGCCCCCGAGTGCATAAAGCTCGCCGGCCAGCACCACGACCCCCAGGGTGCTCCTGCACTCCGCCATCCGTTCCACTGAGGACCAGGTGTTACTGTCTGGGTCCCACTTCTCCACGGTGCTCTCGTGGCGCCGGTAGCTGATACCTTGCCGCATGTGTGTGGCGATGCCACCCACCACGTACACCTTCTGGTCCAGCACAACTACTCCAAACTCACAGCGGGGCACGCTGAGCGGGGCCAGCCCAATCCATGAGTCTGTCTGAGGGAAGTACATCTCCGTACTGCCAAAGAGAGAGGAACAGTACACAAGTACATTTTAACAAATGCTAACATTAAAAAAATAAATAAATAAATATAATAATAATAGTTGTGGGCAATATCCTATTCAATTGCCTAAGTTGGCAAAATGGAACAATGCAGTGTAAGATAATGAACTACAAGAGTAATAGTAATGGCTCAATGATTCAATCAACTGGTATGGAAACACTTTAGCCCAAGGTCTGGATGAGTGGTCACATTTGTAACTTTGCACAGAACATAGGGTAATTTAAAGAGCGAGAGCGAGAGAGAGAGAGAGAGAGAGAGAGAGAGAGAGAGAGAGAATCTTCAGGACCTGTTTAATTTGATCTATTATTGTCATAGTAGTGACACTGTCCTGGTCACACTCTGAATTTGGTTCTCTCAAACGTGCTTAGCCTCTGTTAAATCTGACAAAGCTACATCCTTATCTTGTGTGTTCTTTCACATGTTGGCCTCACTAGAACTCAAGACCAGATGTGTCAGTTTTAAGTAGAAGTAGCTATATAACAGCATGTAAACCATCCGAGTCTGTTGATGCTCTACTGGACAGCTCAAAAATTATCAGTTGTTATGGGTGAGATTGCTCCAGTTAAAATTAAAATGATTTCATGACAACAGAAAGCAGCATGGACAAATTTTACACTAGTTCAAATCCAAAAGAGAGAATGCAAGAAGGCTGAAGGCAGATGATATAAAATAAAACATCTGATTCACCAACAAACCTTTAAGGTTTGAACAATTAGAATAAAATAACCTAGACGATCCTTTTTCTCTAGCATCAACGTTAACAACAATAGCAAGATAGTTTGACTTCACCCATGGTGAAGAGTAACAAATTTACAAACACAAATGGCCCTTGAATTAGTATCAGATGAACGATGTAATGAGTTTGCATTCTTTTTTAACACAAAAATCCACAATATCAGACAAGCCAAGCCATTAGTACATTTACATCCACCAATGAGATCTCTCCATTACCCCATGGTTAAAATGTCCCTGTTTAGTGCTATTATTTATGAAATTTTAATACAGTGAGTTACCTCAAATCATCTGCTTGTAGCCTCAACACTTTCCCACCCAGCTTCTTAAGGAATGTCTTTCACTAAATAGCAGCCGACATACTTCACATAGTAAACACCTCACTCTTGTTGGGCATTTTTCAGAACTGTTGAAACTGCAGTTGCGAAACCTCTCTTTAAAAAAAAGAAAGATCTGGAAGCAACTCTGTTACATAATGACAGGTGTATTTCAAGTCTACCGTTCATTGAGAAAAATCAGTGAAAATGGGACTCCCACAAAAGACAAACAGCTTCAGTTGATTCAAAATGCAGCTGACAGTTCGCATTAGGAACTAGCAAAAGAAGGGAACACATCATTCCCATTCTTAAATCCTTACGCTGGCTACCAGAGTTGACTAAGGTTTTATTACTGGACTATAAATAGATCGTTAGTGCAGGGCCAGCTTATCTATCTGATAATGCTACAATGTTATGAGCAGAGTAGAACTCTTAGATTATATGAATTAGTCAATGAAAAGACTAAGCATGGACTAAGCACAGAGAGGTAGCGTTTAGCCATTATGTGGTTTTTAAATGGAACCAGTTGTCAAAGAATAGTGATCCCTGACCCTGACGCTAGATATTTTTCAAACTAAAAACAAACAAACAAACATTTTTATTTGAGCAGGCTTTTGGCTCACATTAAACACTGTTCCCTTAGATCCTGTAGCAATACACTTAACTTTTAAGCACTACAGTGCCCTTTCATTTAATTATTTTATCCCACCACCTTGGGTTTGATTTTATGCACTTTATATATTTAATTAAAATCATACTCATTTTAAATAAAGCTTTATCTCCTTGTTTAATTTGTCAATTTCTTTCCTTAAAATAATGTTAGTTTGTGTTCTATTTAAATTAATTGTAATAAATTATTTTCATAATGGTTTTTTGCAGCAAAATTCTTCTTCTTCTTCTTCTTCTATATAAAGCACTTTGAATTGCCACTGTGTATGAAACATGCTCTAAAAATAAACTTGTCTTGCCTTACCTTAAAATGATATTAGGCCTAAATCAGAAATACCTGTATCTTTAGGGACCAATTTTTTTTTCATAAATTTATGTCACAGATCATAAATAAGTGCATTAGCCATTTGCATGAATCCATGTCTGTGAATTACTGCATAAAGCAGCTTCAGCTACTGCTGAGGTCAACAGTTTGACAGCATGAGAGAAAATTGCTTAATTAAATTTATAAGAAGTATAATTAATGCACAAAAACAAGATCCACACACACACACACACACACACACACACACACACACACACACACACACACACACACACACACACACACGGAAAGTATTCACACCGCTTCACTTTTTACACATTTTGTTATGTTACTTACTCCAAAATGGATTAAATTCATTTTCCCCTCAAAATTCTACACACAATACCCCATAACGACAAAGTGAAAAGTTTGTTTGGAATTTTTGCAAATTTGTTAAAAATAAAAAAAACCCAAAAACAACAAATCACTTATACATAAGTATTTATAGCCTTTGCCATGACACTCAAAACTGAGCTCAGGTGCATCCTGTTTCCACTGATCATCCTTCAGTTGTTTCGGCAACTTGATTGGAGTCTACCTGTGGTAAATCCAGTTGATTGGACATAATTTGGAAAGGCACACACCTGTCTACATAAGGTCCCATAGTTGACAGTACATGTCAGAGCACAAACCAAGCCAAGAAGTCCAAGGAATTGTCTGTAGATTTCTGAGACAGGATTGCATCGAGGCACAGATCGGTGGAAAATTTCTGCAGCATTGAAGGTCCCAATCAGCAATGAGGAAGAAGTGTGGAACTACCAGGACTCTTCCTAGAGCTGGCTGCCCAGCCAATCTGAGTGATCAGGGTAGAAGGGTTTTAGTCCGGGAGGGGACCAAGAACTCAAGGGTCACTCTGACAGAGCTTCAGCATTGCTCTGTGGAGAGAGGAGAACATTCCAGAAGGACAACCATTTCTGCAACATTCCACCAATCAGGCCTGAATGGTAGAGTGGCCAGACAGAAGCCACTCTTCAGTAAAAGGCACAAGACAGCCTGCTTAGAGTTTGCCAAAAGGCACCTGAAGGACTCTCAGACCATGAGAAACAAAATTATCTGGTCTGATGAAACAGAGATTGAACTCTTTGGCCTGAATGCCAAGTGTCATGTCTGGAGGAAACCAGGCCCCGCTCATCACCTGGCCAATACCATCCCTACAGTGAAGCATGGTGGTGGCAGCATCATGCTATGGGGTTGTTTTTCGGCAGCAGGAACTGGGAGACTAGTCAGGGTCGAGGGAAAGATGAATGCAGCAATGTAGAGACATCCTTGAAGAAAACCTGCTACAGAGTGCTCTGGACCTCAGACTGAGGCAAAGGTTCATCTTCCAACAGGACAACGACCCTAAGCACAAAGCTAAGATAATAAAGGAGTGGCTTCAGGACAACTCTGTGAATGTTCCTGAGTGGCCCAGCCAGAGCCCAGACTTGAACCCGATTGAACATCTCTGGAGATATCTGAAAATGGCTGTGCCTTGACGCTCCCCATCCAACCTGATGGAGCTTGAGAGGTTCTGCAAAGAAGAATGGGAGAAACTGCCCAAAAATAGGTGTGCCAAGCTTGTAGCATCATACTCAAAAAGACTTGAGGCTGTAATTGCTGACATAGGTACTTCAAAGTATTGAACAAAGGCTGTAAATACTTATGTACATGTGATTGTTTTTTTTTTTCAATTTTTATTTTTATTTTTTTATTTTATTTTTTTTTTTGCAATTATTAATTCACTGAAACACTGCATATTGTCTTCAAACTAACTGCTTCTTATTCAAACAGGAATTATGCCTGGGAATTTTCAGGGGTAGTGTTAATGTATGAAGTACTTTCAGGGATCATTTTATTTATATGCTGATAACTGCAAACTAGGCCCACTGGCTCCGCTCTTACCTTTCCAAAGTGGCAAAGAGTCCAGCCTTGCCCCCAACTGCAAGAAGGACCTTGGGTGCACAGCGTGGTCTGGTGGACAGCACCGTCTGGTAAGATAGCCGGTGTTCAGGCATGAAGTGGTATTTCAGGGCCTCATTCAGAAGGTGCTTGCAGGCGTGGTCATCCCGGACTAGGTGATTTGCCTCGTACAGGCGGGTCAGAAACTTCACGCTGAGAAGCGGCAGACGCACGCAGTGCAGTAGCTGAGCCAAGTACTGTTGTCGCTCTGTCACATCATACTTAATCCACGATTCCAGAGCATAAAAGACCGTCTCCTCTGTGATCACATTCAGGCAGTCATTGGACACTATTTCATCCAGCTCCTCTCTCGTCAGCTCAAAGAACTCCTCTGTCTGACAAACCTCCTCAAAGTTCTGACAAATAAACTTAGTGGCGGCCAGGCAGAGGTCGTGGCATCCGTACATTTCAGCAAAGCGGGAGATACCGATGCAGTTCCCAGCGTCAAGCTGGCTCTCAAGGAAGCTGCAGCACTCTTTTAGCACCAGTTTGACCTGGAGGAGGTTGGCGGCTGGAAGAAGAGACTCCACTGTTTCTTGCGAAATGAAAACTGTTCCTGTGTAGGCATATTCCACAATGGCCTGAAAAAGGAGTAGAAATAAGACAATGTTTAAGAATGAATAGTTTGTCTAGTCATCTTATTTTGGACATAAGGCCTACTATTCATTCTTAAAGACTAGCTTTGAAAAGACTGCACTGGGCAGTATTAATCCACTTTTGTAACCTGAAAACAGTAGACAAAACCAAACTCTGAATCACCTGTAGCGCAGTTTCATCGATGCATTGGAACTCAACTTCTGATGTCTCCTTCTCTGATAGATTGCCTGTGAACATGGCCTTGAAGTAGGGGCTGATGCTGGCCAGCACTACTTTGTGGGCATGGATCTTGGCATCGCCCACCCGCAGCACAATGTCACACAGCTCACGCTGTTGCCGCAACAGCTGGAGGCCTTGCAGCAACTGCTCAGAGTGGGGCCGCGTCAGACTGGCAAGCATATAGGACTGAGCCTGCTGGTCCATCTTTCAGGGGAAAAAGAGAGTATTGTTTGATTAATTGCACTATTATTTAATTAATCTTACTATTATTTATATACTGTTATTTATTAAACCTTACAAATTGGTCATATTCATTTTGCACATGAATGATTAACGCACTAATAGTAGCACAGTTATTACATGTAGCATCTTAACTATTGGTTCACAGCAATGCTTTACATGGAGTTGTAGACATTATTTGTAAACTAGACTGGTTTAAGCGAAACTTGTGGGATAGTGTTTGCATGTGCCTCCATGCAGATCATTGTGTCAATCTGCTCAATGGCAAGCATTCAGCGACTGTCCAGGTTCATTAAAAGGACTGGTGCTGTAGGTACAGGGTGTCTGAAATGAGTGTAATGGACATTATGCTGCCTGAATTAAATGTTATAAAAATAAACTACTACAGCTAAATTAATGTTAGCATTTATACTGCAATAAATCCATGTTATTTAAACATTAACATTTTAATCAAATGCTATTCATGTTTACAATTATAAGAAATTATTTATTACAGAATTTATAGCATACTAAACAACAGAAACTGAAAATAACTTGCTCCTGTAATGTGAAACAATAAGATCTAGTCTAACTGTATATGTAAAAAACAAAAACTGAAATTGTGTTTTAGCAAGCTACTCTGAAATTAATTGTTCAATTATACAATAAAAGCTTAGAAAGCAAGGATCAGGCTACTGTTTTTTTTGTTGTTGTTGTTTTAATCAACTAATTTCCTTTTTTTTTCCCCCGTCAAACATTAATGGACAAAAGAACCTGCTTCTTACTCTCTGCTTTAGAAATTAAACAGCCTACTGATCAGTTTTCAGACTGGCTGGTATCTTTGATTTATGTAGATAATTAAAAGCATCAAGTGAACATTCTCTTCATTTGTAAACCATTATCCCTAGTATTTTGCAGTGTCCGCAACCCCCTATCATAAGCATGACAGACAGTTGAGACAGATATTAAGCAAATTGTATTTTGATGTGATTCTACTTTAAGCAACATTTCACTTAAATAAATTGTTTTTGGATGTGATTCCACTTTAATCAACATTTCAGTAAAACCAACAGGTACATGGCAAAAAAACAAAATATGCTGATAGTTTTATGATAATTTTATTTAAATTGAACTGCTGTGTAAGTCATACTTCATGAGTAATATATACCTATCCTCATTCTGTAATGGCTATGTTTAATCATTCTTCTATAGAAATGAGAAGCAAAGGCAAGCTCTTTCTGATGACCCAATTCAATTTACTTTCCCCAAAATTAAATGCCTTTCAGATGCAGTCCACTTTTGGGTTTCATTAAGCATAAGTCAATGCACACTATCCTGAAATAAACATTCAGAAAGTATACCAATGTCTTTTTACCCAAAGAAACCTAAAACATTTGTGAACATGGCAGTGCTGCTAGGAGGGTTGGTTAATATTCTGTCTGAATCTATGGAGGTTGATAATATTGGTACACTGCAGGTGTTACTTTCATTTGAGCATCAAAAGAGTTCTCAGTGTAGCCAAATGCACACTGCCTGATTAGACAATACAGGCTTTTGCCCATGGATACCGGTGTCATGGTGATATCCGTGTTGACTGAGCAGTTGCCAATGAAATCAGTGGAAGTCTCTAGGTTAGCTATCTTCTAACTTGCAGTAGTACAACTGAAACTCGCACATTAGCATCAAAATACTTTCTTTTTTTTGCTAGGTTCTCTCATATATTGACAAAATAGCTATGTCTTTTCTAAATACTTTATAGCTGACTTCTGTATAGATATTAACAAAAGCACCTGCAAAAGACTTCAGGAACTACAGATTATGGCTACACATGCAAAGATAAACGTGTTTGTAGCTACCAAGTTGTAACTTTCAATTAATTTAAGGTTCTTAAACATTCACATATTTTAGAAAGGATTTAGTTAGCCAACAACTTTAAAAACGACTAATACGTTAAAGTTAAATACAAGCGGAAATATCGTCCCTACTCGGTTAGAACGCATTGGCTTCTGATGAAACGTTAACACATTGAGTGAGCTGGCTAAAATAGCTAAGTAGCTAGCTAACAGTAATGTTTATTACCGCCGTAGCTAGGTTAGCTAGATAGAACCAAGTTAACGCGATTATACAGCAAGGAGACCATAAATAATTGTTAAGCTACCAGCACTTTAAGAAAACCATAAAAATTCAAAGTATCTTGCTAAAAACGTTTACTTCTTAGTTCTTTGCTCAACCTAGCTATTGACCTTTACAAAGCTAACTACCTATTTATCTATCTAATAATACTTAAGTCAAATGTTAAAAATCAGAAGGTCATTCACAGTAGCTGCTCATGGCCGAGATCAAATCACCTGTCCGAATCCTGATGATGCTAGCTAGGTAGCTAGCTAGACGGTTACCATTAGCTTGATGATATGCTAACGGCTCGCTATTGTGGTTAATGTTCGCAAGCTCGCTAGCTAACTACAGTTGCTGCTAAAAATAAACTTTGCCAGGATGTGCCCACTGTCTATGTAACGTTAGCAACAAACTAGTCCAGCGCGCTCTACTACAATCAAGCAGTGTGAAAATATTACGAAACTGATGTTAATTACCTGTATTCAACCTTTTGAATGTGCCAACGAGGTCTGATGTATTGCAGTAGCGGAGGTCAACACGGTAGTGACAGAAGCCTTGAGCGTTTGTCAGGAAAAACAAACACAAAAGAGGTTCTGTCTGCGTAACTTCCGGGAGAAGGGTGCACTAAATAGCACTCCAGATAAAAAAACCCCAATCACATTACCATTTCAAAATGTGCATGTCACAAATGTCATTTTCCCTATATAGTATGTGTTTATAATTCAATTTGCTTTATACCACGCGTCTCTTTCTCTTTAATCTCTGTTCCACTACACAATAAGGTAGTGGTGTGATTAGTTGTGGTAGGCTGTAAGAGCTTCTTTGTGGATGTTGAGACAAGATTTGTTTTTGATATTGATCTTTTTCATGTATATGCAGTCTTTGGCATATGATAACTGCTGCTGGAAACTAGAATTGTAATATATTTCAATCGCCTAGCATATTTACATAACTGTTCTGTTAACTGAGTGGTACAATTTTTATCCTATACTGATTGCACATCAGACTGGAGCATATTTATGCTAGATTCCAGTTTGGCATGGCATGAATGAGAAAGCATGATTAGTCTATCCAACATGCTGTTTCATAAATTGTAGTGTGACAAAATGTGTGCATTTTTTAGTGAGGGCAGAAGTTAAACACACAGCCATGTTGCATGAGTTACACATCATTGTCACTAATAACTTGGGAATGGGCCATCAAAAAATCCAGCTAGAAGCAGCCCTGTTATCAAAAGCGTATTGATGAAAGACTAGAAAATAGCTAACACAAATACAACATGCACACTACAGTATAAATGGCAGTATATACATTTCACTGGGGATAAATATCAAGATGTAGATGTATACAATATGTAGAAGTAAATGAAACATTTTACAGTATACAATTCTATTTGCAAAATGAATTCAAATTTGTGACATGTAAGGTACAGTTTTGTAAACATGACAGTTCACTAGGCTGTGTGAATTGCTTCAGCAGTAATTACATTTCTAAGTTTTTCCTAATTCCTAATCACTATTTGCTCCTAAATGACTTCTTTCTTACTGATATTTTGATCTCATTGCTTATTTTGTTCTTGTTGTGCTGTCTGGTGTTGACCATTTAAGGACAGATACCTCCTTCAAGTCTTGATTCCTCTTGAGGATTCTTTGTTACACCCATAGTTTTACCTTGCCAATGTCACCTTTGGCTTGCTCAGTGGGGGTCCGGACTCTGACATCAGTAAAGCTGTTTTGTTACAATGAATGCAGCAAAAGGTGCTACAGAAATAAATTTGAATTAAATTGAACTGGTTTTCATCAGGACTGCAGAGGATTGTGGTTCAGCAAAGATATGCCATTGGGAAAGAAACAGTTCAGATGCTGGTTAGTATTGGTTTTGAATGCTTTAAAGTGTTTTCCATTGGGGAGTTTCTGAAATAAGTGACATCCAGGTGAAGGGATTTGCAGAACTTTTGGAGTTTCTAGACTGATGAAGCTCAGCAAGGAATGAGAAAGAGAAAAGAGAGAAAGAGAAAGATGACTTTCTGAGCGCACTCAATGATATGCTGCAGCTGGTTTCTGGACTGTGCATTAGTGGAGCCTAAAATGTAATTAAGCTTTTGATTAAGACATACCTGCGTTTCTGTACTTTCTTTGTAATAGTAGAATCCTGCATCTGAAATGAATTTGCAGGATTCCACTGCATTGACCAGTTTCTTAATGACTAATGAGGAGGGTGCAAGAGGATGCTTCCTGAAGTACATTATAATTTCCACATCTTGGTGGTGTTGAGATCCAGGTTGTTTAAGGCACAGACACACTAAATTAGGAATATCTGGGAAAGTTCACTATTGGCTCACTCTAGGCCTAATTCTAAAACTAAAAATATATTTCTTTAACTTCACTTGGGATTCTCTGAACCTATGTAGACCCAGAACTAATGTATGCATCTGGTGTCTACAAAAAAAGCTACAGTTCAGAATTACAAAATAACTCTATTTAATACCAAACATAGTTTGGAATCTGGAGGGTTCCCTACACCCTGGAACATAACATTGTTTTAGTGTGGATGCAAAAGATGCAAAATATTTGAAATTACCCACAAACCACGGGCATACGGGTGAAATTTAGAAAACCTGCTGAGCTTTTTTTTAGAGTACAGACATCCATTGGGATTTTATACCATGTAAATGTCCTTAAACAGAGATATGGACGCAGAATAACGTTATTGTGAACAGCTACACATAAGCAGAGTTGTTGTATTGTTATAGGCCATTTTAATTAACATAATTTAGGGTCCAATACGGTCAAGCATATTTGGTCACAATTCCCATATTTTCACGCGCGAGTTCGAATCTTCGCGGTTACGAGAACTCGCGTCACCATGGAAGCAGTTGGTTTGTGACGTTTTGATTCCAGACGCCAGGGTGTCGAGGCGATGAGCTATGGTCTGAGAAGAAAATTCCGAGCAAGTCTATGTGTTTACATATACCCAACTTTCAAGATCGTACTGGAATTCAAAAGAGGAAAGTGCTTTTTAATTCTTGTTCTTGTTGGAGAACACAGTCTTTGTAAATATTCTAATTGTCAACAATACTGGACAGTGTTGCTTGAACTGTAACGTTACTGCGATTGCGATTGCTAACCTAGGTTAACTAGCTTAGCTAGGATTCTTTCCAAGTTGGGCTCCTGACAAACTGACTTGGTGATATAGCACCTATCCAACACGCTGCTGAAATGCGCTAGCTAGCCAACTGGCTATATTGCTTTTCCAGTCAGTGATTGGATCAATGATGATTTATGCGCTAATATCGCCGGAGTTACACGAACAACTCCTTGATCACGAGAACTACCAGAACCGAACAAATGGGGTAGAAGAGCTGAAGAACATTATTTCAGAGCTGGACTTGAAAACCGTTTCCTCTGACAGTATTGTGGAATTCATCAATTTTTTACGTAGACTTCTGACTGATACAAACTTCAAAGTCTTGTATGGCACTTTACAGGTTATCAGCCTCCTGGTTCAAAAGCTGGACTATGCCGTGGACAGACATTATAAACAGATTGTATGTGTGGCCCTCAAAACTTTGGGGGACGCACGGACTGTTCCCCGGAATGAGTACATGAATATTTTTCGTCACCTCATGAGGATTGTAGGTCCACAGAAAGTTTTGGAACTTGTAATAGGACACCTAAGGCACAAAAATTCCAGAGTCAGGGAAGATGTCATCAACATCATCACAGCTGCTATGCTCACACACCCCAGAAAAGACTTCAATATCCCCAATCTGTGTTCTGTAGTGGCTCCTTATCTTGCAGACAATAAAAAGAGGGTCCGACATGCTGCTCTGGAGCTCTTTGCTGTTTTTGACTACTGTCTTGACACAGGAAAAAAACAGCCACTCATGAAGGCCATTAACAGGTTGGACTTCACTGGAGATGTGGAGGGACTTATGGCTGCAGTACAGGCACGAAGAGCCAGGCATATTCTCCCCCGATTGTCTGCAGATGGTATGGTGGAATACGCACTGGTCATCCCCAAGCCTGGTCAACGGCGAATGCCTCAGTTTGGCTCTGAAGCTGACCTGAACTGGGTTATTAATGGAGGCAGAGTTAACAGTGCACAGAGCCACCACACAGAACCAGATTCGGATCGACTGAGTGGCTATGGCAGCTTTGGTTCTCTTACAGATGACCTCCAGTCACACAAGAGAGTAGTTAGCGCTAGGAAGGCGAAAAACAAGCTACCCTGGGAGAGGTCTTGCCTCCCATGTTCAGTAAACAAGCAGCCTTGCAGTGCATCAAATGCAAAGTTATCTGATAAGGTGGGTGATTACCTCATGAAGTTAATTTTACATGCACACACAGAATTACAAAAAAGGAAAAATAAGGTTAAAAATGAGAGAATGTACTATTTTGAATGAAGCTCCAAACTCCAAACTAAATTGCAGTTGAATAAAACAACCTAACCTAAACTTTGTATTCTTTTAGACAGGATTAATGTACTGTCAGGTGTTTTAGCTTCAAACTGAAGTCTTCACCATATCCAGATTCCCCCCTGATTTAACAGACTGGTCAGAGAGTAGGACCTAACAAATAGAAATAGAAAGGATTCACTAGAGAGGGTCGGTTGTCAGAGAAAAGAGAGACAGTGTGCTGATCTGGTTACAACCTCCCACGAAGCAGAAAGGGACCAGTGGGTTAAAAGGGTATGACATATCTTGTTCACCTGAAAGTAATTCATGACACATGTGCTGACCCCAAAACTCTTTGGTAAACTGCACAACATGGGGCATTATAGTAGATATAACAGGGAAGATAAAAACACTTTTAAAATCGCAGACACAGATTTAATCAAACGCCTAATGTTCCAAGCATTAGTGCAAGATGTTTAAAATATATTTTACATACAGCTAATTGGTAAAGCTAGGTATCTATCTTAGATTAATTTTCTTGCATGGTGTAGCTAACATTATAACATTGACTCACACTAAAATGATCTTTAAAATATCTACAAAGTGTTTGTAACACTACATGTTTCTTGGCAACATATCTACAACTTTTAGTTTCCATTGTTAGAAAGGTTGTCTGTTGTTTGGCGTTAAGAGATAATTTATCATATTCCCAAAGCAGACATTGTGATAAAGGTCTCACTGTTCCCTGTGCCTGCATGTGAAGTTTGTCTTAATTAAGATGTTGAAACCTTAGGGAACTGTTTCTTCCTTGCCACTGAAAATCACCTTGCGTGTTTACTTCAAGCTCAGCGAGGCAATGGCATCCTGTTGACTTATTTCTCTTTTGTAAGCATGCAAACAGTAAAAAGGTGGGGTTTTGTGCAAAACATATGTAACTGTTTTTAATAATCTGGGGTCAGTGTGTGCTTTTCTAGAGTTGTTTCACAAGCATTTTAGTGAAAAATATATTCAAACTGAATTCCATCCAATCTATCTCTCTAATGTCTCTAATAATAGGGCCGTGTGGTTTTGCTTATGGAAACCAGGCAGTTAGACAGTGTGTTGAATGTTTAATGAAGGGAGAAGATTATGAAGTCTTGGGTAATGTTATCACTGTGGAATTAGACACCCATCTTGTTTTTATACCTCTTGGTGAAAAAAAATGACCCCTGAGAAGTTCTGATCAAAGGAATCTAGAAATTTTATAGAGAAAATGTAAGATATAACCAAAGATGAAAGTTACAGCCTTACATTTCTTACATTACTGCCCTTCTGCAGAACTGAACTGTTTTGCCTAATGTGTAAGTTTTGAGTCACTTCATTTTTATAACATGACCCCCATTATTTTTCATGTTGAACTGTTTCAGTACTATTTTCATTGTAATTTAGTTGCATAAAATTGCTCAATGTCCTGTACATTTTTGCTAAGACAGCATTGTGTACTGAGCTACAACAGAACAGATGTCCATTTTAAAAAAAGGAATATCATGGTTAGCTACATGCTTACTTATAAATGTTCAATAATAAGGGACTGTTTTTTGTTGTTCCTGCTTTAGTTTAGTGTGGAAGATCTCACTACCTCCTTGAGGCTGAATCAGGAAACCTGTGGCACAAACTCTGGTAAGTAAATGTCTCTGTTTTCTCTCTGTGTCCTCTATTTTAGATTTGTCCTATTTTCTTACTAGGTTTTCAACATACAACCTATAAATACATGTTGATTTGTATTCCCATGTCTCTTGTGTCTCTTTTACTGTTTCTGCCTTTACTCATGCTTTCATTTTCACACCTGAAATTAGCAGCTAATTATCTAATTATCTACCTAATTAGTGTGTGTGTGTGTTAATTTATCTGGACATTTGTCCTTGAACATGCCACCCAGACTTGTAACATGTAGGTCAAGACATGAAATGAAAATGTTAACTCATTGTTTAGTTTTAAATGTGTATGAGTACATGGAATACATTGAAGTGGGTTTCTATCAGTATTCGGACTGCTGCTATTACTATGGGCGTTCTTCAGTACTTTTCAATATTCCTGTACTTTATGGAAAAAAAAATTGGCATCATGAAAAATATCCTAAAATCCACACCGAAGCATTAACACAATGTAGCAGTGTGTGGATTATGAAACATGGGAGTAGTATTTATTAGAAACACTAGAGGAAGTCTGAATTTGAGTGTATTTCATGCTCCAGTAATAATGTTAGCAGTGATATGTTTGTAGATGACTGAGTAGAGCACACTAGAGTGGGCACCATGACCACCCACATGCAGGGTGGGTTTACGGTGAAACACATTATTTGTTGGGCAGTTTTGTTTAGCCTAGGATGATAATGCTTCCTACCATTGATATAGAAGCTTAGTATAATACTGGCTATACATGTATATTGATTATAGTTGTCACTTTGTCATTATTTTAACCCCCCCGCCCCAACAAACAAACAAAACATTGTCATGTTGCTTTGCTGGCTTCTGATACCACATCTAGATGGCTGCAAACGCAATCATCTATATAACATAGCTTCTTTAATATACTGGGTGAAACAAGGCCAGTGTTGAGCTCTGGTGTGCTGCAGCGGTCTGTGTGATGTAAGGAATTTGTGATTTTTACCAAGTCCTATTTTAGTTGGCATTGACAATATAAGACTGCAGGCAAGACTAGACTTGAATCTTTTATTGCAGTCTGTTGATAAAAGATCCCACCTGCACTGTTCAAATCCAAGAAGAGCCTACAGAGCTCTCCTGTAAACAATGTAACCATATGATTAAGTTTTCTTAAAATTATGTTAAAGTCTTTAGTTATAAAATCTAAATTGCTATTGCTCACTTTTTGTTTACCGCTTAGTTGTTTTTTGGTATGCATTTGTAGTCTGATGTGTGCCTATTAGTTACATATGCTGAGCTGATGCTTCAAATTGTCCTCAAGTTTCCTGTTTCTGTTTCATTCTCCAGGTTCAGTAGAGCCTTTCCAGCCCGATGCTCCAGGATGGAAAAGAGAGACAGTGGGTAGGCTTTGTCGAAGCGGTAGCCTTGGCGCAGACCCAGATATTTTAAAAGCAGCTAACCTCAGTGATTCTGACAGAGGTGACTTGTTGGTGTTGATTTTACTTTATTTATATATACAAAATGTAGAAAATAGAACATTTGCATAATTTTTGCAATAGATTTGTTTTGTTGTAAAATATTGCTAAATAGAATAATTGGAATCAAGGCATCACTTGACCATAAACTTCACTCACTGAGTGTCAAATGAAAGGAGCTACTGAACATTATTTGCTGCCAAATGAATAGTCATGGAAGATTCTCTTGAGAATAGATGCTCTTTTCCATACAGGTTTGCCCAAAGCCAGCCGCTTGCTGTCTGGTAACCCCAGTGTAGAGCGCACCTTTTCAGTTCCTTCCAATCCAACCCCCCCCGGGTCTTTTCTGCTGCCCTCCTACCCTCTGGCCACTCTTCCGGGAGTGCAGCTGACTCCCACCCTGCCTCGTAGGTGCCATGCAAACTCCTCACTGTCCATGTCCAATACATGGCCCAACAAGCGGGATACGATCCCTCGTCACAGGGACCCCAGCTCATGGGGGGATAAAACAGGTGAGGGCATAGCTACATTGCTTAGAAAATGTGTCTTTGTTCAGTGGGAAACTGCCAAAGCATTTTTGGCTCTTCAGTATTTAGCAGTGTCAGAATTAAAAATGAATCATACTGAAATATCAAATTGTATTGAAATGTAAGATTTCAGGATTCAGTTAAAAAAAAAATAAAAAAGAAACTGAATCATTGTTGGGTCACACATTTACATGAGCTCTAGTTAATCTGGAATGGATGTCTTGCTTTCAGTTATTCTTCGTTCGATAATACTTTATTGCACTGCCGTTAATTAAGCTTTGGAAAGATACATATGAGATGATGTCCCTTTTTGGTCTAGTTTGAATCATGTTTCAGTGGCACTTTCAGGGCTTTATCTCTTTTTTAGATAGAAAAACATCAGCGGTGTACTTTGTGCTGAGGCAATGAAATGTTATAGTAACTTTTCTGCTAATGATTTCTGATGGGTTGCCTTATTTTACAGGCTTAGATGGCACTGTTAAATTTACATACTTGATGGCTTTGTATTCGGTTACCCTGTATATTGAAGTGAATACATTGCCCATCACACTCCCTGCAGGTGAAGTTGGATCCAACAGGTGTTCCCCACTGCCTGCGCGTACTTTGTGGGCGAGCACCATCTCATCACCATCTCATCATCCACCCACCTCCCCGGTCATACGGCAATCCGTGCAGGATACCTTGCAGCAAGAGCTGCCTGATAGGAATTCCCACCAAGATGAGGAGCCAGTGGACAGGGAGGAGGTCAGTAGTGAAATGTGTTGCGTATACATAGGTGGAGTTCCCCAGTTTCTTGTTTCAGATGCAGTAACTTAACTGATACTGCAACACTTTTTTTTTTGTTGCTGCCTGCAAATGTTTTACTTTGGAACCATTAAATACTTGGTGACCAGAAAAATAGAAAAGCCTGGATTTTAGTGCATTAACTCATGTTTGATTCTAATAAAAGCTGGCAAATATTATGGCAGTCACATAATAATGCTGCTTTAGCATCCCTGTGTTAAAGCTGAACATGATGGCATCATGTTTTACTTAGCTGCCCTTCAGCAGTGATTTCTGTGATGATTCCTTCTGATAGTTCATTTGAGTTTATCTCAGTTGTTCAGTGAGGATGATATCAGGAAGTGGTGGTGGAGGTGGCGGCCAGGTCATTAATAATTTTTCACCTGAATGTTCTTCCAAACACATCTGGATGATTCTCACACTATATGCATACAGTAGTATTGCTTTATGTACTTGAACTTGACCGATAAACCAAACAGTTTGCATTTTCATTTGCATTTCTGTCAAATGCATTTGGGTTGATAGACTCTGGTTATGTTGCAGATGATGAACTCCCTTCGCTACTTGCGTAATAATGTGGCTAAGAAGCGAGCCAAGGTAAGCGCGAGTGGCTCTGACCCAGAACCCAACAGCCCAGACTCTGCTGTGAAGCTGGAGCCGAGTACAGACTCCCCCTCTCACACCTCACCATCTTTGACCAGCCCTCTGAGCGAGAGCAGCCTGTCCAGCCTCTATTCACCCCCAACTTCCACCATCACCAATGGCACCAAGATCAGGTAGATGACTGGTCTTGCTCTTATATACATATATGAATGAATCTATGATAATGGTTCAGCATTGAGTTAATCACCCATTCACTTAGAATTGGAAGTCTTCCTGCTTTAAGGAGTATTTTTGTTCTCCATTACTGGATTCATTTTATTTCCTTTATGAGGGAAGCAGGCCAACAAGCTGATTGTTTGGTAGCAAAGTCAAGCAATGAACAGCAATCACATACAGCAACACCAATTTTGAAAAGTTTGTAAATCCTTTATTTTATGCTGTGCATTGTGCTGGAATTTGATATGCACTCAAATAAATGTCATGTTGCTGAAATCATTGCAGCCCTAGGGACTCAGCAGCAAAAACTATTGCTAGAGTACCATCAGGAAGACAGAAAACTTCTTCCTCCATGGAAGCAGGTCCTCAAGGTGTGTGTACTTTCACTATTTCTTTTAGCCCAGTGACTACACCCCACAAAATGGTTTTATACCACATATATGTGGAGGAGTTAAGTCAGAATGCATTTACAGATTTGAATGTGAATTGCATTGCAGATGTCCAACAGCAAGAAAAGGTTCTTTCTGATTTGAGCGTAAACGTAGTAGGTCAGAGAGTAGCATACTGTAATGGACCAGCAGAGAAAGCAATGTCGCCTCCACAAACCAGGCCTGCTGGTCGAGAGCCTCTCCGTGCCCTCAGGCCTGTCAAAGGTGAGCTCACTCTTGCTCTCCTGGAAATGATCTTAAGTCAGATGAAACATTGCTAAAACAACAACAACAAAAACCTAACCCTATATTACATGAGTAAAAATTGCTTTGGAAGCTCTATGCTACAAATAATTAGTCCCCTGCCCATCGCTATGCCTGTACCCAGAGACATGTTTTTTCTGCCTCATAAAGCAACCAGTATAAATTCAGCTGTTGTATTTGGAGTTATTACATTTTTCATGAAGATGTATAGGTCGGCATGTATTGTGTTTTTCAGGATCTCAAATGCATAGCATTCAGGACATGTCGGAGGGAGTAGTTGGCAGAGGTTGGAATTTATCTGTTTTTTGTGCTATCTTTGTGATATCTAATCACATTTTGAGTAAGAACTTGATAGTTGGTAACAAGGATGCCAATTACAGGGTGAAAATGTAAACTGTTTACTGTGATTGTAATGCAGCTGCCTTCACTTTTGACTGGTGTGTTTCTCCATATGTGAAGTACACAGAGGTTGATGTGGCTTTGCCTTTTTATCACCATGACAGGAGTTTTTGGCTTCACTGGTGCTCCCTGCTACCCTGGAGTGACTCTGTCCCCAGAACAGGAGGAGTTGGTAAGAAAACCCCCCAGGGAGCCACTGATTGGGGTGTATGGCCATGCTGTTTCAGCTGGCCATATGGATTCGGAAGAAAGCACTGAGCCAGAAAAAGCAGCGGTGAGACAATGTTTATTTTGTTTTATTGAACAATCTGCTAATATTTATTGATTCCCTTTACTTTAATTTTTCCTAACTTCAGCAGTGGTTTTTGAATGTGTTGTTGATATGGAATGATTTTGTTGCCAGTTTGACAGTAAAATTTTGATAAAATAAAGATTTGATAAGATTTTAATGCAAATTGACTCCTACGTTGCATAATTTCAGTCTGGTCCTCCAGGTTCTGATTGACAGTCTTGAATAGAGATGCTATGTGGTTATTCATGTATGTGTATTTGTAGGAGAGGGTAAAGCTGTCTAGGTTTGCAAGGGATAAGATGCATCAACATCGTCTGGAGCAGCAAGAAGTTCCGCCTATACAGGGGGAGTGGCAGAACATGCAACGATTGAAGCAGAACTTTAGACACATAGCATGTGACGTGGGCTCAGACGACGCGGCATCTCTGAAAGGTAACGGTTGACCTCAATGAATGCTCCTCCTCGTGCTTACTGAGACTCATGGAAGCTCTGTATTCACCATAGCCTGTTAATCTCCTTCCCATCAGATTTGCAGCTCAACGGTAGTGTTCTAGCATCCACGAAGGCTGAACTCCTGGATGATTTGCCCTCGAGCCCCAACAGCACACACACACCCAGAAGCCTGGTCAAAAGTTTGAGTCCCCCCATTCATCCCAGCCCTCCCACGGCTCCTTCCAGACGCATGCTGCCACGACGCCAACAAGCCCCCAGTCTGAACAGAGCATGTCCACCCCTTTCAAACTGCTCTGGTGAGTGTCACCTGTTATTCTGCGCTTAATGCATGGTCACTGCTCTTGAGTAAATAGATTTGCTCTAAACACTGTATCACACAATTGTGTTTTAAAGGCCCTGCACAGTTGTTTTTTTAAAAATGCAAAAAAAACCAAAAAAAGCAAACATATATATTTCAAAGAATGTTAAATATTCCAGTCACCTTCCTACTATCATTTTTTTTAACCATAAAACGACATTGAAAAGAGTGTTGTCCTTTTACCATTCTGCTGTTTGGGCGTGGACCTCAAACAGCAGAATGGTAATTTCAAATAGTGTTGGTGTATCATAACGTTATAAAAAATACATTTGTGGACCCAAATTGCACAAAATTAGCAAACGTTTGCATGTACTAACGTTTTGCTGTATTTTCCATTACTTGCTACGGAATTGAATAAAGTGTCGAATGAAAACAATGACTGTTAATTAATATCAAAGACTTACTAACTTATCAATATTACCTCCAGTAAGTGTGGGGAAAGGTGTTGTGTTTCAGTTATAGTCGGCAGACAAATCTAGAGCTGTATTGAGCTCAGTTTGCAAATTATTTCACAGTAAAATGCTTGCTACAAACTCTTGTATTGGGTGTCACTTAGACCCCAGAAAGAAATTTGAGCAACCTTGATTTGGTCTTGTTTTCTGGAATAAAATGTAGAGTAACCCTTTTCCCGTTTGTATACAAAAACTGAGCATTTGTATGTACATGTCATCTCTGTTCCTTGAGAAGAGCTATGTGCAGTGATTGAAGTGTAGTAGGGTCAGTTGATTTCACAGTTCATGTATATGCAATATTACATAGCTTAGGATTCACTATAGTCAACTAGTGTTATCTGTGACATCAAAGATAGCACCACATAAAGTGTAAGTCCTAAATAGAAGTTAGGCGGTATACAAAAAATAAAACAATTAGAGGTTGTTTTATGCACTCTACAATGCCCAGTAACTACTGAACTGAAGCAGAAGTATGAAGATAATCACATACTTCCAGCTAATACAACACTTTGAGTAAGGAGAAAAAATACTGTGCAAGGCCATTAAATGTAGTTGGCCATCTTGAATAATGTTATGTTTTGCAGTCAAGTTGATTTGTAACAAATTGAACTGGTAGCCCTAAAATAAGTAGCCAGTTTGTTTGTGGTGCGGTATTCCTCTTTAGATGAACTCACACCAGGAACCCCCAGGAAGAATCCCCATGAGCAGCTGGCTTTGCGGCCGTTTTCTAAACCGGACCTTGCTCTCACTCAGAGCTTCAGACTGCTTAGCTCTGATGACTGGTAAATCTCATACCTGTAAAATTATGAAGCATTTGGCTAGGGTCAAGTAAAACAGTTTAGTAATTTATGATTTTCTGCATATATGATACATATGCTTAGAAATTAGTAAAGTGATTTTATTGCTATCACTTTTTTCCTTATGTCCCCTCTTTCATAACCTTTTTTCAGTTATGATAGCCTACTTTTACAGTTTGTGTTTGTCCAATATTTTCATACAGGGAGAAGAAGATTGATGGCCTGATACTCATGCGTAGTTTAGCACGGTATCACTCTGATGTGCTTAGTAGTAGGCTTCATGATGTCTGCCTTGTTCTTAATCAAGAGGTAAGTGACTATATCTGCTCACTATTGCGTCTGACTCCTTGTAACTTCCTGTGAATCTGTCTGATTCCTAAAATGAACCTATAATACCATTTAATTTTTTGTCATACACCATCAGCATATGTTATTGAGACATTGCTGCCAAAAACTACACAGATCTTTCAGTAAAGTTAGTATAATGCTTGAAATTATTATAAAAACAATTTTCATCTAACGGCATTTTAGATGCCATATTTAACTAATAATGAGTGATGAAGCCATTTCTTGGCATAACACAAGCTGGAATGTCTTCCTTCCCCCAGGTTCAGAACCTACGCTCTGGAGTGTCACGCGTGGCGGTGGTGACCTTGGGAGAGTTGTACTCTGGCCTGCAGAAAGGTATGGACCAGGAGGTGAAAGCTACAGCCAAGGTCCTCCTCCACAAAGCAGGAGAGTCCAATGCTTTTATTAGGCAGGATGTGGACACAGCCCTGGACTGCATGGTGCAGAACTGCACCCCCACCCGAAGCATGAACGCTCTTCTCGCTGGAGGACTCGGGTCAGTTAACTTGCAGCTAGCTTTCAGCTATAGCTTTCATCTAGCTGCAGCAGTCAAGAGGCCAACAAATGAGAGCGCTTTGGCTGCTGTTTGCTATTATTTTCACTTATCCTTTGGTGTTTCGAAATGTTTTTTGGCATTGGACAGTATTTTTGTTGATTTATCCTCTTAAAGATTTTTTTAAAGCCATCAAATAGAATAGGATAATTTGATTATGCCTTTAGTTCATAGATAAGAGTATTAAGTTACTTTAAAGATGAAAGAGTTAAACATTGCACTGTATACATTGACTAGATTACTACATATTTGTTATTATGTCATTCTTTTTTGAGTGCCTTTTAAATATTTCCTTCTCTTTTCTCGTTTGTGTTCTCCTCAAAAGTCATTTGAATGCTGTAGTAAGAAAGTGCACTTCTCAGCATTTGGCTACTCTGATAGAGAAGATTGGTGCTGACCACTTATTGTCTGGGACAAAAGATGTGACTGATCGAATTCTACCTGCAGTCTCCAAGTTGGCGCAAGACTCTTCCCAAGAAACCAGGTTGGTACCAGGATCAGAAGGAAAACTATCAAAGCTTTTCACATGCCCAGATAGTAATCTTTTGGCTTATTCTTTTAGTCTCCCAACTATGACACTCTGAAGTCAGCAAATGCAGCTAAATTGTAGAGTAATAGAAGTTTTTTAGACACAGAGTGTCTTGGCAACTGGAATTGTGTCCTGGTAAAATAAATATACTAATAAATATTGGACTCTGCTTAATTGTAGTAAATGTAGTAGACTGGTACAATTTGTTGCTGTGCTGTGAGTCACCCTTAAGTTCCTCCCTCATGGTTCTCTCATGGGAACGGGGCTGTTATTTGTCTCAGGTACTTTGGTCGCCGCATGCTACTGTTCCTGTCGTCTCATCACGACTTTGATAAGATGGTGGAAAAGTACATCCCTACCAAAGACCTGGCCACCATCAGGGCCACTGTCCTCACTCTGAAATCCAAGGTGACAATTCAGCACAGTGTCTATTTGTATATATGATTAGGATTTTTAATTCCATTCAGCCACTATGCTGTAAGCTTACTCACTAAACAAATCTTATTCACTAAACTTATTCACAGTATTAGTGAAACCCATCTCAGAGCAGACAAGGTAGACAAATGTTTTAAACAAATACTAAAGTACAGAGCAGTGCAAGGCACCACACATTGTACACAGCAGTATGTATATACAACAAATATATTAAGCCAAAATCATATATTAAAGATGTCAGTGTACAAAAAGATGAGGCAATACAGTTGTCTCCTAGTAAATAGTTTGTGATCTCCCATTATAATAGTTCAAATATTGTATTTACAGTAAGGTATAGATATTGCACAGTGCAGTCCCAGACCCAGTAGTTAGAAACAAAGTATGAAAGAACATTTGGTCTTCATTATCTGGAGAGTCATCACCCAGTGATGCTGATGTGGATTTAGGTCCCGGGTGAGAAGCCTCAGGATACCCCTTCAGCTCGAGGCAGGCGCTATATCCCTTGCGGTGGAATGAGGCATGCCTCCTCTCTAAACCGTCAACCTCAGATTGTCAGCAGGTGAATTTTTAAACAATCAAAGCAAAAAACATGAGTTCTTATTGAAACTGCTTTAATCTTTCTAATTTTTGATGGTGATTATCTTGTTGTTGTTTTAAATTTATTGTAACCACATTCAATTTCTTTTTATTACAATAAACCAATCCTTACATTTTCTCTCTTGTTGTGTGTGTTCAGCAAAGACGCCAGCAAGCACAGGTCCACAGCATTGCAGACAAGACCGGATCCATAATGCACCACGCCCCCTAGCGGGCACGCAGGCATCCCCAGACGGGCATACTCAAATAAATTACTTGATAAAATCGAATATTCTTAAAGTACAGTACATTTACCAAGGTGGATCTTGTTGATAAAGTTGCAGGTAAATATACAATATACACAGTGTCTAGTCTTTTATGGATGTGTATACAGAAAAATTCTACAGTTGCTGATTTATGTACATTCTACAGTTATAATTACATTTGTAAAGAAACAAAGTTTCAGGAAGCCATAAGGGCCATGTTTTGAGTCAAGATATACCAGAAATTACATAATTACTTCAAGCAAATGCCAGAGAGTAATCCCATTTGAATAGGATCTCGTATATGGGATAGTTACCAAATGCAGTCATTTTAATTGATTGAAATCATTGTAGACTGAGAACATGCTTCTGTCATAAATAAATATAGAATTAATGAGAAATGTTGTTACTTGCTACATAGAAGGATGTGAAAAGTAGTTATAGTTAAAAATAATAATTATTTAATTAAACCATGCATGTTCCATGTTCTTTATGTTTCTAATTTTCTGCCTCATGAGGTCCTGAGGAGTTCGAGGTTACAGAGCACTTAGTGGTTGATTTTTCTTTTCTTTTTATCATTTTTAAAACTTTCTTTTCTTTTTAAAGAGCTGGTTAGGGAGCTGGTTAGGGGCCCAGCATTGCTGGATTGTGCTGTTTCCCAACCTTCCAATATCCACAAGAGCCTAAAAGAGTTTGTGAAGAACCTCCCAATCCCCTGAGATCTGCCACCCAGATTTCCAGACCAAAACAAACCCCATCTGACAAAAACATGGATTTTACTTGAAGATGGAGATGTTGTTGCATTTTTTACCTTGCCTGCACTTTAAATTAAAAAGTGAGACAATGAAAGTCAAACTTTTTAATGTTTTGAATTAGCAGAAAGCTAAATCCTTAAAGATTTTAACTAATGGTATCAGGTTCAACACTCCTAGGAGCACTACTCTTTTTGCACTTTGAAATACTAACACTATCATTATAACTGTTGTCATGGTGACTATAAATATATATTGTTCTATGACTGTTGTTGCTTCCTGTTGACATATCCTGAGGTAATCGTGCAGAATGTAATTTGTCGCATGCACAAGGAACAAGGATGTATATTTTGTTGTTTGGTATGCGTAACGAGACTTTTCAATGGGGAGTCTTAAATGGTTGTTTTAAAATTAAAAATGTTATAATTTACAAAATTACTTTTGTACTGTATAGCTAATAAGTGTAATGGCACAGTATTAGCTTATTATATGCTGTATGATGTTGCAGTATGTAATGTACATTTTGCGCATAGATGAACAATCTTTTAATGAGTTACTAACTGATTGATTATGGCCTATGTTATAAGTGGGACCTGTCCTAGTCTTTTGCATGACCACATTTATTGGTGGAGTAAAAATAATTTGTACTTTAGTCAAATTAGTCAGATATATTTTCTTGCACAGATGCCTGAATAACTTTGGATGTAAAACAGCTGTATTTTTGGTGAATGGTAACAAGCAAAACACTTGATGAAAGCTATCATCAGACTAACAGATGCGTTTATAGTAAACAATTAAATTCATGCCCGGAGGTGTAATTCTCATTCTGTATAGTGCCAGTCTTAGCTATTTCCATATGTAATGTTAACTTATATGGAACATGTTTCTCAAGATGGTGTAAGACAGAGATTGATCTATATAATAAAGTTTTTATTTATGTAAACACTAGGGATTTCATGTTTAATACATATATGATTGATTTATTATTTTGGGACATTTTGAACAGAGGTCCTTCATTACTGTGCAACCAAAATGCTTATGAAGTTCTAGAAGGTGGACCTTGTTTATATTAGAACATTTAGAGGTATAAAACATGACATTTATTCTATGGGGTTTTAAAGTTCTGACACTAGATCAGTTTTTTTTGTTTGTTTTTTTCTTTGAGTTTCCTAACTTCATTGCTGCCATAGCAACAACTGGCAATGCAAACAGATTAATACAATCTCATTAATACAATGTCCATTACCATTAGAATGCCTTGCAACTAGAAATGACAGATGCTTAATTCTGGTGGTCAGAAGGTGTTCAACAAATCGATGAGCAAGCCTTCTCTTTGTTATTTTAATGTTGATTAATTCTTTCATGACTAATACAATAGACAACTCCTGCAGTAATGTGTGAGAAGGAATGGGGGGTAACAACTGATTATTTTGTACTAAATATTTTAGTGGCTTCATTAATTCATTTACATGTAGCACATCTAGTGTTTGCAGGCTACAGTACCAGTCATTTTCCAAATGGTCATCTCATTCTTGACAAGGATGTCTTTGGTTTTGTCTTGTCTGTAGATTAGTGGAGGATACTTAAAAAAGAAGTTGGTTTCTGCATCATCCTGGAGAATTATGAAGTTGTTTAAGTATTATACTAGCCACATTTTTATTTGTAGGATGATGAGTGAGAACCAAAGGAATTCTTGCCTTGACAGCAGATTTTTTGGGTCAGTTCTCTGAACATGTAAAACAAGCAAAATCATCATCTATGACTTCCCTAGGAAATCCAGAGTCAAGAAAATATTCACACATTTCCATACTTTTCTGGAGGATGTCTTCATTTTCACCCCAAAATGCAAAAAGTTTTACTATAAGTGTGAGAGTTTGTTGCTTTATATTGGATGATAGTATTTATACTGGACATTGTTTCAATTAGGCTAAGTCTGCAATCAAAAATCCATCTTCATGCTAATACTCCAGGTATATTCCAGAGATGGATGGAACTTGGAGAAGGAAGAAAAAAAACAGTTGGAGCTCTTCAACTGTTAAGGAAGCGATACCAAAAAATGTTATCAGTCTATCTTATCAATTCTGTGGGTACAAATTCAATAAAATGTTTTAAAAAATGTTTCTCAACAAATCCATCAGAGGTTTGTACACAAGGGTGCCATTTTAGAATCCCTACTTACTTTTCTTAACTTAAATTCTTAGACAAACATAAGTTTAGAGTTAAGGAATTATCTATGGGACGATTCTTGCCAGATCTTGTAGAAAATGTTGTCTTTAACATATATGGATATATACATACACATACGTGTGTGAGAGATTCTATGGAGTAACTGCAATGTACTCTGGTTAAAGATGAAGCGGTAGTAAGTGCTTGCGCAATACATGCGCGAGTTATTGCTCATAAACGCAAAGACGCTTGCCTCATTTAACTCGGAAGAGGTTGCCTACATACTTGCACGCTACATTCGATAACATTGTAGGTTGGCTAATGTTAACCGTTAGTGGCTGAGCTATCAAAGAAGGTAGGTAGCATTACCGTAGTTTGTCTGCACGTTATCCTGTGTTCGTGGTTGTCTGGTACAGCACAGGAGCTAGAATGTTCTTTTTAAAGTAAAACAAGAGTTCAGGATTGGACGTCTGCAGTTTTTCTCTACTAGCTTAGCGTTAGCTCTCTGGGTAATTTAGCCAGCCAGCGAGTCAGTATAGTTGGCTAGAAAATATCTGGAGTTAGTCTAGATGTTACAACCTAACGTGTAATCAGTTAGCAAATGAGTGTTTGCTGGCTTTGATCTGACTGCTAACTTAAAAAAAAACCGATGTCAAACTCCGAAGTCTGCCGAGTATATGTTAAAGCCAACAGCACAGTCAGTATCCGGCCTCTGATTGCAATGCCTATTTATAATATCAACCCAGCTAACATAAAATTAGCTAGCTAGCACAATTAACTGTCATGGCGTGTCCAAGATATTCTAGCTACTAAGTTCACAGGATGAGCTTACTGCACTGAACAGAACGTGGCCTCTTTACATACTCTCATGATAAAATGAACAATACAAATCAAAGGACCTTGTTTCAAACATGGGGCACAAGTATTCCCAAGACAACTATTCTTAATAAAGATGTAAGGGAAAAGGCGCCGCGTCGGCGTAAAGGAAGTACGAACGATTCACAAGCAAAGAATACAAGGCAAAATGAGAACGCCGCATCTTCTCGTGGCTCCCTTTGGCGTGAGATTGGTCAAGGAACTGCAGCCAATCAGTCGAGGCAGTCACCTAATGACGACCAGGAGCTGGATGATGACTTGATACTGGTAGCTGTTTATGAGGCGGAAAAGTCTCTGGAAGACTGCGGCCAAAGTGGTGATTTAACAACTGATGCCATAGGGCTAAGGGATTCTACCGAAACTTACGCGGATCTTCCCGGCTATGACAGCTCCTCAGGAAAGGTTTGGATCTATCCTACGAACTTCCCTATCAGGGACTATCAGCTGAAGATATCTGAAGAATGTTTATTCCAAAATACGCTGGTATGCCTGCCCACCGGCCTTGGGAAGACGTTCATAGCCTCTGTTGTCATGTATAACTTCTACCGTTGGTATCCTTCAGGAAAAATAGTCTTTATGGCCCCCACTAAACCGCTTGTAGCCCAGCAGATTGAAGCATGTTACAAAGTGATGGGGATACCACAGCACCACATGGCAGAGTTGACAGGTATGCAGAAATCCTATTTGTCATTGTGTCCATCCCTTGTCCAATGAGGCTGTGGTCCACTGATTTAAGCACATATTCTGTATGACATATTGAGTAATGTACTGCTTTTCATACTGTTTACTAAAAGTAAAAACTTACTAAAAAACAAAACCAACAGTTTGTTCAGACATATTGCACCTTAGAAAATGTTTCAAACAGAACCAGAGTACAAATGTAACTCAAATATTGTATAGTTTAGGAGCAGCACAGATATAAATGTCAAAACAGAAGGCCCTTATATTAAAGTGTTTACAGTACAAAGTTGAAACTGCAATAGTCCATTTCTCTTTTACTACAATGTTGAAGCCTTGCTCACTTGTATTTGTTAAATTGTCAGTATTATTATTTGTCTGGTGGTTACAACTATCCCCATTCTGCTTTGATCCTTTAGGTGGCACTGCAGCACCACAGCGGAGAGAGCTGTGGAGGACCAGGCGGGTGTTCTTTCTTACCCCGCAGGTGATGGTGAATGACCTTTTGCGAAATACATGTCCAGCTCCTGAGGTCAAGTGTGTGGTTATTGATGAGGCGCATAAGGCATCTGGGAATCATGCGTATTGTCAGGTGCTTAGTGATGCTTTTCTTTCGCTTGCTTTGAGTCTTTGGAAGTGTCGTTTTCATGTGTATGAAAGGCCATCTGTTACTACTTTAAATTATGTGCTCAACCTTGTCCTTTAGGTGGTCCGGGAATTATGGAACCAGACAAAACAATTTCGTGTCCTGGCGCTCAGTGCTACACCGGGTGGAGACATGAAGGTGTGTATCGTTAATGTCTCTCCTTTTAAAATGAGGCTCTCAAGGTCAATAACAGTAACAGTATATCGCTACTGTGTAGTATTACTACATAATTCAGTAATTCTTGTTTACTTACTTAATAGGAAGGAACAAGTAAGTTGCCAACATTTAAAATTGACCAATAAAGTGGTAGCCTGTAACTACAAAATGTACCTAATATATGTAGTGTGTAAGTACATGTGTATCAATGACCTAAAAAACCTAGTTAAAAAGTGGTTACCCTGTGCAAGCATACATTGGCCTTAACCTAATAATTTCACTTTTTTGTAAACATTAAGTCTGAGCTCGCTTGATTTATTGAGGTATTTTTGTTAATAACCTCATTTGAATAATAATGTGAATAAACACGATAAATGGGTATTTGTTCTAGATATGCATACATGTATATATAAACAAATAATGCCTGAATTATTTCATTAATCTTATTGTGGAATTTTTTTAAGGTTTCCAGTTGAGCTAGTGCAGCATTTGCACTGGTTTGCTGTATGTGATCAACATGAGTGCCTGATGCCTGTGTGTTTCTGTGTAGGCTGTGCAGCAAGTCATCACCAATCTGCTGATCTCGCACATAGAGCTGCGGTCGGAGGAGAGCCCAGACATTCAAGCCCACTCCCACCAACGCAGTTTGGAAAAGATTGTTGTCCCCCTAGGAGAGTCACTCATGGGATACCACACTCGTTACCTTCAGGTAGGACATGTGACCTCTGAGTGCTCTACCTGTTTATTGATAGCAAATGGAAAGAATAGCTAGCTGGGCTGTGGCCCACTGTAATGGCCTTATATTTTAATACCATGAACCTCTGGAAGTTCTGCAACTAACTGAAGGTGCATGTTCAACTGTAATATATGTCCGACTGTGTGTGCTCAGCCAATACTCTACTCTGTGAAGCTTTTGGGAATTTTCTGAAGCCTGACTAAACACATGAAATGTATGTACATGGTATTGAACTGACTCATAAAACTGTGTTTGATCTTTTTCATGGAGCACATCTTTAGTGTTTGAATGGTTTATTAGAATTAGAACTTACCAACAGAGACTGCATTCAGCTGGGAGGCAGAGGCAGGCTAATACAGTTTCAGAGCATGTGTATTTCTGGAACGACTTTAGATATGCATATATTCACTACATTAATTTCAAGTGTCTTGTTTTAGGTAAATTATATATTAAATACTATGACTTTTTCACTTGCATTTTTGCAAATATATTTTAAAGAGGACATGTATATTGATGTTTTGTAGAGATACTAGGGTTGGGCACATCTGGTTGGAATATATCTGAAATCTGAAAAATACATTCACATGGTAAAGAATTAAAAAGTATAAAGAGTCTAAATTGTCAATACATATAGTGGTTGAATATGTAGAAAATGTTTTACATTGTTAAAAATTAAGGTCAGTGACATGTTGGCACATTAAGTTACAGTTTAGGTCATCTGACATTCTCAAAAAGTATTTTTTAAACAGATTTTAAAATGGATACAGACGTGTGTTTGTGTGTGTGTGTGTGTGTGTGTGTGTGTGTGTGTGTGTATACCAAAATGTCTTTCAGTAGGCTACAGTTGTCCTCTTTTTGTTAACCTTAATATTGTCCATGAGTAGCGATGTATAATGCAACAATTTAGACTGTTTCAACAATTTGGAGGCACATGGTATTTCTTGCTATGTTGAATTCAGTGGACTATGATGAGACTCACCATGACTCCATAATTTTAAAACGCATTGTGTAAATAGAACTAATATAGCATGTTTACATATGGTTTTTATCTAGTGAAGTCTACAATAAAATAATAATTTTAAGTTAGTTTATCTGACATTTCATGTTTTAAGGCTCAGCCTTCAGAATGGCGCATATAAAGAAGGTGTAATTTGTCTTGTTTAAGGTTGTAAGGATGATTGGCGCTGTGAAGCTTTGTGGTTGGCCATAGTATGTCACTCTCCTTCTTTTGGATAGCTGTCTGCAGTATAAATAACATTAATGATAATAATAATAATAATACTACTACTAATAATAATAATAATAATTAATAATAGGTTTGTACTATAAACTTAGCCAAATCTAGAAATCTCAGCTCTGGATCTTACACTGAAATGTACATAAGCTTGTACAATATTTTTATTTATTTTTTTAATTATTATTTTTTAAAATTCATGTCCTAGTTCTGCTGCCGTCTTGTGATGAGCTGTAGAGAGGTTCACATAAGATGACCGTAGTCTCTGTAAAGGGGTCAGCGTGCCCACCGCTTTACTGCGGTCTCCTAATGGAGTCAGCAATGGAAGCAGTCTGTTGCAGGTGCTCTTGTGCTCAATAGGGGCAGGCTTGCTTCCTCACCGTCACTTACCACCCTGCAGAGCTGCAGACACTGCCATGATGCGTTCACGTCCCATTCAGGCAGAAAACAGGAACCCATGCTGCAAAAAGAGAAAAATCAGGCCAAGCCTAATTTTCTTTAGTATCTGTCTACCCTGAACATCAACCTGATGCAACTTGTCAAATCAAGAAACTATTTTAAAATTAGGAAACTGTTTTACCAGGCATGTTGGTTGTTGACTTAATGGTTCTAACAAGTTGTCTTGAGCAACACAACAGCATCCATGCTGGTCACGTGGTGCTTAGACTGTAGCCAGTAGCACTTGAGTACATGCATAGTGTAGGGTTTAAAAAATGTTAATGCACCAGCTAAGCCTATAGTTTTTGGTTACCACCTCACCAGGTGGAGATTAATATAAAAATCCCTAGGCCATCCCTGTGAGTCTTTATTACTGATGTTTTTCAGAGACAGGTATACAGCTATTGGATAATGTATTAGATATACATGCTAGCATTAGTTTTCTTTAGTTATTACCAGACAAAAATAGATTTTGGGGCTGCAGCCTGTGTCTCTCTGAAACTTCTACACCTGTGAACTGGTGATGGTTTAACACAGGCCTTTACTCTTAAGGACCCACAGAACTGAATATCAAAACATGTAAGTGTCTGTAAATGTGTACTCCCTTAAATATGCCCACATACCCACCAAGGGGTAGGCCATGGTCCTTGAATGAGAGGGAACTTATTCAGGATACTTTCAGGAATAACCCCCTCTACAGAGATCCTCTAAGGATTAACCCCTCTTTAGGAGTCCCAGGGACTCCAAGCCTCTGCCTCTTTAATTGAGTAGCTCTGTTTCTATTTTTCTACTTGTCATTGCCTGTTTGTGGTGGTGTCTGTAGATGCTGTGGTCCTATTTAAAAGTTCAGGAATAGAAAATGTCCAATGGCTTAAGGAACAAATTTTCTACACATTAGTCAGTCCAGTGTTTTATTTCTTCATAACTAGATATACACTGATAGCAAACCAGTGTATATCTAGTTATGAAGAAGTACATTTTCTTGATAAATAATGTGTTCCATGCACACCCAAACCCAAAAACACACAAGGTGCAAAATCAGTGCAGTTTTATTTATTTTTAAAAGGAATAAAAATTAGGAAAGCACTGAAGTAATTCACAGTAGCTTATGTCTTGTCTTTGCACTTTTATACTTTACATTACTTTACATTACACTTCTACAAAACACTGAAAAAGATAAACACAAACAAAGCAGACAAAAAACTAATTAAAAATGGATGATCCCTAATGAGCAGAACTTTACCATGTAGCCATGGTGCAAAAGTTCAAGTTTGGTTTATTTGTCACATACATAGTCATACACAGTATAACTCATACTCATACACAGTATAACTCATACTCATACACAGTATAACTCATACTCATACTCATATAAGTCATACACAGTATAAGTGATAACATTTCACTTGTGTTGCTGCTTGGCAGACTATATTTTTCTTCATATAATTCTTACTATTTTTGTCATTGTGTTATGCGGTATATCCAGATGGAACTGGTAGCACTGCCCATGCATTAACGGTGCCAGTGGGGATCGGTACAGCCTTAGTGACCACGGAGTCCAGTTTGGGTTTAGGTTTAAACTGGGGCAACTTTTGTTAAGAGTTTGGAGGGGAGTGTGGCTGGCTCACCAGACCTCACTATTCAGCCTTCTGGAGGTGTCATGGGCTTAACTTCATGAAACACAGATGAAGGGAGGTGCCTACCTGATGACCACTGTGAAGAGCTTGTGATGTTGTGGTTTCTTGTATGAAGTGAGTGGGCTGGGCCCTATGTGAAGCTCTAACGGTTTGGCAGAGGATATTTGACATCCTTTGTAGAATTCCAATTGTGTATATATGTTAAGAATTCAGAAATAATCCAAAACAATAAAAGCAATTGGTAAACATTTAAAAAGATAGCTTTCTTTCAATCAAAAATAATGTTTAATTTCATGTTTAGCATTAGTTTTGTGACTGTTGGTTCTCAACTCCAGGTGTAAAATTGAATGTTTGTTAGTGTATATGTATTCCAATTCAGGCTTTCTATTAACATTTAAAAGTGTTCTACATTGATTCTGGGAGTCTTTTGATGGTTTGGCAAGCCCAAATATGCATGTTGTATAACTTATTGACTTCTTATAACCTATTTATCCTTGATTTAAAAAATACTTAGAGTTAAAATGAAAACTATTTCTGAAACAACCACAAATCAAACTACAGCTGTATCTTGTCTTTTGGTGTGGTACAGTGTAATGTGTTCTCTATTACACTGGTTTTCTCTGTGACAGAAATGGTCTTTAATGGCTTGAAGTAAATGCACTCTTACTAACACTGACTCAAAGCAATGCAAAAAAGAAATGAGAGGCATGTTAGTGTTCAGTGAGTAAGACTTTGAAGAACACTCCATAGGGAAAGATGCACAAGTAGCATGTTTGATTGTCAGACAGCATTTGGTTCACAGTGATGCATTTCCTGTTTTTTTCCTACCGAACTGAAGAAATCCGTCTGTTTTTCTGTGCAGGGTTGTGTGTGGGGGTGTGTGTGCATATGAATATATGCACATGAGTGAGAGTGTGTGTGAAATGTGTGAAAGAGAGAGAGAGAGAGAGAAAGAAAGAGAAATTGTTTGCCCTGTCCTTGTAGCTTCACTATTAAATGTACATTCCCTCTAGATTTCTACATGGAAAAATGTAAGCATTCATAAAGTATACAGGCCCTTTCTGTGGTCTTGGGTGGTTATTTTAAGAGCCCTGTGAATTAAAATTATCTTAAGAATTGGATCTTTTATACTGATTGACTGGTTTTCATCAGGAAAGTAAGAGATTTCCTTTTTCTGGGTTTTACTCACCCTGTCATTTTACATAATGAAAATAATAAAGTGCCTACTGACGTTGAGGTCATGAGAATAGCAGAGTGCTGGGTGCTGAAGAAGGGCACTGAAGGTTCAGGGACTGGTGTGTTTCTGTAGGACAACCTCAAGGCCTCTTGAAGAACCACATCTCATTCTCTCGATTGGCAGCTGCAGGGTTTGTGTAGCTAGCCACAATGAAGGAGTCAGTGACATAGAGCTCTGGAGAATCCAGCAACTCTGCCAGTATGTTGATCTCATTTAAGATGATCGTCTCGTTTGTGGCACCAGTGAAGGCTCTGGGATTAGAAAATATCATTTTGCTGAGCTCAAAGTGGTAAGCTTGTACTAGCATATGGTAGTGGTGGCCAGATTATAATGTACTATGAGGCTTACCTGGTGTAGACAATAGTAGCTGGCCACTGCTCGATGACTACCCCTGTGTCATAGGGCTGTGGTGGTTGCGCTTGGTGTTGTGAGGGCAGGTAGTAAGCTACCGTGACCGCTCCAGACAGTGTTGTATGCATTTCATTTGTGCGGAGCACTGTCACGATGGGTAAAGTCATCCCCAGGTAACTACCTTCAACACATGACACCAAACCAGAACCCATTGCTTCAGAGGACTGGAATATGTTGAAGACAAATGAGGGGTGTCATCAGAAATCTGTTCTGTGCTATGGATGTGGTTCACCTAGTGAATTCTGCTGGCAGATGTATCTCATGATCCTCATGAACCCATAGCAGATGCTTTGTTCATAAGTCTCCTCCTTCACAGTGATGCAGGCCCAGTATGCCTTCTTGTAGTTGCGCTTCTCATAAAGCACGTCCCCACACTGCAAGCCAACCGCCCCCCCCAGACCTGTCATTGCTCAAATATTGCAATTAGAAATATTAGAGAAACATGTAAATGTCTTTTGTAAAGTGTAATTATAAATCTACCATTTAATGTCTTAAATGAATATAAATGGTGCATGGTTTCCATCTTTGTGAGCATTCACTTGTGTTTAACTAACTAATTCCTCAGTGTTGGTGAGAAATGTGCTTTATATTAACATTCTGTTGTGTGATGGTCTGTACATAATGACATAAGATTAATTACTTTTTATAGACAAAACTAAGATGTTTCTTTTTATTTGAGATGTATGCCAGATTAAGTTATTTAGTAGCTGGTTGAATTAACCTATTTATGTTGAACAAATACTTACTGACTTCTCAAAAACTTAATAGGGTACTGTTGTAAGTTGTCATGTTGATAACTCTAACTGGGTAACTCCTCTCTTTATGATTTACACCGCATGATGGGAGAATAGTGTATATCACACCATACAACAAACTCAAACGATTATAAGTATGCATTCCAATTACAGATTTTTACCTCGAACAGGATTGCTTTTCATAATGGTGTTTTTGACTGCCACCAAATAAATAGAATTGAATGTTTATTCTTGAAATGGTCTTGATTTTTGGGGGGTAGAAAGTGGGCATTTCTTTTAAACAGAATAAATCCTGCTATTGAAACACTATAACTCTGTTATAAGCTGACGTGTCTGAAAGCATTTTCTCATCCTGCTTGGTTCTTATGATAGAATTGCCAGATTTTGAAATGGTTACTGATTTAGACATTTCATCAATAATAAAATAAACATCCAATCCTCTCAGAACAATAATTTGGCTAAAGGAGAAATGTCTATTTTTAATTAACAGTAGACTGCAAAAAAATTCCCATCAACCACTTACATTTGCATTGATGGATGCGTACCTTTTCTTTACGGGAAATGAGCGTAAATGGAACAGTCTCCCGGTTGTGTGTGCCATTATTATTGGTCGTTAGCTGTTGAATAGGTTCTGCCATGTCTGTGAAGGCAAAATGAGAAAGAGGTCTCTGAACCACAAACGTGGTTATGTACATGTGTGCCATTTTCAATGTATTTCAGCAGGTGTTTGCAGCATGTCAGATCATACATACACATGGTGAATTTGGCTGCTGTTAGAACACTGTAAAACGTCTTGTTGAAAAGTAGCGTTGGCAAGAGTTAATGTCTTAACTGAAATGGCAGTTTGTTTCAGAGCTGTATTGTATTAAATACTTAAACTTGACTCTGTTGCACTCCATCTTGGTTATTTGATGAAAACAGAATAGAGGAACCTCACATTTTAGAGAGAGAGTTATTTCAAAGTAGCTATATGGAAAACTAATCTTGTCTGTGATGGAGGCAGTCACATCACGAGTTGATTTATTTATTGTTATGGCAAGTACAGTTAACGGAGGAAGGAAAACTTGTATTCATATTACCAATGGATCTTTGCTAGTACTCATGGATCTGGAACAAACTTATTTTTGACTGATTTCCAAACAAAAGCAATTTATTGTTGTGCACTGTTCCCCAGAGTATTTCAGGACAGGATTTAGAGCGCATATGGTCATTTGGTTGGAGCAAGGTGGCCTGCTAATCCCTTAGACACTGCTTAAACCTGTGCATTGGTATAAGGTGTTGCCTTGCTGGTTAAATGCTTCCAATAGCCATAATTTTACTTTTGGAGCTGGAAAATGGCTATCTGTGAATAATAAGTGCTTAATGATTGGTGTTTCTTGTGTTAACCATAGGAACATTTTTGATACAGATGTCTGCAAAAGCTCTATCTCTTTGGGCACTGTATGGAACTTACTGTCTTGCACTACTGTTTGCTTTATAAGGAAGAGCTTGATTCAAAGGTAGGATCTAGTAATTTGCCAAAATACACCCTACGATGTGATGTACATTATACAACAAACATCCAGTGTGGTTGAGCCCAGGATGAAGGTTTAGAAATTTGTAAGCACACCATGAACCTGTAAAACTATTTGCTCTCTCCTTTTAAAATATGTGACCAATATTGTATTAGATCAGATGCAGGTGTAGACATATGCAACTCTTGTCTGGTTGTAAGTGGCCCTGATCTTTGGTAAAGTTGGAACATCGGTGGTGCAGGCAGGCCTGGTGTGTATCACTCTTGTGTTACACTGCACCCCTGGCTGCATTCCGTAGCATTAAAAGGAGGTCACCCCAACCTATCTTCACACTTGAGCCCAGGATGAAGGGTGGTGCGAATCTGTTTGCAGATCATAGGCCTGGAGGAGCCTGAAGAGACGCCCATCTGGTTTAACCAGTCCTGTCACATGACTCGATTTTAAAGGTATACCACTCCCAAGTTCAGGTAGTATTTGTCAGAGGTTTTGCCTCAGTATTCCTTTTGTTCACAGACCTACTTGGACCCTATTATCATGTAAATATTCTTCTCTCTTCCGACGATGTATATGATAATAGTAACTTGGGCAGACACGCATTCTTTTTGACTTGCTGTTCCACATTTGACAAGCAACAACTGTGTATCTCGTTAGTGCGTGTACAAGTATTTTTACAAGAATACGAAATTAATATCAAGTGCATTTACTTTGTTGATGCAACACTGTGAATGATATTAGATTACGTTTGCGTCATCTGAGTTGCTGTATTGTTGACGCTCGATGGATAGTTTTTTTTTGAACAGCGCTTTTTCTAATGAATTTTCGAGCTGTCAGTTATTCAAACAGGCTTAGCTTCTCCGTGTGGCCATATCAAACTTTTTCATAGGCAGCTGGAAATATATTTCTCCGATATCGAGCTAAACTAAGTAGCTCGACAAAGTAGATGTTGCTAAGTCAACGGCAGTCTGTCACTTTGCCGACTTTCGTTATATGTTTTCCAAGCTAGTGTTTCTCAACATCCAGCATGTTACTGGGAAACCAGCATGGGAAAATATATATATGCTAGGTGATGCTTTTTAAAAATCAGGCTAAGAAAACCAAATAACCAACTACAAAGAAAAAAAAAAAGTATATTTGTATTTTCTTTTTACCTCTTGGCACCTCCACTCGATGTCCTCTGGCGATGTCCTGCCAGTAGTGAAGCAATCTGTCTTGTTCTCCTTCCACTATCTCTCCCTCCTCTAAACTACCATTGCCCGAGTCTAAGATCTGGTCTTCTGAGAGAGACTCTAGTTCTTCGAGGGTGATCATCCCAGACTGGGATCCTGTCTCCTGTCTCTCACTAGCCTGACGTTCACCCCCACCCCCGCCACTTAAACTACAACCCCCGCGGTCCATATTAATTAAGCGATATAAAACGTTAGAGTGCGTTTAAAATTGTATGCTGCACCAAACGACTGGTTACTAAAGGAAGGAGTTCCACTCGATGCGGTAGTTTGTAGTTTCATAAGCCAAATTAAAACGGTAGCTTTACGGTTTATTCTACAAGTCTACTGATTGGCACAAAGTTTTGTCCTATTAACACTAAAAAAACCTTTTCAACAGAGAGCTAGAAAAAAACGAACTTGAAGTGTTCTCACAACGGGTTCACTTTATATCTAGATTCTAATCTCCCGAACCCAGATTTGCTGCGTAGCTGTACTTGGCTTGATGCTGACATTTATAAGGGCACCTGCACTACCACATGACAGCACAAGTTCCACCCATGGCATTTAAGGGGAAAGGTACCGCTCTGAGCACCAACGCGCTGTGCGTGGACATTTTAATCTTAGTGTTTTAAGATGGATTGTAAAGGTACAAGGAGAATCGGGATTGTTCGAGAAGATAAAACCAAGTGTAAACGTTTGAATACCAGTATTACAAAGCTTGTTTTAATAACTGAGTAAAATGTGAAGCTGGTTCACAACATGGGATTTAACCGATTTTAGTTAGGAAGAATTCCGCTTTAGATTGATAACCAGCTATTCATGCGAGTCGCTCAGACGCTGCGGGGCATTGTATTAGAAATGTCAGAAATACTTGGTGTGAGCCTTTTTATACAGAATAGTACAGACTTCTGCTTGGTGTAATTATTGCACTATAGTAAAGAGTCTGCTATGGGCAAATATAATCTTATAATGAATTAGGGACATACAATATTGCCCCTTGTTTACAGAATTCTTAAATTCAAGGTAACAGACAAAACTGCTACTCTTATTCAACTGGGTTTATTGCTACATTTTTTGCTTTATACATTTGTTTGTCTTTGTGAATTTCTCTCTACAAATCCTGCTGCAAACTGGCTTTTCCTGCAGATTTCCATTGCATTGGATGTGCCTTGGGAGCTTCCCAGACATGCAAGTCACAGGGATAATTAGAATTTCTCATTCTCATACTGATGTAAATACTCATTGTGAGTTCAAGGGAGAGTATGATCAGTGACGCTGGTGTTGTGGAACAAGGACAGAATGAATTCAAGGGCAGAGAAGAGAGGGCTGGACTGAAGGACAGGAGTAGGTGAATGGGTGTCAATAGGTTTTGTGTAGACTGAGCTCCCTGCCGTCATGCTGTGATCCTCGTCCAACATGTGCTACTGGTGGGAGGGGGGTTGTTATGTAAGAAGCTTCTCCATGTGACCTAACAAGCTACTCCACGCATGCGCGCACACACACTCTTTCTCTTGCTCTCACTCTAATCGGATTAAGATCAGTAGTATGCATATTGTCAATATATAGAAAGGGAATAACGAGTGGCAAACAACAAGGAAGCAAAGCAAAACAAAGACTCAAGACGGGGTTAACATGGAGAGGTGTGATGCTAGGAAGGGGCCAACCATGACAGAACTACAATAATATGATTATGTCTATCTCATACCAGTCTGTTTGTCTAATAGTAATTAATTTAGAATGCATATCTTCATAAGTGGCAAACAGAGCATGGTGAAACTGGTTTGGGCTATTAGTCTGGTAGAAGCATCCTGCATCATTACATGCGAGCCACTGATGGGCCTGCAGAAGTTAATAGACGGTTTGCGCGATCCATGTGTGCGAGTGTGAGAATCTGGGTGCCATGCATCTATGAGCCTTGTGTGTATCTAATTCCTGCGGATGTAGGTGTACATGCTCTGGTTCACTTGTGTGTGACAAGTGTCTAATGGTCTTTTACTTTTGTTGGTTTGGTGTAAATACTGACAGTTTATGTAAATTGCTGTTTTCCTGAGCATGAAGTGGAGGTTTATAGGTGGTTTTGGTCTTTAATACACTTGCAAAACAACTTTTATGGAAAATAAAAAATGCATCCTTTTGAAAGTAAATGTGTTGCTAATTGCTACAGTCTTCAACTGATATTGCACATAAAATATCTTGTGGCCTGTGTTACCTAGCTACCATCATACAAGCTTATAGGAAGATGCTTACATTTTTTATCTTTTTCTAAAATTAATTTAAGTAGACTTTCCATGAACCAATTCAGGATAATGCTTAGTCTCGGTATGAATCAATAACATGGTGAGCTCTTGCACAAGTGTCTTAAATGCTCATTGTGATGATTTGAATTAGGATATGCAGACTGGACATCGTTGTAATCCAACAAAAAAGTGGGGAGTCATGCTGGACAAAACCAAAGCTGCTCCGTGATCTCACTGACACTGGGCACAAACTCTCGAGGGGAATATTGAATGTGTTCTTATAATAACCACCTGTTTTGGTCCAGCTGACCCACCCTTTTTTCTGGTCCCTGTGCTTGATAACATTGGATGAGTTTTAGGGGGTGGATTTGTGCCCAAGAATTGGTCATAATATCAAACCCATTCACCTTGTGTGTTTCATTTAACAAATTTGTGGCACTTGATCCATGCATTGTTTGAACCGTAATAGCTCAGAGATCTTTGAACTCTTGCATCAAGTCAGAGTCATGGTCTTAAGATACTGCAAATAAACTTGTTGACAGTATCAAGACCTATTATTAAATTGTGTTCCTGCAGTCACTCTAAGCAATTACTTCTTGAATAAATGTGTTCATGTAGATCTTGCAGAAGATGACAGAAAATAGCAGCCAGCAATTAGATAATTGAAAATTAGCCTGGATTGACTTCTTTTGTGGTGTAGAGACCTGTTTTGATCCTTAAGTTATCTATAGTCTAAAACATGGCTTACTACTTTGTAAATGTTCTGAATCATTTGGAAATTTGACAGTGATCTCCAAATATATCATCACTGACATTTTGTTCAAATATCAATCAAATATTGGTGGTATATTTTTTGGTATTGCTAAATTGACTGTATTAAGTTAATTTTCTTTTTGCTTTAAAGCCAATAAAATAGCACCCATTATTTTAATGACTCCTTTCACCATTTTGTCTGGCATTTTAAGAGGCACAGATCACAATGGCCATTGATCAAATCATACTGTCCAGTCTCTTAGCTCTGGATCCAAAATGACCTCCTTTGAGGATAAAAAGATGCACATGAAAGATGAAAGTGAAGGACATGTTCTCTCTGTGCTCTGTCTTTTCTGTCTGTCTGTATCTGGGGCATGCTAAACAAACAAGACATGTTGTCCATTTCAAATCATGTTATAGTTCTAGGAAATCTTCTGACCGTTTCTACAGCTCTTTTTTCCCCTTTTTTGCTCCAAAGGTTCTGGAGAAATTCACATCCCGTCTGACCCAGATGAGGGTCCTTTATCATCGTGACCTTGCCACTATCACCAAGTACCAACTTATTATGGCTCGAGAGCAGTTCAGACGCAACCCGCCACCTCACATCATGGTATGGCACACTGCTGGCAGCAGAGTTCGCTTTTTAGAAGCCGTAAAAACAAATTGAACATATTTACCTGTTTAATGTTGAAATGCTGAAAATGAGGTTTAACTACATGGCTCCATGTAATATGACTACTCTGTTGCAGTATGCGTTTGCATGTAAAATTGAAAGTTATTTTGTTTCTTTGGTGACAGAGGACCCAGCATGGAGTGCTGGAGGGGGATTTTGCTCTGTGTATTAGCTTGTACCATGGCTTTGAACTACTACAGCAGATGGGTCTTAGATCTCTCTTTCTCTTCACACAAAACATCATGTTGGGCACCAAAGGTAGAATTGGGTGATGGCCCATAGTTTTGATTCCTTTTTAGTTGTGAACATTCAAAGACACTATAAAGTTGGGACTGACATTCCTATATGTATTCTCAGAGTACTCTCGGGCCAGACATGAGCTTCAGCGAAGCCCTGTTTTCATGGACCTTTACAGGGAGATGGAAGCAATGTTTCACACATCTGCTGGAGGTTGTTTATTTTATTCATCAACTCATTAGCTCTTCTAATGACTTTGCTTTTTTTCTCAGTTGTTAGCACCACAAAGAGCTGATTGTGTCAGTTCTATTTTCAGGGCCTGAGGAACGATTCTTTTACAGCCACCCCAAACTTCAGAAGTTGGATGAAGTAGTACTTCATCACTTCAGGACCTGGTCTAAGAACTCAGGTGTGTGTTTTGTTATCCTTTCCGTTTCAAGACTTACTAGGACAATTCATTCAATGTCATATCTCCTCTGGCACCCACAACTTTAAAGGATAAACATAGTACATGCATGTCTTGACCTACAGCAATTTATAATCAGTAGCTTGAAATGAAATTGCTAATGAGGATGATGTCCTTGTGGGAATCCTCTCCAGTACTCCACTTAAACTGCACTTTGATTGGTTTAGATTGTGGTCAGGACTCATCCTCAGGGGATGCATCAGGGGGAGTAAGCACTCGTGTGATGATCTTCTCTTCGTTCCGGGAGAGTGTTCAGGAGATTGCGGAGATGCTGAACCGTCACCAACCCCTCATCAAAGTGATGACGTTCATGGGGCAGGCTTCAGGTGGCAAAGGCCTCCGGGGCTTCACTCAGAAGGAGCAGCTTGAGGTAGAAACACAAGCCGTCACTACCACCATGTCACTGCATTCATATTCATTGTATTTCAAGATTCTTTTGCAATGTAATACAAGTACCGCCAAATCCTGCTAAATTGCTGTGCATTAAAGCAGGAAAAATTCATTTATAAAAAATGAATGACCAAGCTCTTTATCTTTTGTTATCCAACACAGGCAGCTCACCCATATGCTTGGACATGTGCTCCTCTGTGTTTATGTACTGTTTGTTTGTGTGTGCTCCCTCTAAGTCCTTATAGGCAAAGCTGTTCACTCAGCAGCCATCTTGGCAATACCAGTGGGCAGTTATTTCAAGTCATATAAGATATCATTTCAGAAGCAGTGGCTTCTGTTTTTGATGTAAGGACAAGCTGTCTGTAAAAATGCTGTTGATTTTAACTAATTTAAAAGGTTCTATGAATACATTTACATTACTGTGAATACATTTCAACTAATTTACAGGTCAAAAACCGAGTTTAAGAATGTAGGTCCTCATTTGGGTTTTGTTCATGAACACTTGCATATGCGTGTGTCCCCACAGGTGGTGCGGAAGTTCCGGGATGGAGGGTTTAACACACTCGTCTCCACTTGTGTGGGCGAGGAAGGTCTGGACATCGGCGAGGTAGACCTCATTGTCTGCTTTGATGCTCAGAAGAGTCCCATCCGCCTGGTGCAGCGCATGGGGCGCACGGGCCGCCGCCGGCAGGGTCGAATTGTGATCATACTGGCTGAAGGAAGAGAAGAACGGGTGAGCCAAGCCTGGGCTTTCTCCCACCACTCACCCATCTGCATCGCTTTATGCTCTTTTGCTTCTCATGGTTTTATGGGATCTCAGGAAAAGCAGGACTTTCATATAGAGCCCAATTTCTGTTTGTAGAGTTAGTTTTGATTTTTTTTGTTGGTAGTTTTTTATTTTATTATTTTTTTGTGTGTTAGAACAGCTCTGACTCTTTTTTCTCTTGAGGCAATTCTGGTATCTGACATTTTATTCATGATGACCACCTCTGCTCCCGCAGACATATAACCAGAGCCAGAGTAACAGGCGCAGTGTCAATAAATGCATCATGGGGAACAAGCACAGCTTCCACCTGTTCCCCCACAGCCCCCGCATGCTGCCTGTCGGAGTGACCCCCGCTGTGCACAAGATGCACATCACCTGCGGCCACTTTGAGCCCAAAGACAGCAGCAGGCACTCCGTCAAGGGTCGCAGGTTGCTCCCCACAGGACGAGTGCCCTTGCTCCTCCCCCACGGCCAAGGTAAGACACAGCTCACATGTCTCTGGCGACATAATAATGCATGTATGTTCTTATCCTCCCTGAGAGGTTGGTTTTTCTTGATTATCTGTTATGCGTTTTTCATTATTTGGTGATGTATTTTTTAATTTCATTTACTAAAATTTTGCAATTCACTACAAGGACTATTCTGTAAATAAACCTCAACAAACATTTAAAGTAGTTTTAAATGGCTTCTGGTGAATTTTCAAATGCTTAGTTGTAGAATTATGCAAAAATTATATACTGTGGAATTCTATTGGAGGTAAATTTTTTTTGTGCTGCCTGAACTCTAAAACAAAGCTTTTATAAAAGAAATACCTGAAAATCATTTTAAGCTACTAAATACTAACACTGTAGTTTTCCTTAGTAATGGGTCCCATTTGCATTTGCTTCATACACTTGATCTAGTTAAAAAAAAAACGCATTGTAGTATAGCATGTGTAGTTATATACCATGTATAGTAGTGCGCAATGTATATTTCAGTTTTCAGCAGTTTGTACCACCCACAAGGACTTGGGGATCCAACTGCAAAGCAAAGGGGTGATTGTGATGTCATGCCTTGTCCTTGTCAAGAGTACACACATGCTTATTTCAGTCATGCAGAGATGCACTCAGTTGAATTCCATGTCCAGTTAATGATAATGTTAGTGTGACGTCAAGGGAATTTGAAGGCGTGAGATTTTAAAAAGAAATTTTGTTTGTAGAAGCAGATTTATTTTCTGTGCCATGTATATACTGACCTAAGTTTTCATTCATTTGTTTATTTTCCTGAGCAAACCCACTCACTTTGTCAAATCAGACAAATGCTGCATTGTGTGAATGTAAGGATATAATGTCTACTTGCTGTTGGTTGCAGTCTCTGCAGCGGGTGGATCACAGGAGTGTTTGAAGGGGGATGGCTTTCTCAGTCCTGCTGAACAGGCTGTGTGGGCCTCCAGTATGAAGCTGCGTGAATGTGAGCCCCAGCCTACGTTCAGACAGACATCATTCCTGTCGCTAGGCACAGACTCCCAACCACAGGTAAACTCACATTGTTTACCACAAGAGCTACGTGTTTTGAGCAAAACTGCAAGATGGTTTCCAAACATGCATTGGATGCACCTTGAAATGTGTAGCAATGAAAAGCGTCTTTGAATCTTGCTTCTATAAGTCATTGTACTGTTTGTAGAATAGGCAGTAGATTAGCACACCTGTACATGCCTCACGCAGGCTTGTCATGCATAGCTCTTTAGTCGTTAATTCCCTTCATAGTGCCAAAAATGCTCAGCAGCATATTAATAAAAGTTATTTGGTTTTGGTGGTCCGTGAAGTGTCCTTCATGCATGTGTGCGTGCGTGCGTGTGTATGTGTCTGGTATTGTTTTTCTAGGATGCCTGTGCGCAGAGCTTAGTGAGGCCACTGTCCCTCTGGGAATGGAGGCACTGGCAGAATCAGCCTCTTCCCACACACAGAGTTGAGCACTCTGTCCGCTGCCTTCATTTCACTGCAATCATGGAGCTCATAGACAGGATGAAACAGGAAGAAGAGGTGAGACAGAGCGTATAAGGCCAACAAACTGAGAAGAGATGGACAGGGTGGACCGCAGACATACCAATCCAAGTAACCAAAAAGAAAAAAAATTAAATGAAAAAGTCCTGATCTGACCTGAAAAAAGATTAATATTCAGGTTATTTTGTAAAGTATAATGGAACATCCTGGATTATTTGATGAGTTGTTAATAACAATAATTAAAAAAAAACAAACCAACAAAAAAAAACCATCAACTCTAAGATGCTATATCCCAACACATGTCTTCCCTGGAATACGTGAAGCCAACCCCTGCATCAGCTGTTCATCCCTAGAGATAGCCTTGATGGGATAGCACATGTTGTATCTTAAGTACTTATGGAGAGAAGCGCTCTAATCCTTCAGGTCTTGACAAAAACAGGACCATCTGTGCCCCTAGGCAATGGCCCCACAGGAAGCCAGATCTTAAACATGGCCCCAGGGGCTTGTTTTATCTAAAACTGTTCAGGATCCAGTTGCAGATTGCTAAATAGATTCAGCTGTAGATTGCTCAATAATGCAGTGCATTTCACACAAAAGATTTCTATGAAGAAATAACAAAGAAATTGGCGACCACTGCATGGCTTTATGCTCTTGGTCTTCGGCCCTCACAAGAGCAGGTAATTACCAGAATGGAGCAGGGGCTTGAGGAGCAGCCATCCACTGAGACAGCACAGTGTCCCAGTGGGCTTTTCTTGAAAGAGTTTGTCTTAATTAAGTTTGCTGTACCAAAGTGACTTGTAAGGCAGAAATGGATGTCCATCTCTTAATGGTCAAAGAAACAAGGAAGCACACACACATACAGACCATGGTTTGGTCCATTTGCCTGAAAGTCTAAAGTAATTATACACAGTTTGTCACTAAAAGGTAAATGTCCTTTCTTTCATTCTTTCTTGAATGTAACTGTTTGTTACATATACAAATCAAATGACTGGGACAATAGAAAGTCTAGAACTCAAACATTCAGCTGTTTAGATGCTTTCTTTAAAATAAAAAAGCTTTCCGTCTTTCTATTATCCCTATCAGTCATGCATAAAACAACTGCATATTGTCTTTTAAAACACAGATATGCATACACATGCTAAGCATATCATATATGTTTCTTTAGTTCTTAATGAGAAGCACATTAGAGGGCCAGCAAGCAAAGTGTTTTCAAAACACTGAGATTATCCCATTAGGTAATTTCGCCATGTTCTCCATCAGATATTAGCCATCATCTGTTCTTTGTTTAATGGTTTTGAGAAGGAAGAGAATAAGAAAAAATAGCTCACATAATCTTGCTTTTTTTATTTTGGTAGCCCAAAATCATTAAATGTCATGAGGGGTCTTGCACTATTACACTAAGCACAAAATAGATGAATAAGTAGGAGGAGGAGTTGATTCATCTTCTCACCCAACCACATTGTCCATCTAATACCTTTTATGCAGCAGTGATGAGCACAAGGGTGTCCCATTGTCATCGTTTAACTGTAATTCAAAGCAATACTCTCTTATAGGTTTTCAGTTTCTGACTGATCACCAAGTTTGCAGAGGATCTCTATAAATACAGATTAATCTTGTGACTATAAAAAAAGCTTGGATTCATGGATTTCTCTTTTTTTAGATCTTGGTCAAGAGCACTGATAAACATAAGTCATGAAAAAGTTTAGTCTTTGTCTAAAGTGCTGTGCTAAGAGTGTGCCTTGAACACAGAAGTAGAAACCAAAGCTATTAATGAGGTTTATTTTCTTTCTTTCATTTTTATACATTTAAATGTGATTTTAATGTATTTAACTTTAATTCTATTACAGGGGAACTTTGTCTGTAATCCTATAAACTCAAATGGAATTGTTTTGAGAATTACAACCAAACTAATATACATGCTATCCAAGTAAACTAAACTGAGTTAAAATAATTAAAACAATTAAAATAATTGTTACTATTTGCCCAACCATCTAAGGACATGAGGTCACTTCACTATTTAAGAGATTTGAGACATCAGCTTGCATCTTTCTTTCTTTTTTTTTTTAGTATCTGTAACCTTTACTCTTTTTTCACATAGTTTCTTTCTGCATACATTTGTAAACCCTGCTCCTATCAAAACATTTCTTTTCCTTTTAACTGCAGCACTCATTTTCTCTGCATTTATGCTAATGTTGTGACCTAGGCTCATTCACCTAGAGGTGCCCTATTAGATTAAACAAAGTGTCTATAGTTAACTCTCATTCTCTCTCAAGTCAAGACAAAATGATTTATATAGTACATTTTATAACAGAAGTTGTCACAAAGCAGCTTTACAAATATATGGATCCAGTTCTCTAATGAACAAGCCAGAAACAACAATGGTGTGGATAACCCCTCTGGTTGGAATTAAGGAAGAAACCTTGGCAGGACCAAGAGTCAAGAGAGAACCCTTCCTCTTTGGGTGGCCCAGCTAATAAACAGTCCATGCTTTATTACATTATGTTTAATCCAAGTAGCTACTTCAGTATAGATGTGGGAGTCTTGGCTACTCTGGTGGATATAGGGTGGGTGAGCTATATCTGCGTTAACTAGAGTAGATGGGGTAGCTGGATAGATATATCCCTGTTGCTTCCAAAGGCTTAAATCTCATCTCTTCTTGCCATTTTGAGGATTATGTGAAAAGGGAACATTGGGTGCGACTAGGTGGCTAGACAAAACTAAAAGAAACCCTTGGGAAAGTGGGACAGGGTCAGATCCTTATGTTTTGTATGTAATCTTTTTTCCCCTGTACATCCTTCATTCTCTATTTTCTGTTTCTCCTCTGATTGTCCCACCACCACCATCACCAACAACAGAAAGGTCAGACAGACTCTTCCCAGGCTTATATAATGCTTCTCAGAACAATTATGTAAGTGTGGGTTCTGTAAGTAGGCCAGTCCCAAGTGACCTAGTTGTGCATGAATGACTTTTGGAGAAATGAAGTGAGGAGGGGCAAAGTTGGTGAAACCAAGACCACCCCGATTAGCCTTGTGCCCTTTTCTAAAACATATACGTCTCATCTGGGGCTGCAGTGGCCTTATGGAATGGGATGAAGTCCTCTTCTACTGGATTTCTGTGTTATCCCCCCCATGGCTCTGTTTGTTTTTCTAAGCAGAAGGAGGATAATATTACCACAAAAGGCCAGTATTCATGATCTGGGGGTGACCTAATTCCTTCTCAAAACATGGCATGTTTTATTGAATCCTTGTTTTGCTATCATTTGTTATGTGTACCAAAATGAGCATTTCAGTAACAGCTTTTAGAACAATGATGCATAATTTGCTTTAACCAACAGATAAATGCATTAATTACATTTGATTTAGTGTCTCAAGTTACTCAATTGTCAGCCATGAAGCTATTTATTCCATGAGGAATAGGTGCCATATAATATGACCGTTTTAACATATGTTGTATTGTTATTAAATAGTGCGGGTGAAGGGGGTGGCCATATTATAGTTCTAATGAATGTATACTAAAGACTCAACTTGAAATTGTGATGCATCATAATTGCTTCTTCTTAAATGTAATATCAAAAATGTATATCAAATGTGTACAAATCAAAACAAGACATCTTTTATGTTACCTTATTGAATTTGTGCTTTAATCTGTGTTTTCTCATCCTGCAGGGTACCTGCAGATATGAGTCAGAGCTTGAGGCATATCTGCATAAGGAGGATGTTGTTGGTTGCAAGGAGGATGGCAGAATGGCAAAACCAACAAGTGGAAAAGCTCAACAGAAAAGATCTAAAACCACATTTGCTGGTCGAGATATCACCCTCCCAATCTCAACAACGATGCTAAATGTGATCGATGCAGCATGTCAAGAGGAACATTCAAGAAACACTGCTGAGACTTCATCTTGTACTTTAATTAAAGACATCCTTTCCTCTGAGACTGATCGTTGTGTCAGTAAAGGCCAAGAAGATTTCAGTGTATTTCAGTGCAACTTTCACAGCCCTGAGACCGATATGAATGTTGATAAGGCCATGTTAACTGATATAAGTGAGTTTTCAGAGGTTAAACCAACAATACAAGAAGAACAGCTACATACTTGTCTTGGAGATGCACAAGATCCATTTTTTGAAATAAATCCTGATCCTTGTAGTCTACAGCCAGACTGCTCTGCTGCTGAGGAAATGTTTTATCTTCCTAAATGGGATGTCATAAAATGCCCTAAACTATACCCTCTCAAACAATCCAATACAATCTTAAAAATTATTCTGTCCCGTGTCAAGTCCTTCCTGTCCAGATCTCCACCAAAGTGCTTTGACATAAATGACTCATTAAACAGCAATGAACCTAATGACTCAACAGATTTCTGCAGCGCTCCAAAAGAAGGGATTGATCAATTTGATGTCAATTTCTGCCTTGAAGGAGATGAGAATCCTGTGAATGATGACTCTATGGATGGTAATGTGGCAGGAGACCTTTCTGAATCACTTGACACTCCAGGAATTCTTCAACCTGCACTGTTGCCTGGTAACATACTTTCTTCTGCTCCAGCCATTATAGCCAATAGCCCTAGCTGGGAAGAGGTTTTTGGTGATGATCTGGATAATATGGAGGCAGATAAGAAGCCTGCTCTACCATTGCTGCCTAAAAAGCACCTGGAGCTCACTAGCTTAAATGAGAGTGTTGACTTGTTTGGGGATGATGAGGCTTTCCTTCAGATATCCTTACCAGATATTGCAACTCCAAACAAAGCCAATGTAATGCATATAAGCAGACAGGATATTGAGCAGGAAGAGCAGATCAAACCTGATATAGCACATATAGCTTCAAATAGTTTTAATGCTCCAGGGTCTCTCAAGAGTGACAGGACTCCTTGCCCTCTAATATTAGCACAGAAAAAGGTATCTGAGCACAGTTCTGAGGCTTTCAATTATTCTCAGGACATTTTCTCTGTGAACTTTGACCTTGGGTTTTCATTTGAGTCTGATGAGGAGGACAATGCAGAATGTGCCCCTGGGCCATCCACGGGGGCGCTGGCTAAGAGAGAGAAGACATTCACTTCACCAATTGTGGCGAAACCCAGTGAATCTACCAGCAACAGCACTCTTGGACAGGTTTCAACTCCTAGGGTGTGCTCAATGGATACAATAACACTACCATCCCTCATGAACAAGACCAACCTATCACCTATAGTCACTGAGGGAAGGAATATGGTAACAAGGCCAAATGCTCTCGCACCAAGCTCTACACTTGCCTCTCCAATATGCACAACTATAGATATCCCCTCTGAAGGCTGGAGTTTTCGAGCAGAGACACATGGAATAGTCAACAGATCATTTCGGAGGTCTCTGCTTCAGACAGAGAAGACTACTCATCGAGACTCTGTTTCAGGTGGGTCCTGTTTCCTGTTTCAAATTTACAACATAAAGCTAAATGCATATCTTTTGGTAAAATATGTACTGTCCGTAAGAACTACTTTCATGTGCAGTACTGTGTAAAAAGTCAGTTTTAGGCCATTCATGAAAATATTTAAAACTTGTTTTTGAGGCAGTAGCTTTGTCTTTTGACTAATAACCTTCATAAAGACTATAAAGAATATATTTACACTATGTGAACATTCTGAAAATTTGGCATTTGTCCCCTGACACAATATCTGACAAAAGAAACTGAGCCAACAACAAAGCCAAATAATACAGCCACTTAACCTCTTTACAAGTCATATGGACTGATTAATAGCTGAAAGGTCTTTTGGTGGCATGCAGAAACTAGTAGTGTTTTTATTGTGGAACGTGTTCATCTTTCCGTTGTTCTCCATACTCTACTTCCCCAGAGCCACGGAAAAGTGACAGTGAGGAGGAAATAGTGATGAAGAGACGAGGACATCCAGAAAAGGTCAATCCTCTGGCCTCTCCAGAGGTGAGGCTTGCCAAAAAACAGTTCGAATGGTTTAGAAACGAGGTTATGTGTGAGGTTGTGTGTGACTTGCTCAACAACAATTCCCTTATAAATGTGCTATGAGTTGATGATTTCCTTGAAAATCACTGGAATATTCCTTTGAATTACAGTTTATGGTCATGGTTTATGACCAGCTGAATAATTGCGTTATTATGGATATTGCATTTATTTTAGCAATCAAAAATCTTCAGTGATGTGGACTCTCCTGTCCAAGTGCCTAGAAGGCGGGTCGCTCGATTAAATATGGTATGTATTTGAATTTCTGTGAAAAAGCACCTGAGCCTGCTTGTGATTACTGCATTCTATTAACACTTTCCACTGATGTTGACTTTATTTTCTAGTCAGAAAGTGATGGGGGAGCAGCATCAGACGATGACTTTCAGAAAGTCTCCTTTTGTCAACCAAATGTGCCTCGGCCTTGTAAACGCTCAAATCGTCTGAACAAATCCAAGGTAAAGACACATAGCATGTCAACATGGTGCATTTTAGAATTGTATTTTGACTGTAAATACTTCAAACATGTCAAACATTTTGAATGTCAAATAGGAAAAAATGTTACTGTTGCAGTGACCTGCTTGAACTTGTCTTGCCTCTTCCAGAAGGTGGGGCGCAGAGAGGGGAGGCACTTCCTGGATGAGGAAGCAGTGCTCTCTGAAGAAGGGGACTCTGTTTCATCAGATGAATGTGATGAAGAACTGGACCAGTCGTTGGAAGGCTTTGTAGTGGACACCACTCACTTATCTCAAGGCCTCAATGGTAAGGATGCAGAAGGTCTTGTAGTAGCAACAGAGGCTCAGCTTCAGTGCAGATACATGGAAGTGCAGCCAGAAAATATTATTTAGGAAGGTTAGATCACTTTTGTCATTTTGGCTCTGTTTTCAAGTTGTCTCCAAAATAATAACTGGGCTCCTGGTGTACGAAGATCACATTTGATAAACCATTTAATACAATCTATAGATGGGGCTGTTTACTGACAATATAAAGCCTTCTGGGTTAAACTGACACTTAACACATTGGAACTCTTTTGTTCAATGAGAGTTTACTATGTGGAAAATTGCCTTTTGAGTAAAGACTTTTTCCCTTTCAGATTCTGAAATGCAGGGATTTTATCTGAAGTCTGTGAAGAGCCCTGCCATCTCTAACAAATTTAGAATGGTGTATAAGCCTATTCACAATGTAGACATCTTCTCACAGGTGAGGGGCTGCTTGGGATATATATAAAATAAACTTTGAAAGAAAAAATGAATAAAAGGAATTAAAAAATGTATTTCCAGTATCAATTGCTTGCCTGGTAGCATGGCATCTCTGTCACATTTTTACTGGTTTCGGCTTCAACAGAAGTGGAACCCATGAATAGTAGAATTCAGGGCTGGCCTGTCTTACATGTGAGTTTGGCATGATTCCTGTCCTCCTGCACATAGTTTAACCATGCCAGACAAAGCAATAGTATAATATTAAACTTCAAAAATGTATTCAGATTTTTCTAATGCTTTTTTTCAGAGATACACACAACATTAACTCCCACTGACTATCTCATAGCAGTGTGTACATAAATGTGGATGTTTATTTATCCTGCATAGTTATAACTGACAGAATGGGAGGCCTGAGGAGTGCATCTCATTTGTTTGGTGTAGGTAGATGTTGCATAGCACATTTTAATTTAAAAATGCAAAAACATATACAAATCATCAAACAAAACCATTTTCCACATGGTAGCTCAAGGGGAGAATCTTAGGCAAGAGGTTTTATCCAATTAAATTCAACTTTGTCATTGTACCAATACAGAGCTGTACAGTATATTGAAACACTGTCAGGTTATTCTCCAGTGCAGTTATAAGAGCAGATGAAAAAAATAATATAAAGACAGTAGGCAAAAACAAAATTGTGGGTGTGTAGATATTAATTATATATGCAGATTATTGTCCACTGATCATTACAACTGTGATATTTGGACACATTAAGGAGCCCCATTATGGTCTAAACCATTCTCAAAGTCTGACATTGCTCTGAATATGCATTACATATAGCCAATGTAGGTTTATATGTGGATGTTAAATCTTCCAATTAACCCTTTGAGGCATATGAGAGATTTTGTTCCAGTCTTTGGTGGCCATAAGAAATAGGACAGTGAAGTCCAAATTGATTGGCTGAAATCAAATGCTTTAGAAGCAGTACATAGAATTTCATGAAGTATAATTTTGAAATGAACTTCAAGTGGATATTTGTTTCTTCTCATTTAAAAATATTTCACTTTTAACAAACAACCAAATCCGATAACACGTTGAGCTGTTTTGTGAATACTTATTTTGGCTTAATAAGGTCCCAAATGGATTTAAACACATGGCAAACACCCATTCCTGTACACACAGGTCCCTGAGCAGGATGAGACATATGCAGAGGACAGCTTTGTGGTCGAGGGCAGTGAGGATGAGGAAGATCTTAGTGCTGCTGAAGAGGAGTTTGGAGCAGAGATTTTTCCTGAAGACTCCTATGTAGATGGGAGGAAACAGTACTCCACACGGAAAAGGGCTCGTCTCCGACAGAGCAAGACCACGGATGAGACGAGAGGTGGGAGACCCAAGCGGTCCCGCATCGTCCGAGTGCAGGACTCCAGCGAAGAAGAGGAGGCAGGAGAGGAGAGGAGAAAGAAGCTCCATGCTGAGGGAGGGCCTGTCTCAGAGCAGCTAACTGTGAGAGTTTCCCAGGCTCTACGCCATCACCCTGTGCCTGACTGTGAACCGCTGCAAGTATGTACAGAAGGCGGTGCAGAGCAGGCTAGGTGGCAGCAGGAGGAATGGACACGGCATAGGATGAAAAAGCAGGTGCGGCTGTCTGAAGAGCTGGACTTTCAACTGCCCCTGGCCTCCTGTTTAGCTGAAACGCATGTACGTTTACAGTAGGGTATGGTGGTTGTGTGCAAAATCTTGATGGAAGCAGCATGGAGCTGAAAAAAAACAAAAACAATTGTAGGATCTTTGATAGTTTTAAGATCTGAGTAAGGCTTCATAGAAATTACCAAACCTCCAAACCAGTGTCCATAACATCTTGAGTGCAAACCAAGTAATGTTAGGCTTCTAAACATTATGAGCTCATCTTGCATTCAAACACCCCCTTGTGTCTGATTTCCCGGCTTCAGGCAGTCAGCGCTGCTCTCTCTAAGGCTGCAGGTGACGGTGCAGGCTGCTCTCTGGCAACTGAACAGCCCCTGGCCCGCGCAAGTGTCCTCGTGGACAGCCGTTGCCTCAGTGGTGGTGCAGAAGTGGTGTCCTCCTTGCGCCTGAAGCATGGGTTAGCAGTGCAGGTGTGCTCGCTGGCCTCCTGCGATTTCGTGGTGAGCCGCCGCATGGCAGTGGCGTGGCAGAGCCAGGCCGAGGTGGCCAGCGCCCAGAGTCGCAGGCGCTTGCAGGACAGGCTGCAAAGCCTGCAGGGCCTGTTTGACCGCGTGTGCCTGGTTATGGAGCAAGATCGCACGAGACCTGGTGAGCTGGACCACTAGCTGCACAAGCTGGCACAGTGCTGTTACAGTTCAGTATGGCATTGTAATACCATTTTATTTTTTGTTTGCATTGCAAAAACCTCATAGTTTACATGGCAAAACACCTAATTGTTAAGAATATTGTTGTTGTTTTTTTTCTCTCAGAGTTCTCTAAGTCTCGATGTATTACCTGATAAAACTTGCCATGATTTTTTTTACCATGTATTTGTCATTTGCACTCTTCATTCAGGTGTTTATCATGTTTTCTGTTCATTGCCAGGGGAGCCACTGAGGTGCTTCCAGCGTAGCCGTTACTATGACAGCACTGTAGCAGCGCTGGTCAGGGCCGGGATTCGGCTGCTGGTCAGCAGTGATCCGGACAACACAGCTGCCCTATTGGCCGAACTGGCCCAGGTGGAACAGAGAAAAGGGCAGGCAATTGGTGTGCCCACAGAGGTCAAAGGTCCTCATCAGCAGGCTCTGCGGTTTTACCTTACGATTCCATGTGTTACCTATGTAAATGCCCTCTACATGTGTCACAACTTCAGCTCAGTGGCCCAGCTGGTCAACAGGTATTAAGATATATTATACAGCACTAAGACCTCACCATTACATCAGCAATGTGATTTTGAGCTTTTGTCATGCTGTCAGGGTGGTGCATTTTAAGGTGGTGTGTTTTTAGTCTGACAGGAAAAACTTTGCTTTGGGCAAACTTTCTTTGTGAATTCCACTGAACAGAAACTCCTATACAATGTACTGGGCCAATTTCTGACAGCATGCCTTCGATTCAAACTGCAGTATAGGGACTAAAAATGTGACTATGAACAAACAGCATTTAGGATGTGACACAGAAAAAGCATGAATGAGGGATTAAACAAATGGATTTCCTCGCATTCCATTGCTTGTTCTGTCATATGATATCCTTGTGACTCTCTTTTCAAGGAGTGAAAATGTCAGTCAAAGTACAGATGTCATATTTTATTTTGGCATATTACTTGGTATCTAATTTATTAAGTAAATTGTCTTTTTGTACCCAGACCTTAGTTATAGTCAAGTATATGAGGACAAATGAGCCAGTATTTATCTTGCTCATTTAGGTGCTTTAGTATTTTTGTTTTTCATTTGTCTACAAGGTAACTTGACCAAAACCTCATTCCCAGCATTTCTCATCTAACTCCAGCTTGTACAATTGCTTGGAAAAGTCATGGTGCTGTTTTTCCACAAATGATTTTGGATTGTTTGGCTTGTCAAAGATCTTTGGATTGTTCTTTTTTTTCTTAGCCTTACTGTCACTCTGGAAGACATAATTGCTCAACACATCTATCTATGATCTATCTAAATGTTTTTTTGGTTTTTTTTGTTTGTTTTTTAAATGTACTTAAACATGTACTTCTCTTACTGTTGTAACTTCCTCCTAAGTCACCACTATTTGAGTGAAGAACACTACTTGCACTACTGCCCCCGCCTTGAATTGTTTTAGTTCATTATTGATTTTAAGATGTCAGTATGTTTCAAATGGCATGATTATCACCTCAAATTAGCAAATGTAATGAAAAATATCCTTACTCGAAGTATTCGGAGTGTAAACATTAAAAATCTGGTTTTGTCTTCTTTTTCAGTTCACTGGAGGCACTTCAGGCAGGTATCCAAGTGAGCCGCTCTAGAGCTGAGGAGATTTACCGCTGTCTACACTACCCGTGTGACACCACGCTATTAAAAAACACTACCTCGAAGAACAATCTCTGAGCATCTGACCCTCCATGTAATTACATCATGAATGTATTGTACACATTATTTTCTCAGTGCACTTTATAGGTTTGGAACCATTGTTGCACACAGTGTGCCCTCCTCATCAATGTAAGCTACTTGAATCTTTTTGTGTTTCTGTCTAAGAATATGCTGCATGGCTGTGTGCCAAATAATTAACATTTTTGATATTTTTGTTAACTGTAAGTTAAAAATTGAATATTTTATATGAATATAACTAGGTAAGACAGAATAACAATTAAAAAAACAAACATGTTTTCTTTCTTTTCATGTTTTCTCTATTGACTATGCTTCCTACACTACAGCACATATTTCCCATAGTGTTAACATAAATTGTTCAAAGCAACCCAGTGGGAATGAACATGATATGGAATGACACTTTCCATTTTGAACCACTAGAGGACACCACATACACAAACTTGCCTCATTGGAAAGCATTTACTAGATCTAGTGTCCTTTCTTCCCATGTCATACAATCCAGTGTCATGCTCAAACACGTGTGCACAGTAGTCATTTCTTAATAGTTCTGGAGTAAAACCTGTCTGTTTGAACAGATTAACATCTACATTTTGGTATAATTTGCAAAATGCTGAAAACGTGAGGATAAAAAACCTTCACTTTGAGGTTCTTTAAAATAACTGGGCTAAGCTTAGTGATAAGCATGGAAACCAACAAATGATCAAATGGCCTCAGTTCAGGGGTGTGTGTGTGTGTGTGTGTAAAATGCATTGTTTGGTGTTTTTGCCTTACACAGTCGCTCGATGATGGATCAACTCAATGTTTTTTCCTGGTTTGCACTCTGTGCTGTTGAGAATTAACTAACTAATGTAGAAATGAGATTATGGGGTGTGGTAGCTGCAATTGATATTTGGGAGTGTGGCAGCTGCCATTGTAAAGCCAATGTGGCTGCTCTCAGTCTAGCCAAACAAATGCATATAAAGTTCAAGATAAGTAAACGCTGATAAGTATGAGTCTAACTATAGCGGTAATAACTGTACAAGATATGAAAATGCCAGTCGCTTCTGAAAGTATTTCTAGGATATAATTAGCCCGGGACATTTCCAGTACATATGCATTAATGAAACCAAAGCTCCCTTGTTACATGGATCATATAGTGTCAACATTGTATCAACTGATGGGTAGGTTTCGTTAAGGTGACTAATATGTAATTAAAGGCCCTTTCCCAACAAACATTCCCTTAGCTAGGCCCCATTCCCATAAATGTACAGTGCTTTTTATGGGAAGGGAGTTACAGCTTTTTGGCACAACCCAAGGCTCTTAATTCCTTGGTTTAACTTTGCGTTTAACTGATTTGTATTTTTCTCATTTTTTTTTAAATACAAGAGCAGTATTTCTATAATAAAGAAAATGTGCAGGAGTTAAATTTATATTTCTAGGTAAATATTTAAACATCTGTTTTAAGAACCCTTTAGGTACATTAACAAAATAAGTGTACTATTACTTTACGGTTCTTAGTCTAATGTGACTAACTCTCCAGTCATGTGTAGACTAGAGGTGACTTGCCCAGCTACCAGTCAGCAGCTTATGAAACTGGAGATGGGACAAAGAATAAAATGTTTTAGAGGTTCTACAATGTTTAGATAGTAAAGATGTTAATTTACTTATGAAGACTCTTTGTCCGTTCATAGAAAGCACAGGAGACCTGATGTGAATTTTGTTTTTTTCATTCTGTTTAATCTTTTAAAATATACAACACATATACTGAGTAATGGTGACTACTTAAAGGTTTCTTTCAGATTATTGGGGGGGGGAACGGTACTTTTTGAGATGCAATATTTTTCATATTTGATATAGCAGACGAAGTATAATACGCAGTGATTCATTAACCCAGGAGATCAGGAAGCACTTTTTCAACAAAGAATGGCAACCCAGTACAATACAGTAGCATATGTGTTTACTCTGCTTGCAGGTATTCTATTTGTCTCTTTATTAGCAGTAGTAATGTCTGTAATCATTTCCCTCACAAAGCTTTTCCTGCAAATCATTCAGTGTTATCCAAAGCAGACATACTATTTAAAATAAGAATGCACAGCCCAAAACAAAAACATATTCTGAGAAGCTGAAAAAGATTGAAAACTGAAAGGGAAAGGGTTACATTACATAATTAAGGTGCATGTCTGTCATCATCTCTGAACATTTATCCAACAACTGTAAATTGCAAAATTTACAATACAGTGCTGTGCCAAAACAATTTTAGAACATTGAAAAATATGTTCCGTATAACCAGAACGATGTGTCACACTCTGATCACTGTACAGATGTATACTATACATGAATATTTTTATACTTGTTTTACTCTTGACCTTTGCAGTATCACCAGACTGCATTGACTTACAGTTCTTCAACAAATTGGAGGTGAATGGAAACCAAAACTTAAAATGAAAATGGTATCCAGCTTTTCTTATTTGGAATGCATGTAGCAATGAAGGTAAAACAGAAGAAAACAATGTTCAATAAATGCTGTTCTTTTAGTAGATCAGCAGATAACACATTCTAGAAAGAATGAAATTGCAGGAATTCCATATGGGTTCAGCAAGTTAAATGTGTTCAGCAAAGTGAAATTTTGCTAGAATCTTTAGTTGTTTTCTTTTAAGATACTGCGTTGTGGGTTCTTTGTTTTGTATACACTGGACTTCTAGAAAATGAACTTGCCACCACCCTGTTTGACCTTATCTTATTTGCTAACACCCATCCGATCCACTACAAATGAATGAATTATAAGTTTCTGCAGAAAATCAGGGCACATGTTTGCAGCAAACTTAGCAAAACATTGTTTTGAATATTATGGAGACTTGGGGTCAACTGGTAAAACCCAGTTTCCAGTACAAAGTCACTGCCAATAAAGACACTTAAAAAGATGATTTAGGTTTTGTTTGTTTGTTTTGCTAGATTGCTTGGTATGTGTGTGGTTTTTGTTTGTTATTCTTACTATTCTGATAAAGTATTACAGGGATGATTGTAGCAAAAATAGTGATTCTGACAGAGCATATACATGCAGTTTATAGCTTCGTTGAGAAATATATAAAGGGGCTTTTAGTCAGAGGTTTAGCAAGTCACTTCGGTCCCAGTTGAGACTGTGTGAATATTTCCATGATGCATTTGAGAGCTCAATCACAGGCTTGTGGTTTGGAGCTGTGTTTGCTGTGGTTCCTGTACAAGCTGGTGAGCAGGCTCACAGTCGTTCATACTGCCATCATCTCGCATGTACATGAGGAATAGTGTCACTGTGGCAAAAGTGGTTGCATTGACAGGGAAGGCCCTAAGAAGGGTTGAGGTCAGACCTCGAGTAAAAACCCTCCAGCCCTCTTTCTGCCAGCTCTGGTTTACACAGTCCATAATGCCATTGTATTTATTGACTCCACCCACCCCATCTGCTTGGAGGCGGGATTTAATAACATCCACTGGATAGGTGGATAACCAAGAAGCAATCCCAGACATACCACCTGCAAAGAGTAGCTTTGGAATAATGTAGAGATCATCTGGTTCACAGCCCAGTGAACGTGTCAGCACATCATAAGAAAGGAAATAGACTCCAAAGCCCGGTGTCTCACGAATAACAGTTGTGAGCATGCCACGGTTGATGCCCCTAATTCCTTCTTTATTGTAGATGCGAATTAAACAGTCCAAAGAGTTCTTGTACATTTTCTTTGAAGACTTCTTCTCTCCTGTACCCTGCATTTGCATGCGAGTCTTGGCTAATTCCATTGGGCAACAAATGATGCACTGAATGGTACCAGCTGCGGCACCTGCCAAAAACTGGTTAAGAGGAGTATCTCTCCCCAGCATGCGCATAGCATTTCCCTGGACACCAAATACAATGGCATTGATAAAAGTCAGACCCATCATGGGGGACCCAATACCTTTATATAGCCCAAACATCTGTAGACAAAGAGAGAGTTTAAACAAACTTAAGTAAAATCTGAGAAGAGAAATGTTGGTCAAGCAATGAGAATGAAAAACAAAATAAGGTTAGAAGCACAAAGTATACATGAAACAAAATAAAGTAAAAATAGAACATTAAGCATGAACAGGGTTCTTGAATCAAGAAATTGTATCTAATTTGAAAGAAACAATTACTGCATTCTATTGTATTTTTTGTGGAACAGCTGTCCAAATCAAAATGTGCACTGCATAGCATGAACAAGCTTTTTTAAATTAAAAAATAGATAGATAAATAAATAAACATTTCTATGTCTCTCAGGTATGTATATGATTATGCTGATTTACAAAAAATAAAAGTGATCAACATGATAACTAATGGGCACCATGTGGCATAATGTGAATTTCTAGAGGCTAACTGGCTCCTACTCTCGTTTACTCTATTACAATCATAAACTTCCTTTATCAAAGTAATATCCTTCCTTTATCAAAAACTCAACCTTACCCCATAAAGCACAACTGTACATTTATCCTGGACAGCAAACAAGATAGGATGTCACCCAAGCTTAATTTAGCTCTGCATGCATGGTGTCCTTATTGACCCTATGTACTGAGATATCATCCAGCCGTCACAGCTCCACAGCGTCCTTGGTCTCCTGCCATGTTATGCTGGGCAGACGTCTGCCACACTATGCCAAAGTAAAGTATGTTTTTGTGATCCTGAGCTATTACAGTACCATCAATGCCTCAGCAGTGATGGCTTAATTCTAATGTGTCCCTAGTTTAAATCATGTGCAACTAGAAAGAGTCTGAACCTGCTCAGCTTAACCTTTCAATTATTGAAAGTGTTGCTTTCCAAGAACCTCTCTCAGTTAACACCACAGACATGAAAAATATATTATTCTAGCCTCAGTGGGGCCCAAGTCATACTCACAGATTCTTGACGAACAATGGACTGGAAGCAGTGGTAAGTTCCGCGATACATGGGCTTGTTCACATTTTGAACTTGGAGTCTGACCTGAAAATTGATTTTCCATAATTACAACCAAAGATTAAGAGCAAATATCAGCTCTATAACAAACTGCTGAACTGAAAGTACATGTTGCAAATGAAAATAAAAAATATTTGAAATCAAAAACACAAAATAGAAAGGAAAAAGACAAAGTTTAACATTCAGATTTGCAATGTAGTGGATAAAATGGGGGTTTGAGTGTAATGCCGTAGCTGAGCGATGCTGTTATGTTAAATGTAAGCCCAAAACAGTCCATGTTCGAATGGAAATAGAGAAATTCACCTTGACTGTACTTACTAGGTTACCCATCCGTGCAGAGGTTGTAAATCCCTCACCCTCATCTACAACAAAGTGACACTTATGCCGTGAAAGACAGCCCCTGAATCAGGGTTTACAATGAGCAAAGGAAAAAGGCAGGAAAGTGGCTGAGACGGACATTATACTTTGAGATCTGAACCTCACCCACCCACCCCTCTGATGCTCTTGTCATGTTATTTATTACATGACTTGTTCAGATGCCAATCAGCTGAAGAACTGACTTTGAAAGCGAGATGCATGTTTTATATATACATCAGTGACTTGCATAAGAACAAATTACAGGACAGATTATGGGTTAGTATATATGAGTTCCTGTCAGTATCCTGCCCTTTGCCAGAAAGATACCGTCCAAAAAAAGCAGCATTTTTTTTTTCTGGTGTGATATTGTAATGAACGCAATTCCCAATTGCATTTAAAGATAGGTACTGCAGAAGCAACCTGTAGTGCAAAATACATGGCATTTGAGTGTGGGCTGGTATGTCATAAAGACACTCTAATGTCATGCTCCTAAAAATCTATTGTTTCCATTTGTACTCCAGATCAGAGCTTGGAGTTCTTTTAAATTTGTGGGCCAGTTGGAAGTTCTTTTAAGTTTGTGCATACAGAAATGATGTATGAGCAAAGTTATACTTCATAAACCTTTTAGAAAGAATAATAGTTCATATGGAAAATTCTAATCTAATCTCGAGTCAGAATGCACAGTGCAAAACTGCTGACACAATTACACAGCAGAACCTAAAAAGTGATGGAGTGACTTCAGCTAAAGTGCACATTCACTTGTCACTATGTAACCCATACACATAGTCTTCAGCCAGCCTATGTGATGTATAACCTTTTAAAAGAAAATCCATAACTACATGGCTAGTTTCAAAACACAACCTGAAGAGTACATGGTTTGTGTTGTTGGCTTTGTTCACTCTGTTAAAGTTTGTTTTCATTAATGCTCAAACTGTAAAACAATCAAATATCAAGCCTAAGATTTCTGGATTGCTGAGGCAGAGGCAACGGAAAGGAATCTTGAACCCACCTTAACAGTGTCAAAAGGATGTCCAACCAATACACCAGCAGCACCTGTAACAAATTAAGTCATTGACATTATAGTGAGAAAAGGGATGGGGACAGTTTTATTACGAGTGGTCTGTTTGTAATACATTGAAAAAAGGTTGCAAGAACAGTGGGAAGCGTAAGGACCGAGTGCACTGAGATGTTACTTGAGATATATATATATACGCACGCACGCACGCACGCACACACACACACGCACACACGCACACGCAGACACACACACACACAGACACACACACACACACACAGACACAGACAGTTGTCTGACTTGTCGCAGCTATACCCAGTGCCAAAACGCTGGCGTCCTTGACTCACGAGAACGCGTACCGTTAAAACACCTGCGTCATACGTGTGTGGCAACAGGCGCGTCCCTTCAGCCTGAAGTAGGCAGATAAAGATCACTGTATTTGATTGGCTCGGCTTAAAATAGGGAGAGGGAGAACTGAAATGTTAAAGTAACGTAGGATCATAATGTAGAAGTGATCTTTCTGAACAAAATAGGATATATTTTTGGTATTGCTGGAGAGTAACATATCTTAGTAGTCATATCTTCAGTTCACATTCTGTTGTGATTACTACGTTAAATACACGTGATGCGACGTTACAACGTGTCCTAGCTACTGTTTTTTAGAATAATGTAAGCAATTTTAGCTATTTTATTATCGGTAATATAGGCCTAGATTTGCAGTTTAAATGAAAGTGCAGGATACAGCAACAAAGCTCAGATTTAACTGACAGTATGGTTTCTGTCATATACGCAGACGTGCAGTTTAAATTTTACAACAGAATTACTTTTTTAGCTTTGATTGTAACGTAACTTTTGTCAATAAAACATGCCATAAACTTATAGTATAGTGTTAGGTATAGGTATAGTCTTCTTAGGCCAAACATCAACTGAAATGGAATAAGCAGGTAAGTATCCGATGGACACACTAGCTAGCTGGACACACTGATTTGTAATTAAGATAACGCTACCTAACATGATTTCTGGATTTTTCCACTTACCTCCCATACATCCTGCAACAAAGTCCAGTGCCATACCTTAATTTCAGTTCAAGTGATTAAAATTCCAATTCACACACATACACACACACACAAAATCCCGAAATTTGTCGGTGCTGGCTTTAAAAAAGAACTGCTTTTATCAAGATCATACCAAAGGTGTTTTAGAAAAAAAAAAAATATAGTAGCTAGATCGTTATATAGATAAGTAATGTTTGGCTAGCTAATAAGCTAGCTTTCTCCCTGTAAGTATTTGGACAGGATGACCAAATATTTGTCAGCGGTCTGTAGTTTCTAAGAGCAAATTCTCTGCACAGCCAAACGACGACCCGACTTTCGTGTCATGCCTGTCTCAAGTGATGTTCTATTTTCGTACTTTCTGAATGAAGTTCAAAGAGGGATAGTCCATATTTAAGGAAGCCCCGGGACCAATGGAGGCCTTTGTAAGGAGGCAACACCCCTAGGTGCCGTAAAGTGCTTCTCTGTCGTTTGCAGTGGGGATATGCATTTATTATTCGTTGCTGTATTACTCTGCTTTAGCTCATGATAACGGGAGTTATAGTCGTGGCTAGAGCAAAGCTGCAAATCGCCATGCATGTCCTTCAAATAGCAGATGGCTAAATAAATAAAAAGACAACAAAACAACCACAATCACAGAATGTCAGTTGAGATGTGGAAATGTCAGGCTAAGAAATAGATTTTTAAAATGTTATGTTTATGGTTATTAAATACATTGCAATTTACTTTTATAGCTAGCCAGTTAGCTAGCTATATCTATTTTGACGCTGCGAAAGGGACACGAAAATCTAACATTAGCTACCTAACTGGATAGTACCACTGGTCAAACATTTTAGCATTACTGTTTCGCGGAATATGAATGTATTACATTTATCTAGCTAGCGATATAATTGTATCGTAGCTAGGCCAAAAACGAAACAATCCTCAGAAAAAATTAGAAATACACGTCTACTAGCTGGATCTTTATACACGGTCTTTCTGCTATCAGGTCAAAATTTGCTTTAGCCGGCCAGACACCTAACGCTGACTACAGTCCCGCTGTCTGGAGACAGTCAGGATGCACCTGGCAGATTTCATTGCCGGTTCGGTTGCAGGTTGGTAGTCTAGCTAAGTAACGATCTAAGCATTTATATCCACGTGATCTTTGTTTCGCCTGGTAGTTATATATAAATAATCTAAATTAGTGGTATGGCAGTGATGACACAAAGTTACTTTATGTTATATTGACTTATTTCAGTGGGTGGGTAGCTAGCGCTGGCACGTAGCTAGCATAACAAAAGCTAGTGTAAATTCTGCAACACTGTAGTTAACTAATATCAGTGTAGCTAAATACATAGCTAATTTAGGTAAATCTGTTATAATCCGCTACAGCTCAATACGATGTGTTATTACTAACGGTCTTACCGAAACCGGTCTGGTTAGCTATCGTACGTTTTATATGTTACATTTGTGTGATGTAGGTAATTGTGTAATACCTAGGTAACGCTAGCTTAGCTAACTAATCAGTTTTGTTATGATTTGTGTATAGGTGCTTTTGGAGTGGCAGTTGGCTATCCTCTCGACACTGTTAAGGTACATTTTGGCCTTACACCGTACATATTTGTTACTGTCTGCTGCCAAGATACGTGTGTTATTGCTGCTTTTGGATTTATTTAGGTCAGAATACAGACACAGAGAAAGTCCATTGGGGTATGGCAGTGCATTGACACAACCTGCAGAAATGAAGGGGTATGTGGCCAGATATTGATTGGAAAGGTTTTGTATTATAATTGTTTATTTATTTGTTTGTTTACATTTACCTCAATTAAGTTCATGCTGTATTTCTCAGGTTTATGGTTTCTACAAGGGCATGTCCATGCCTGTAACCACCCTCTCCATCAGCTCTTCTGTAGTCTTTGGCACATACAGGAATGTGCTTCAGGTCTTCCGTCAGCTGCGTTGTACTAGTGCCGATGCTCCCAGTGCTAAGATCGATATATTTCTGTCAGGCTTAGCTGGAGGTATTGCTCAGGTATCCAGTCCAGCTACTTTTTTTTAACTACCAAAGACACCAATAAGATTCAGATTCCATTTAGTGAGTTACCACAAATATGCAATTAAGTTGATGATGTATGAGATGCACATTCCATTGTAGAGAAGGAATATGGCTTATCATAACATGGCTTAGTATTTTATGAGAAACAATTATTGCTCCTAAACTAATTTTGAAACTTGCATCACCTATTTGGTTCATACCAGACAGACAATACTTTTAGGAAATTCTATTGAAAATCTATCAACATATGCTTTAAGCTTTTCAGAAACTTAGCTTTTGTCCACAAAGAAAGGGCTTTTACATCAGCTAATGTAGATATCCCATCTAATATCCCATCTCATTTGTTTAAGGTTTCAGTAATGTCTCCTGCAGACATAGTGAAAGTACGTCTCCAGTGTCAGACTGAGCCGTATCTGGGATCAGACCCTAAAGCCAAGCCTAAATACAGGGGGCCTGTGCACTGCCTTTTCACCATTGCCCGTGAGGAGGGTGTCCTGGGTCTTTATAAAGGAGCCAGCGCGCTAGCGTTGCGGGATGGCCCTTCATTTGCCACTTACTTCCTTGTCTATTACACTGTCTGTGAATGGCTGTCTCCAGACAAGTATGTTCAACCAGGTAAAGTTTCACACAAACACTTTTACACTGAGAAAATGTATGATCGTACAATCCACTGCTTTCTTAACCATGATTAAGCATTTGAGTTTTCATCCCTGCAAAAACGCAAATCATTTAAATAAATTAATAAATACATACAAACATTTTTGCGGGGGGAAAGGCTGACACAAATATGGACATTGTTTCAGAGTGGAAGGTGGTACTGTTTGCTGGGGGATTAGCAGGTATGTGCGGCTGGAGTATTGGGACCCCCATGGATGTGATAAAATCCCGCTTACAGACTAATGGTATGGGCAAGAAGCACTACAGAGGATTCTTTCACTGCATAAAAGAAAGTGTGCGGACTGAGGGACCTGGTGTTCTTTTCAAAGGACTTGGCCTCAACTGCATCCGTGCTTTTCCAGTCAACATGGCTGTTTTTGCCATGTATGAGTTGATCATTCGGTTTCTGCGAACAGAGTCATAGTACATTTAGATTAAAGCCACAAATCATGATCCTTCAATATCAGGTATCATGCCACTGACAATATGGTAATGGTGGCATGTCATTCTAAAGTGGATGACGTTTCCTGGGGAAAAAGTAGCACTTGCAAGTCATCTGGTATGATCCTGAAACTATTATTTACAGTTTGCAGTGACTATCTCTAGCAGCACCTCTCTTAAGGTGCATAATGAAAGTTTGAGATAGTTTTTTTTTTATTACATATACATGTGTTTGAGTTCATAGAATTTTGAATAAGCAATGTCAGATGCATAGAACACATTTTCAGCGTGAAGGATTTTCAATGAACAGGCAGTTTTGAGAATGATGGTGTGAATGATTGTTTCATTTTGTTTCATTATGTATTGTGGATGCTACTTTGAATTTATACTTGAAGATGCTAGAATTTCAGTGCAGATTTTTGTGCATATTTATTTCTGTTTTCCTTCAGTTTGGTCAAAGACAGTTCAAACAGCCTAGCCTTCTATCCTAACATACTACATCATTATTTTGGGGTGAATATAACATTTCCTTAAGCAGCATCAGGGGCTTCCAAAAATAATCCACCAACTAAAATATACTTATAACATTCACTCTGAACTAGCTTTGGGTGGGCCAGAGGCCATTTCAAAACTTTTAAAAAGGGGATCAACAAATAATTGTTGTTTTGATTCCAGACACTGTCATTTTATACAATTCAATTCAGCTTTTTGATCAGCAAAGTTTGCAACAGCTTTATCATTCTCCCTGGTCTAGTCAGTGCACCCGTGACAACTTTAATAACATTATATACAAATCTATATTGATTATATACAAATCAATGTGGCATTTTCAAAAAAGTCAGGTTTGTGGTTAGACTTTTCAAAAGATGTTTAAACTCCAAAGGGACTGTTAAGAACAGGCATGATCATTTCATATTTACAACTAATTTGTGTTTATACCAGTGGAATTCAAATCTGGTCCTAGGTTTCCAAATCCAGTCCTAGATTTTGTAATCCCTTATAGATGATTAAATGATTTATGTAACTAGTTGGCCACTTCACACCTTAGGTAAAGTGGGGAAAAAAGTGAAAAACCCCCCAACACCTGGACCTCGAGGACTGTGATTTAAATACCTCTGGTTTATACCTTTATTAGTTACTTGTAAAGTTAGTTACTCATGATGAGTTAGTTACTGATCATAAACAAATGCTTAAATGAAACTGAAAATGTGTATGGGAATATTTTGTTAGATTTGTCTGTTTGTTTTTGTTCGGTAATTGCTTGCTTAAGTGCTGGAGCATTGAGACGGTGGTAAAGCATTCATTTTATTTGACATTTGTTCATGTTAGACAACATTGCTGTGATATGTTTACATTGATATTTTGGCATGTTTCATTTTTAGCAACAGGGCATGAGTGTATGTCTTGTCCTTGTGGATTCTAAATAATGTCCATTTGGTTACTGCAGTTAAGTTAAAGCATGATTAAAATTACAGCCAACAGTCCCTTTCATCTCTCATTTTTTCCCCTTCAAATTAAAAGTTGAACTCTAGCTTTCGAGGGGTCATAAACTGCTTGACCAGTTCATCTGTTACTTGCTTGCGCCTCTCTTGGTGGGTTGCGATCATAGGCTGAAGGGTCTCGATAAGACACTTCTTCAGTTCACCGGTCAGCAGTGCTCCACTAGTATAATCCTGTAATAACAACAAAAATGTTGTTATCGTAGCAATGTGCCTGCTTCCTAGACAACCTTATGCATGGTTTTTATAGACCACAGACAGAGGCTTGATGAAACTGCAAGATAAAATGTTCATTCACCTGTCGGATTTTCTGCAACTGACAGTCATCTTCCAGGAAGAAGGTTAGGTACATAAATGATACGTCTACGTCTGGGTTTCCTCCGTACTTTCTGTGCTCCTCTATAGTGTCTTTTCCACCAGAAAATGCATGCTTGTTGATCTGAGTAAAATGGTATCTTACAATCAGCCTCTCAAGGTCACAAAAACTTTTTTTGTCACTTGCTAAGATGTATTTTACACTTCTGAACACCAAACATTCAATTTGATTATACTCAAAGAGATACACTAATAAATAGTCATTGAGCTAGAATATAGCTAAAAGAGCCTACCTTGTTTTTGATCTGTTTTGGCGTGTCTGTCAGGAAGATGGAAGAGTTAGGGTCACTGGCGCTCATTTTGGTCTGAGCTCCTTGCAAGGCAGGGAAGAAGGTGGAGTGCATCAGAGCAGGTTTGGGGTAGCTTATCCGAGGTGCTACATCTCGAGTCATACGGAAATATGGGTCCTGAAAGTAGAAATTCTTGCAATTAATGCATGACTAAGCAAGTGTATGCATTAGCCTTAATGTTAATTTAAAACCTAATTTCAGACACACTTACTTAATTTGTAAAATATTTTAGTTAAATTTGTCCTTTTCACAGTGGAGCTTCTAGGTCAAATTAGTTCCTTATTGTATATGGGGGGGGAAAGGTACATATGTAAGTAGTTAGACAACTTTTCAATAAGTAACCCATTATTGACATTCTTGCCCAAACACCACTTTCCTTTGTCCATTCTCAAGTAGAAATATTAGCAATATTAAACAACCCATCAAACTAAATCTGCCTTTGTTGTAAATGTAATGTGGCCAGTAGTCTCAATTTCACTAAAACAATAATCCCAGAACCCAGAATGTCTAAAATGCTTGTGCTTACTAATTAGCAACTAACTTATTAAGCAATTTAAGACTCCCCTCCCACGTTTACTGACCTGGTCAATAGCACAGGGAATAAGACACTGTAAATCCTTCCGGTCATTGAAAATCTGTGGGAATGAACTGCTGAATGAAGGTGCTGCTTGTATGGCAGGAAAGCTGATCTTTCCTTGAAATAAAAGGATATAGCAATTATAGGAGAAAAGAACAGGAGCAAGTATGCTGGTTTGCATGGAATGCCATGAGAAGTCACAGTGAATTATCATCACTTTTTTGGCTTTAGGCAAAAATCAAAAACTTTACAGGCATTAAGAGGTGTTCTTACCAATGCAGTCACTGTCCGTGAATCCGAAGATGCCTTTAACTTGATTAAATGTGACATGTTTCTGAATCTTCACAACATTTCTATAGAATGATGGGCTCATCCTGTAGAAAAAAAAATGAATTAGCGAACCACATCAGAAACAACAAGCACAACTCTTAGTACGAAACAAAATTTAGGAGTGGTCCAAACTTACAGTCAAGGCATGTATAGCCCCCGGTCCCACCTCCCCTCCCCCAAAATGTATGAGCTAATGGATTGTATCTATTTTATTAGTTCGAAATACACAAATTGTACTGCATCTATAATCATCCTGTTCCTCAGTAGTATTTGCCCCTTTACTCTGATTTTCTCCAATCTAGCAATACGCCTGATCTGCTAACGCCTGATGTGCTATGATGTTGCACATCCTCACCTGACTCATCTGTCTTCCCCTCAACTTCCTCCTGTTTCAGTCCCGTTTCAAACTAATCTATAACTTCTTTAAGTGATGGTATGCAATTCGTGCCTTTTGTTTCTTATTTCTTGGCTTCTTAGTGTTACTGCTACATTTATAGTGATTTTTTTCCATTACTGTTGTCTGAAAACAGGAAATTTGCATATTAGCATTAGAGATAATTATGAATAACACTTCCAAACAAATAGGACACAACTTTATATTGCATTTTTGGACTGTCAAGTGTGCTACCTCACAAATGTTGTGAACCCACTCTCGTAAGACAAAAGCTGTTTACAATAGTTTTTGTGAACATATAAGTGCTTACTTCTGTGGTGGTACATTCATGAAAACTTGCCTTTACAACAAAAGTAGACGACATTTAAGATAACAATATGTTTATATCTCACAACTAATGAAAAGTGGTATTTATGGTAAGAAGATTATTTTTTTCTATAGATTAATGCTAGCATGGGACAAATCGAAGCAATTAATTCCCCTTAATCATATGTACCACTTAAGCCAGCTAACTGAGTCTGATATTTTGGTGCCATTTTTAAATTATAATACATCAACATCTACTGGTTTTAACAAAAACCTCATGACTGCAGAAAAAGCAATAATTAAAAAAAACAAAACTACATTCATCATCAACACAATTCTTACTGATAAGTGCAAGGCTGCTCCTTACCCCATATAGTCAAGGTCAGAGAAGATAAATGTTTTGTTGACATCAAATCCACAGGCGATGATGTCTTTAGCATTTTCCACAGCAAACCGATAACACTCCTCCTGTGTCAGGTCCTTCCACAGGTACTTCTCATCATCAGTCAACTGAATGACCAGAGGCACGTCAAACACATCCTGAAGCCATCTGTCAAACATGCACATGTTTTACCTGTTTTATGGTCAACATTAAATCTTGCATATTATTTTCTAATTTTGACAAGCACTGCAACTTTAGGCCAACCATGACAGATCATTTCTAGAAGAAATTCATTGTTCTGACACTTAGACCTTAAACATACAGTATCATCACTGCAATGTTTAACTCCTGTGTCAGGGAAGAGATGTTCTCTGAAAAGACATTTCTGCTCTTTTTTTTCCCTTAAAGGTATAAATTCATAACATGAAGTCTTATGTTACTAGCTGTAGAAAAAGGTTATGTCTCTAACATTATAAAGTAATGTCTTTAACATTATATTTTAGGTTGGACTGCATACTGAGGCACTAAACAGACTCACTTGGTAAAGATGAAGGGGATAAGATGGCCAACATGCATTGCTTCTGATGAAGGCCCTCTGCCTGTGTAGAGAAAGAAAGACTTCTTGCTCTCATAAGCGTCCAGAACCTGTTGCATGTCTCTGGAAGACAACCAGAAGAGAGTAATGTGTTAATGCTCTAGCAGGCTGGATGCCAGTATTAATTACAGTTTAGCTTCAGGACTGGAGCAAACCTATGTGAAAAGAAGACTCCTCTGCGGAGAAAACGGTGAGGAGTTTGCCCAGTGATTCTGCCTATTCTGTCGATCAGTTCTTGGTCAATTTTACTGCTGCCAAATCTCACTGTGAACAATGGCAGAAAATATACCATTTCATCAGACAGATGGCAAGAACAGTCTCTCAGGTTAAAACACAAATGTATTCACATTTCATGCAGATGTACATTTGTAAAGCACATGGAATCTTTGTCAGAAAACATCCTTGGCATACACACAGGACCTTTATCTCAAACAGCAACCTGTCCAAAATTGATAATATTATAACTAACCGATGAGCTTATCATAGTCCACTCCTTTGGCACTAGTTGTTGACACATTCCAGGGGTCCACCTGGTCATCTCCATCCTCTACCGCTGGGCCATTACTGTTTGGAATGATGTTGGTTGGTGGACAGCCAGCCTTGTAATCTTGACCGGTCACTGTTTTATAGTCTACTTTAAATTTTAGAAGCTCCTGTACAGCAGCATCAATCTCAGCCTTGGCAAAAAAAAAAGTGCGTTAATTATTACTTTATCTGACTATATAATAATTATGTAAGTGAAAGACTGAACAGCAGAAAAAATGTTGGTCTGTTTTTCCGGTGTTCCGCATCATGGGGCATTTGTGATGGTAATTATAATACGTTTTTACTTCTTACTTTCGGGGCCTTTTCCGACTTCAGAGTTCTGACTTTTTCTCCTTGCGCATTCAACTTTTCGTAAAGGTCTGTGGATGTCAGATCAGGTGACCCAACTCCTTGAAGATCTGTCATTTTCTACCTTGACAAGGAAAGAGTCCAACGTAATACGCAATGATTTCAATTCAACGACAATCAGCTATGTAAGCTAGTTAGTTTTGCCCTGCCAGCCCACTGATCAAATGCCTATGGCAATAATTATTAAACTAAGTGGTTGTAAATGTATTGAACAGAACGGCACTGTTCTGAAACAAAAATATTAATGTTTTCAAATCTAGTTAGTTAAGCTATTTACTGAATGGTGTACCGGGCTAACGTTAGCTCGCATTACAGAAATTCACCCATATGTGGACCAACTTAGCTAGCTAGTTAACTTAATGTAGCTAGCCAGATAGCTGTCTATGCCAACCTCGAAATCAATGTTCTGCCACACAACATTTAACAATCTAAATGACACTTACAAATACTATGTAATGTCATAAAGACAGGCTGAGAGTCAGTGATATACACACCGTTTCGAGTTTCACAGATCGCTTACTCTTCGATTCATTCAACTTGCATCAGCTTTACCAACGTTAGCGTCACAGTGTAGCATTTCCTGTATGAAACAATTAGCAGCAAAAGATAGTTCCCCATCACCCTTACTAGTCATCTAAATATAACGTTAGCCCTAGATATTCTAATTTAGAAAATATGTTTTACATTTTAATTTGAAACTGGTGTGTGTTTATTTATTTATTTATTTTTCTATCTGTGAGGAAAATGGAAATGTAAACATAACCCTCATATGACTCTTATTTTGACCGAAGGTTTTCACGAGCTTCATGCGTATTTCCTCAAGACTTCAGTAAGGCTAGTAGCTTAACTACTATTCTGCAAAGCATATTTAAACAAGAATGTACTGATATCATTTTTCTCTTGCCTGAACAGAAAGCAGTCTTATAAAAGATGCGCGATGATTTATTTTAGTTTTCAACTCGACATCAGGTCTTTGTAGACCAATGTATGGCGAAACAGCTCTTGCTAGCTAAGGTATTTGGTGTATTGGTGCTGGTAAGATAATTTAGCTAGCTAGCTGGCTATAATGTTAAACTAGTTAGCCCAATAGCTAGCTACATACTGTCGTAATGGCGCAAGTGGAGAAACCTGCTTTCCTGCTTATGTCTGAAAAGTCTTTTTAGTTTTGTCATAATCTAGGATTTTCACGTCGTTTAAAGTAGCATTTCGCAGTCTTTCCAACAGATGGCAACATTTTATGGCCGGTACAAAATCAAAACCTTCCTAACCTGGAGGCTATAATTTATTTCTCTTTTTTTTCTACCATTAAAAAATCGTGTTTTGCCATGAACGCGTTAGTGTCTTATGATGATTCTGACAGTGAGGACACTTTAGTGAAAGAGGAGCCCTTTAGTGAGAGCCTGCTTGAGTGTGAAACTGCAAAACAGAGGCTTGTATCAAATCTGACGGGGCCTAATTCCGAATTCCCAAATTATAGGGACAAAAAAGAGCCGCATACAACAGCCTCAAATCTTTACATACAATTTGCTTCTACAGCTTGGCGTCCAAATAAGCCTACACCTCAATGCATTCAAGAAGCAGTATGCCCTTCCTTGCAGCCAGTAGTCAGTTCTGCTGCAATGAACGCAAAGAGATCCAGCCCAGCTGGATTGAAACCATACATGTCCAAGAGACAAAGGCTATCCACACTGGCAGTGTCATCAGAGGTCAATAAAGAAGGTTTGTCAGAATTACAGGCCACACGTTCACGTCTTCTCTCAGAGGTATCAGAGAGAGTACGTCCATTTCTAGGCAGAAAAGGGGGCAGAACAGAGCTGCCTAGATCTGTCCAGCATCACATTCAGGCCCACCAGGGCCCAGTCAACACAGTGCAGTGGTGTCCTGTGCCTCATCTCAGCCATCTCCTGCTCTCTGCTTCCATGGACAAGACCTTTAAGGTACGTTTGATCTTGGGATGACCAGTTTGAGCGATTTATTATTACATACCTAGGTTTTTACAGGTATACTATTTAAAATGTGAGAAAATTTGTGTTATTTAAGTATTGTGCATTATTTAAGTATGACCTGGCTTTGCCCTGAATGAAATTTTCCCTTGCATAAAAAAGCAGTCTAGGTGCAGTGTTGTCTTGCTCCGATTTAGATCAGCTCCTGTCACTGCCAAGTTATTTGTGTCAAACCTAAGAGTTGCTTCAGCCTCTGTGGAGTGCAGATGTTGCCTTCAAGGTTCACCAGGAAAATAGAGGCTTTTCAGAGAGATTTCCTGGGAAAAGGTCAGCCTGAGTAATGCAGTTGCAGATGACTAAATATTCCATCTAGATCATGCTGTGGCCTCTTGTTATTTTTAGAAGATCTCGTGCTATCCTATGAGCTACATGTAATTGGGCTAACAATCTAAATATTCATGAAAGGTTTACCCAGTTGACATAGGAGTATAGATCTAATCTCACAATTCATACCTGATCAGGCAGCCAGCTGAGAAGTGCTGAACAGATGGTGTGATCTTTGTGGACACCACTGGTGGGATACCATTTTATTCAAGTGCACAGCAATTCATCCAATATTTCTTTCAGCTCATTTTATCAATAATCCAGTAATGACTTTTATGCAATGTGCTAAGGTTCTCCAACTATTTATTTTAGAAGCAATGTGGAGAGGCTGTCTTGCACCCATAAGCAATAGGGGGCTTTTTTAGCACTTCCTCCAACAAGATGCAATGCATGTTGTAATGAATTCCCCCATTAGTAACCAGAATAGCTACATCACTATCACCATGGTTACAGAAGTTCCTCTATAATTGATAATAGGAATACCAATCTTCTTTCAATTACCCCAAGCACATTACCAAGCTGATGAAAGAAGGTGTAATTTGCTCATGACTTGCCTTTAAGAAGCCAAAGAAAGAAACCTTTAAGAACAGGAAAGCTGTTCTCCACTCTCATGTGCTTCCTAAATTAATCTTGACTTTTGGTTAGCATACAAATATATTTTATGTTGCAGTATAAGGTGCTGTGCTATGCTGTATTTGCCGCTGAAGGGCAGTGTTGTTCTTTGCAGTGGATACTAGAATGCACTCTGATAGGAGAAAATTACTATTATACATTATGTATTATATAATTATACATACATTTATATTATGTCTAATACCTAAATCATTCTAATTATCTTTCTCTTCTATTTTCTTTCTGAACTCTTTCTGTTATATTGCTTACATTTCATTAGGTTATCACTCATCCCTGTCCTTCTTGAGGATATGAGCTTTACCGCACTCTGATGCTGTTTCTATGCTGTGCAACGTTCAATAATGAAACACGGGGGAAGGGATGGGTCTGATGCTCTGAGGGCTTCAAAGCTGCATTCTGCTTGCTAAAACAGGCCCATAGGAAATACACATCATTAGCTAAGCTTTTGCTTTAGACCACCCACCCGGCTTAGGCAGTGCCCAGAGGGCATGCATCCCCCAAAGGGCTAGCAGAGGACGATTGGTCCTCATTTACCTACAGTGATGGAGTTTAATAAATTGCTTGTTGCATGATAAATGGAACCAGATGAAGGGTGTGTGGTTGGTGTATCTTGCTGGTATGCTGTGTGTTCAGCTGAGGGAAACAAGCTGATCAAGTGACTGCTAGTTCTGGTTGAGAAGTAATTGTTATCTAGCATAAGGCCTTTGGAACTAGCAGGCTTTGGAGTTGGAAGTGCTTGCCACAATCTCAAGGGCATACTTGGATTTGTGCAGATTTTTAATGGAGAGGAGAAAGCAGTCATGAAGCCAAGCTATGTTTATGAGACAAGAACTGATGCTTTTAATAATGAGCTTGCAGGATTGTACCAGAAGTGGTTATGTGAAATGTAGGAAGAACAGTTATGGCCATGCTTTCATTGTAGTGCAGGTGATATTTGCATTGTGGAGGTGATGACATGGCTGCTAGGAATTTGACCTGAACTTTGAGGGACAGATATGAAAGTAAGACAGAGTTCAGATTAAAAATATACATTTTTAAAACGTTTTCATTCGCATATTTTCACTGATTTAAGTGCCGCATTAAGGTCATTTATTGGGTTACTTTTTATAGCTAAAATGCTAATAATGGTTTTCGACAGTCCATTTGGGGATTAGATTGTTTAAAGGTATTTGTGAATTCTACTCATTGCTAAATTATTGCCTGTTTAGACATCTTTTTGCAGTCCAATTTGTGAAATAACTTAAGGAAAGATATCCCATTCTATCCTGTCTGATGGTTTTAATCAACCAATACATATTACTTGTTTCACATTTACAGTCGAATATACAGTCGTGAGCTACTTAGGTTAAGATGCATTACTATTTGCAGATAGGCAGAGTTATGATAAAATTAACCATGAAGCAAACGCATTTTGGGGTGGATGCTTTGTAGCTGAATAACTTGATTTGCTGGCTGCTGCTGTGCAGCACACATGTTTACATGAGAGGGAATATTTTCAGCAAGAATGATGGATAAGAATTCTCATGGAGAGTGGAATGATTTAGTTTGCAGTATATGGTAAGAAGGTCAATCAGAACGTCTTTTGTACCAGCTGTTTCTGACAAAAGCAAATATGCCAGTCATTGCACCAGTTGTTTCTGACAGAAGCATATATGCCAGACCTTTGACCTGCTGCTATAGGCTGTTCCTTAGTCAGTTGGACTGTGGGCTGCTCAAATAGCAGAATATAGAATTCAGGAGCTGAGCCATGTTCCAGCAAAGTGTACTTCAAGCATTAGTTAAATGATTAGTCTGGTCCATGTTTTTTCTGAAATTAGTTCTAAAACGAGTCCTCCATACTTATTGCTGCTCACTTTCTGGTTAATGTATATTATAAATTGTTTGTACAAAATTTTGTTTATGGCTAACAACCACAAAAGACTCAATGGCTGGTTTTATTGACCCTACTGAAATGTCAATATTCTACTTTTGGTTTTTTTATTTATTTCATATCTATATGTTCAATAATAATAATACTATTAATAATAATAATACTAATAATAACACTAGCCCTCATACAAAGAATTATGCTTAATTTGTATGTTTTGGACCATAAAACTATAATAAACAAGATTTTGTTTAGATTTTCCTCCAAAAATCATTAAAGAATAACCAGTGTAAATCACTTTTATTAATTTGAATAGCCAAAGAAAATGTGAATGCACAAAGTTGAGAAAAAAACAATGAAAAGAAAAAGAAAATGCCCATAAGATTTTGGTCTAGTTTAAAACATGCTACCTCATTCTTTCCACAGTTTTGAATGCCAGGCTTTATGGTGTGACTGTGAAACAGGCCAGCAGAGCTGTTACTGAATAGGCCGCAGGCTGGATTAGACAAAAGCCCAGGAGAACAAGACCCATACCACAGTAACTCTCACCGGAATAGCTCCAGGCTCAGTGTGGGAGGCAAGCAATGTGCTATGAGAATGTTTATATGAATCTCAGACAGGAGCCATTTGTCTAATAGTCTCAGTATGCCAGCAGTCAGTGGACATTGTGTCAGTGTAGTCTATCTGTGCCAGGCAGAATTTTCATTCACACTCTGCAGGAGGTGCAATAGATCTCTGACCTGACTGCAGTAATTGGTCAGGGCTTAAGATGGGGTTATAAATGTAATAGAGTTAGAACCACGGTATAGGCTTGAGATGGATGCTTCGCAACTGCAGTTTGCCATAAGTCTGCCTGTATTAACCGGGCTAGAATCACTTTGCCCACTGAGGTCTCTCTATGTTCGTTTGTGTTTTATGTAGACTTCCTGATGTGACAGACTTTTAGAAATAAAAACAGTGGACAGCTACCTTTCTAAATGGATGTATCTACCGTATATTACATTCAATTTACATTGCAAATTGCAAGGTATACATCAGTTTAATTTAATGGATGTGATCAAATGGCTTATCAAGGTTGGTTGCCAAAAATGGTTTAGGAAGAGCCATAATTTCTTGGCAACCAGTATGAGAGATGTGGAGTTAGAAGTTATTTGAAAATATATGGACAATTTTGAAAAGAACCAAAGAAAGATTATGAACCAAAAGTAGTTCCTAAAATTTCACACATCAGATTTCAGTCTCTGACCTTGTTATTGTTGAGGATATTTTTACTGTTTAATCAATCACATCTATCCATATGGTCTGACAAATTGTCATTTATTTTCTTGCAAGTCCTATCACAGTCAATCTAGGTAGTGATTTAACCATATAAGCTATGTAGTTTACACAGACTTCTATTTATGAATTATTGGCAGAATATTTAATTGCCCACTGTAAACACTCATCCATAAAAACCCTATCTATTAAATTATAATCATTTTGGAAGGAATATTTGTGATTTTGTCAATAAACTGGTGATGGAAGCTTTTAAGGGTATCTGAGCCTTTTGTATTTGCCCCATGAAATAGTGAGTCAGTAGTCAATTTATGGAAGGTATGGAAATTATGGAGTATGAGTATAATAATTTACACTAAAATTAATCCTGAATTTAAAATCATATTCATTTGCCTAAAGCTATTCAGTAAATTGAATGAATAGTTACTTTGAATGAATAGTTACTTTTACGCAATGGTATTACATAGTAATTTATGTAGGCATAGGTTGTAGTTTTCATTTTTAAGTACTGATACTGTTAAAAATACTAATATTTTGATAAAAGTATTTGTTCATTACTCACTTATCAGTTAATGAGATGATGTTTCCAGTAACACTTAATTTATACAGCATTGAAGGCACAGTCTTGGCACTTTGGGTATGCTATCTGAGAAACTGGGAAGGAGGAAAAAATAGATGCTGTTTAATGTCAGAAAGGAAATACAGTAGAATTGAAATCTATGTGGCTGGATTAAGACTATGCATAGTAAAATAATCAAGTGGTGCAAGACAATTATAAAGCTGAATTTTTTATGTCTATAAAAAGACAAATGCAACATGAAGACAGATCAGTAACAATGGGGGAGAAATAATGTGTACTACTGAGGCTTTCAAAATGTAAGTATTAAACACAAGAATGATTAGAAATGATTTTATAGGGGTTTTATTGAAAAGGTTTTTGATTCTCTGCCTGTGAAAAGTTCAGTGCTGTCTGTAACTATTTGGACACAGCTAACCTGTCCCAAAGGAGGTTAGCCATGGAGCTGCTGTAGTCAGTGAGCTAGATAGATACTGTGGCGTTGTCATTCCTATAAGTCTAAGGTAACTAACTCAAAAATCTTGATTGGTCTTTGATCCTAAAGTTGCGTCATGATTTCATTGCTTGTGTTTATAATGGCTTCGACTAAATTTTTTTTGCCTCACTGTAAATTATAAGGGTTTTGCAGATTTATTTATTTGTTGTTTATTATTAAAAATATTGATTTAGTGTAATATTCATTAAATGCCAGAATGGATTGTGTTCAGTAAGAATTTCAGTCTGTTTTCGGATTACATTTTGATGCTGAAATGGCATTGGGCAACCCTGTAAATGTTTAAAAATTGAATTCTTCTTTTTCAGCTTCTACTTGTAAATCTGATGTGTGGGTTCTGATGTTTTCCTTTTACCAGTTCAGATTTTGGTGATGTTATTCATTAATTTTTGAATTAGGACAAGCACACTTATCAGTTGAGGTATGGTTAGGGAAAATGACTGATAGGCCTCACTATAGTAAGATGTTGAACATGAAACTGAATTGAGATTAACTGAATCTCTGTTGGAAGGTTTGGGATGGTGCAACCAGTGGGCAGTGCCTCCAGACTTATTCTACCCACTGTGGGGCTGTTCGGGATGCATGCTGGATGCCATGTGGACGACGCCTTTTCTCTGGCTCCTTTGACAACACGGCTGCAATCACAGATGTGGAGACAGGTGTGTAGTCTCTCCATTCTTACATATCCCCCATCACTGACATTTCACACAAACCTCACAGGCAGTGATTGTTAATTTAAATAAGAATGAAAGGGTTTAGATGGATTTTCTAATAAGCATTAAAGGAAACAGTAATTCAAATTATTGGGCCATTTGCATCATGTACCCTTAGAAAACAAACATGGAACATTCAATACAATGTTCTGTTTGAGTGTACTTCTGCTTGTAAGGCACCAGTTATATGAGTCTTAGAGAACAGAGCTCCTAATTGCAGAAAGAGTTACTGAGATTCTGGCCAGTAGACTGTATGATGTGTGTAAGAAATATAGATATAAAATAAATATAGATAACAGGTCTCGAATAAATTCATTTAGATTAAGTTAAATATTCAATGCAATGCTCCTAAGTGCAGCAAGAGTTTCTGAGATTCTGGCCAGTACACTGTATGATGTGTGTAAGAAATATAGATACCAGGTCTCGAATAAATTAATTTAGATTAAGTTAAATATTCAGCGCTTTAATCTTTAATCAAACTGTAAGCCTTTAATAGTAATAACCAAAAATGTTGATCGCAATGATGGATATTAAGTGTACGGGAAAAAAAATAAAATCACAATGTAATTTCTAACTGATTAGTAATTCTTATGTATTTCTGAGGGAAGTAAATTCTTTCTAGACACTGGTAGAAACTGACATTTAAAAAAAAAAATTAAGACAGAAAACGTGTTTGGGACATCCTTAAAGCTCCTGTCAAATTTACCAATGTTATATTCATGAAATATATGTTTATTAATACAATTTAGTAGTTAAATGCTCAGAAATCTCAGAGCTGCCATCTATGCAGAACTGTGAGGGTGTGTCATACAGAGGTGGGTAGAGTAGCCAAAAACTGTACTCAAATAGTGTTCCTTTAAATTAATAATTATTCAAGTATAAATAAAAAGTAAGAAAGTATATTTTATAAAGACTACACAAGTAGTCAGTTACTTCACAGGAACTCAGTTACATTGCAAGCTACTTTTTAGAAATATAATCATTTGAGTTCCACGCTGGAATATGTGCCTGTTTGTTGTTCATTATGTCAGTCTATCGTCCAGGTTGTACTCAGTGATCATCTTTATGGATTTCACTAACCCTCCCACACTTGACAGGTTGTAGGCAAATGTACAAAATGTAAAAACTGTTTTAAAATGTAACAGAAGAATGTTGACAAATATAACAGAGTAAAAGTGCATTTTAGAGTTAGCAAATGTTCTCAAGAAAGAGTATAAAATACCCTGTTTTAAAAGTACAATTTGTTCAATAAGTTACTTAAGTAAATGCAACGCATATAGTGCATTACTACCCACCTCTGGCGTCATGTCACTTAATGATTGACAGTGGCGTTTCCCTGGCAGCATAAACAACCCGGTGTTAGTGGAGGTGGTGAGTAACACAGCAAGCAGGATCAGTGAGGTTTAACATACCTTTGAGCCATCTGACACTGAGTCAAGCTCTTTCCTGCAGGAAACTATACCAGTATAAAACATGTACATGACAAAAAAGTGTTTTCAAAATGCTAGATGGTTTAGGTCAGGTTTGCACAGTCATAAAGAGGTTGAATTAGTCATTTTGCAGTCATTATTTGTGAGAGGCTGTCATTATGTGTGAGAGGGGAGAGCAGTTTCCCAAGGCCTTAAAACAAATCTCAGTAAAACAATATAGAGCACAATTTAATATGCAAGTTATCTCTGAACAAAATATTTTTTAAATGCAAATGTGAACAAAATGTCATAGTGTACAGCCCTGTGTGCACCCTCCATCCTCAGCGTCATATAGCCACCAATTATTACACTGTTATCTCATAAAAATTGACTCATGACGAGCATGGGTACAACTTCCAGCTGGATGAGCCTGTGAAATACACAAGCTGTTTGAAAGCAGTGGGTCAGTGACATAAATATTTCACTCACTCTGGTACTTCGGCAGACCTGACATCATTTACGTTGAAGTCAGTCCTACCCAACTCAAATCCAAACAAAAGAAAACTACAGAAATGTATTTCTCTCTTAACATGAAAGACCAACATCATTTATTGTTTGCGAGTTCATCATAAATTACTCACAAAAGAGAAGATATTCATCAGTAGTGGTGGTAATTTAGTGTGGCTGAAGTCTAAGGGAATTTTGATTTTAGTACTTTTATTCAATTTGATCCAAACATTACTGCTTTCCGATAGAGGCTTAACTTTTGCCTTTACAGTGTAACAAGGAAGAGCATGGCATCTAGAATGTTTCATGACTAAAACAAAAGGTCTCCTTCAAGAATGTCCAATCACAGTACTGTACTTATCAGTACAGTAGATATGAATTGATCAGCATCAGGTTCAGGACATGAAACAATGTTGATTCTACATGATTTTAAACTCCCTTAGCTGCTGAAACACCCAATAAAAGCTGCAATTTTCAGGCAGCAAACTACTGAATGACTATCTAGCAACTGGAAGTGACACTGGAATTGGTAATTATTCAGTCAAGAGAACTTTAGTAGAAATTAATTCAGTAGAAATGTTATACAGTTGTCAGTTATATTTTAAGTTATATTTTAGACTACAAAATTTCCTTACCAGAAAAGCATTCAACCTAACAAAGTATCAAGAAATGCAACCATACATCTGTAAGGTAAATATTTTATTACAAATATTACAAAATATTACACATATATTTTTATTAAGTTCTTTTTACAGTAATGTTAAATATTAGGGTAGTCACGCAAGTTCACTTAAAAGCAACACTTTTATTTAATTAATAAAACACTGTTGTTTGCATAAATAATTTCTTTATTTAACCTGGATCATTCAGTTCATTACTTAATTAAAGAACAGTGTCACAACAAATCTGTAGTTCTGAGAAATTCACCATTAATGAGAATCGCAATGTTTTACCAGTTTTTTTTTTTAAAGAATAAAGAGTCTTCCACTAACCTGTTTTATCTGCCCCTGCTTCACATTCTCTTTAAAGTCACTTCCTTCGCAAGTCTGGCTCTAAACAACTAAATTTACTAGCTACCGCACTCATCCACCACCACAGCTATCAGTCTAAAAGAGCTTTATATTAACTGTTAAACAGTCCAGCAAAATAGGCTTGCTTAGTTGTCTTGTTTCTATGCATTTGACTGTGTAACCAAATAAGGAGTGTGATAAACATCGTACTGTCTGGTGATAAATAGCTGATGTGCATTTTTCACTCCTCAGATGATGTTATTGTATGGTATTGTACATGGCTCTAAGGTTTCGGCTCTGGGAGACACATTGAGCATTTCCAGTGACGTCACCACCTATTGGAGATGTGTGGTTACCTATAATGTGCTATTGAATTATGTTATGAAATTGTCTTCAAGATTATAAAATGCTTATAAAATATGAAATAGTGGCAGTAAGCCGTGTTTTTAATCCCCAGCTCTCTGCAGGGTCTTTGAGTCACCAGCTCCTCAGGACAAATATGCTCACTGCATTCACTTCCTCAGAGGGCCATAGCTGTCAATGCTGCCAATAAAAGCCATGGATAATTGCTGCAGTGGACCATTACATCCTGTCAGGTTGGGGAAATGATCAATGGCAAATATGTTGCCTAGCATGAAGCCAGCACAGTCCCCAACCCCCTGACAGGCACTCCCATTTCATCTTCCTCCTGCTGCTTTTAGTCACTAATCGCTATTTTGTCGTCTGTGGTGATGGAATTATATGTTTTATATGTTGTGTTGCACGTGAAAAGCGGAGTGTGTCTGAGCAAAACAAACTCTTACCTGCACTGTCCTGTGTTTTCCATCCAGGACCACTCCTGTTGAAATTTGCATATTAAAGCTACGCTCTGAAGTTTTACCACAGAAGATATAAAAATAGAACTGTATTGTTTCAACAAAGAAGAAAGACAACAACAGAGAAATTACACTTTTAATTTAAGCAATGCAAGTAATATAGGTACCCTACATTGCCTCTAACCGTAGAGCAACTTTCAGAAGTGCCAGCCATCTGTTCAACACAGGGCTTTGGTTGAGTGTGACTAAACTGTCCATGTTTATTCTTGTTCTCATGTTCTTTGGCAGTTCTTTGACTATACCGAGCAGTCACTGCACAAACTTGCACATACATGATGGCTGCTTATAGCCTGGATCTAACAGAACATGTAGCAGTTGGTAAAAGACATTATGGGACAATGGCTTTGGCTTTCTGTAAATGTAAACATGTCTAGCAGTAGGCTAAAAGAATAAGGTCTATTAGGCATTCTGGTTTTTTTTTTCTTAATTTCTCAAGAGTGGTGTTATGTGCACTTGCAACAGTATACCTTTTTAGATTTGAGAAAACCTACCTACATTTGTAGCTCAGGCAAAGCTAACTAACATTTTTATCCTCTTTTTTGCTTACAATGATAGCTTTCAGAAACAGTCTTTTAGAAACTATGTTATTACAAGCATTTTCACATGTATTCAGTATAATGATTAAGGATGTGTGAATGACTCATTCCAGTGAGAACACAGACCAGTGAATACACGACAGACAGTTCAAGCCCTGAAGGGACTGTATTTATCAGTTTAATGAAGGTTTGAAAATGTATAGTAGTAGTGCAAGGCTTGCAGACTTGACAAAAGTCTGGCTGACACAAGGGATGTCTTTTGTCTCCCAGAGCCCTGTTGTCTTCTGTCCCTGTGCCTCTCTCTGTGAGGCCAGGCAAGTTTTATTTGTATAGATTTTTCCGTACACAGAGACAATCCAAAGTGCTTTTCAAAGACACAGACCAGTTAAATAATAAAGCTTATTGAAGCCTGAGATATCACCTCAGGAGGGGTTTTGCAAAAAAAAAAAAATGGGAAAAGGAGAGAGAAAGCCATCAGTCACTCAGCTTCTTTTTCAACTCACTTTTCTTATCTGGCTCAGCTGGTTAACTAACACATGGTCTAGGGATGTGACAGGCATCAGGTGTGGATGCTTAGCAGCTGCCAGCTCTGTTCAGCCCCTGCCCCACCTCCTCTGAGCCACATGAAAGACTGCTGAACTGGGATAGCAGAGGAGATTTCAGCACCCTGGAGAGCAGCCCGTGGCTCTGGAACAGTGAAAATCTTTCCCTTTTTGGCATTTAGCTGACGCTTTTATCCAAAGCAATTTACAATTATGACTGAGTTCAACTTGAGCAATTAAGGTTTAAGTGCCTTGCTCAGGGGCCCAACAGTGGCAACTTGGTGGGGCTTGAACCCACAATCTTACGATTAGAAATCAAGTACCTTAACCATTGATCTACCATTGACATGATAGGCCTGCCACGTATATGATGTGTGCCAGAGCAAGAACAATGTTGATTGTGAGTTAGGTATGGGAAGAGGTGCTATCTTCTTTAATATGAGCGGTTATTTTGAAAAAATATTTTCCACCTACCTAAGGTTTAGCAACCAATGTGATTTACTAACTAAGCTAATAGGTAGCCAATGTCCCCAGTAACCATGCTTTAATAGGTACAGTATATAGGTAAAGTACTCCAGGAATGTCAAAAGCAACATTTTATTAAAGTGAACGCTACATTGGATAAGTGTACTAGCTATATGATGACATTTGTTAATGTGCAGCTAGAAAGGGGGACTCTTTGCTTGTTGGCTAGCATACTTTACAATTATGCTTCTTTGTCTTGAAGACTGTAGTGTGGGATAGAGTTTATTTGTAGGAACATTTCAATTCACATTCCACTGTGGACATCAAGCTGGCAGGGAGATGAAGTTCATGTGTATCACTACTCTCAGACTCTCATGATGCTACTCATCACCAAAAGTGAAACAGTAAAGCATTATGTCTTTCAGCTTAATGTGGCAATTGATGGCAGCTTACTGTACCTTTGTGTGACATGAATCTTACCTTTGAGGAATAAGCATAATCAACTAGTAAAAGTTCCATTTGGAATGTGAAAATAAGTTCAGTGTTAAAACAAGAGGAAAATAATCCTGATTTCTGTTGTTTTTTTACTGCAAAGTCTATAATGATTCAGTCCTACACCAGAAAACTGATTGGAGTATTTTGTGATTGGAAAAGAAGAAAACAATGCACTTTGATGTGCTGGTGTGTTATCTTATGTGCAGTGGTTCTTGAACAAATACAATCAAAATTCAAATAATTTTGTGCTTCTGTTTGTTATAAGATGGAGGAAAAAAGAAAACTTATCCCCTACCTTCAACAAAAATAATTTTCTAAGTCTTTCATTTTATTACATTTTGGGAATCTGAGTGACCTCATTTTTACTTTGCATTAAATTAAGATTTACATATGGATATTTTATCTGGATGGAGAAATCATGTTATTGTAAGGTGTAATTGCACAGTATGCACTGCAATCAGACTGTGTAATCATAATGTGAGTCAGACAATATTAGTAGTCTGGCTCACATTGCGGCAAGTTCTAGTGTCTAAATGTATCCTGGTCAGTGCGTTCATATAAAGGACAGATACCCCGTATGTCATGTAATCACAGTATTCTAAAGAATTCTGTTTTTTCATGCGCAATGGCCTGTTTGCTGTAGTAGCATTTAAAGTTGTTATAAAAATAGCTGCAAGCACATTTCTTTTGTTTTCTGACAGTTATTACTATAATTTTTACTGTTGAAGATGATCCCTTCTTTAGTAGAGGCTGTAAAGGCGGTGCATTAAAGTGACCCTATGCCTAGCATATTATTAGTTTAGTTCCATTCAGTTTCATCTTCTAGTTTGAGTGACTGGTTCCCTGAACATCCACATCTAAGAAATGATATCTAATCACAGCCATGGGAACATGTATAAATAAAAGTTGAAACTGCAAGGGTGAGATCAGATCATTCAGTTACACACGCATACACACACACATACACACACACATACACACATACATACATACATACATATATATATATATATATATATATATATATATATATATATATATATATATATATATATATATATATATTTGTTTGTTTGTTTGTTTGTTTGTTTGTTTGTTTTAAACACATACTCAATAACCATAAATCAAGGTCTGTAATTGGTGGCTGTCTATATATGATGATGAGTAGTTAAAAGAGTGGACCGAGGGATGGAGAGACATTTTTGTCATGGAAAGTTGTTTTAAAGGAATATTCCAACCTTGCTCATCTTAACTGCTACCGAATCTGTAGTGTATGGTCAATTAGAACAATAATTTGTTATTTTTCCCTGAACTTGTAAAAGAATGGAAAACATGTTGACATGAACATGTACATTATTAAAAGTTTTAAATATGTGCCTTCCATTGATAGTTCTTACACCCTAATTGTAAATGTCTTGGGGTATGATAGATTAGCGAAAATTAGAAAACGTATTCCTGTGTAGTTTTATCTTTTGAACACTGGAACAACACAATAACAACAAAACATTCTGGTTACTTAACATTTCTCTAAGGTTTATTAACATCCATGTGCAATCAGGCAGATCTCTGTTTTACTTTTAGATGGATGGCAGTAAGCCAGCAGTAACACATTTATCCCACATTTTTCCTTCTGGAAAAGTAGTCCCATTTCTAACAAACATTTTATGTACGTTTACAGTTTAATTTAGAAATATGTTTGGCTGAATAATTCACGTTTATTAACCGAAGTTAACAACTGCCCCTTGGCTTATATAATGTGGAAATTGTTGGAGTAGAGATTAGGTAAAAGAAAATGCTGGACTGTTCCTTTAACATTACTGAATGCTTGTTTGGGGATTTTGGAGCAGTTGCAGAGACTCATAACATTAATGATGACTGACTGGTTGGCCCTTTTTTTTTCTTTTTTTTTTTCTTTTCTTTTTTTTTTTTTGGCGCTTGTCTTGGCCATACACACTTTTCTTGGAGAGAATTTAATGGCATTACACTTGTGTCATTCACATGTCCTACCCCATGAGTCATGATGCTTTACTCACTATATAAAATTGGCCTCTCTAATAGCAGGGTGCTACATACAGTGCTGTAAACATTACATGTAACTGAAACCTTTTGCTGCAGTTCTCAGTATAGTTTTACCCTTGAACAAGTCAGGCTCCTTCTGTTTACTTTTATTGATGATACTTATTTGAAATAAGTCCCTACTTCATGTTAGACTACTATAAAGCTCAGAGCCAGAAAGCCAGACGTAAGTGAGAGAGATTTGATTGAAGGACATTACTGATAATGCTAGAAATGACCTCAGCTTTGCAGGGAGTGACCTGAAAATTTTGTGCGTGTAGATGGGCACAGTGGTGCCATACCACATTAACATTAGAAATGCTAATGAACTTGCTAGACAGACTTATGACAGAGTTAGTAAAATCAAATCCTGTGATTTAGGCTTGTACTGATCTTTTTTGTTTGTTTGTTTATTTTTCTAAGGGTACATTTATTTAAATACAATAAACCATGATAGATGACTTTGTTCTTTTTAAGCTCCTTTGATATTCATGAGTAGCTCCTGGACAGCCCTTTTGGCTTAATATCAGGTGACAGAGACCAAGATAAAGATTGATAAAAGATGAAAAAGGAATCCAAGAATGCTTATGTGGGTGTACAGATAGGAAAACATTCTTCTGCTTATCTCTTTGCTTTGTAATTAATTATGTTTCTTAATTAAGATTTTGAGGCACTTATTAATTATGCAAGGAGATTTCTCATCCAAACGCAAACATTAACCTTCAATTGAAATGACTGAATTCTACCTTTTCCTGCACCATTACAAGAAGGCTGATGCCAAGCACTAGAAAGCAACACATTCTGTTGTATGCTTAGCTCACAATTTTTTTTATCATGAAATGTACTGTACATAAAACCCTACACACTGTGTACAGAGTTTGACTATATTCAGGGGAATCTTACACATTGTGTACAGGGTTTGAATAATAACAGGGAACCCCACACACTGTGTAGACAGTTTGACTAAACACAGGGGAGCTCTACACACTGTGTAAAGAGTTTGAGGTCAGAAGCCACACATAGAGCATATTATACACACAGACTAGGTGTGGACTGTATTCACACACACCATGAACTGTACAAAAAACAAAGGCTTTATGTGAGCTATACTCAGTGAGTGAGTGTGGGCCCCTCACATGTTGTTGGTGTGTACATGCTTAGCAATGGAGTGTGCTGTCCTGGGGTAAAAGCTGTTCACAAATCTATTCCAACGGGTCGTGATGCACTCAGGCCTATGACACGGAAGGTGGCATTTGGAATTGCACCAGATGAACAGACTGATCTGGATGGTGTTGGCCTCAGAGGACAGCAGTCTGTGTCGAGCTGTTATGTTCTGATTTTGTTACCTAGTTGCTGCAAGCTTGGAACTTTGCTTTTATAGACTGTAAATTTGGTATTCACTTGTACTGAATATTTAATATATGAATATTTAAATTGACTTAATTGAATAAGATGATAAAATTTATCTTGAGCTAGTTCATATGATCCCTACAGACTAAAGAGGAGAAAGCAGTATTATTGATCTATTATGTGATTAGATGCTATGGAAGCATAAGTTAAATAATGTTACTGCTGGTAATAATAATACTTGCCTGTGTTTAATGAATGTGAACATTTTTTGTTGAATTATTGATGATATTTCTGACCTGGCTTAGTTATGTTGGTACTTTTTAGATGTGCATTTTAGAATACAAGATTCACTAATTGGCCAAAATTACACTGAAACTCCTTGCAATTATTTTCTTCAGGTGTTTCAGCTACAGCCATTGCTAAAAGGGGGAATAAAATCAAGCACATAGCCCTGCCATCTCCATAGACACCTTTGCCACAAGTCGGTTCATGAAATTTCTGCTCTGCTAGATCATCCACAGTCAACTGTAAGTGTTATTATTTAGAAATGCATGCAGCAACAGCTCAGCCACAAAGCATAAGATCATGCAAACTCAGAGTGGGGCTGTCAGGTGTTAGTGTATAACTTGTAAAAAGCACCTACCATCTGTTGCATTGCTTAATACAGAGTTCAGGAGCTTCATGAAATCGATTTCCATGGCCAAGTAGCTGCAAGAAAGCCTCAGATCACTATGCACAGTGCCAAGTGTCAGCTAGAGTAGTGCAAAGCACACTTCCACTGGACTTTGGAGCACCAGAAACTTATACTAAGGAGTGATTATTCATGCTCCATTATCTTGCAGTCTGATAAATCTGGGTTTGGCAGATGCCAGGAGAACACTACCAACTGGAATGCATAGTGTCAGCAGTAAAATTTGGTGAAGGGATAATGGTCTGGGACTGTTTTTAGGGTTTGGTATAGGCCCCTTACTAAGGGTAATGTTTGTTAATTCTGCAGTATACAAAGATGTTATAGAGAATTACATAACATTTTGGCAACGGTTTGTGGATGGCATGTCCTGTTCCATCATGATTGTGTGCCTGTGTACAAAATAAGGTCTATAAAGGCAGAGTTTGATAAATTTGCTGTGGAGGAACTTCAGTATCTTGCACAGAGTCCTGGCCTCAATCCCACTGAACATGGGATTAATTGTAATGCAGTCATAAATGTAAGTCGCTTTGGATAAAAGTGTCAGCTAAATGCTAAAAATGTCAATTCCAAAAGTCACACTGCAAAATTTTATGGAAAACTTTGCCATGAGAGTGGAGAATGTACTAACTATACTAATACTCCATATTGATGGCTATGGTTTTGTAATGAGATATCCAAAAATCTTATACAGGTGTGATGGTCAGGTGTCAACATACCTTTGGCTGTATGCTGTATTTCACTTGAGATGTAAGATGTAATTACAACATTCCAAAAGTTGAAGCGTTTTGTTTGTAGGTCAAGGCAAGCATCCCGGTGCTTCTAGACCTCTTTGTCTTAAAAGCAACACAGTGTTTCACCTTGATTATGCTGATTGAGACCTGACTGAAATCTGAAGATACTTCATACATATCAGTCATTTTATCCCTTACTGACTTGTTCCCTAACCATTCATATCATGTGCCAGGTTCTGTATAGAAAGTTTGCATGTTGTAATACTTTTATCAATTTTCTCTCTTCTCAGGTCAGGTCATTGCCAAGATGGAGAATCAATTTATGGTGACTTGCCTTGCCATTCAGCCCTCAGATCCAAGTGTTGTTCTGTGCGGCGGATTCAGTGCTGAGGTTAAGGCGTGGGATTCCCGGACCTGTAAGGTCAGCTTGAACTTTATGCCCTGCTGTTCATGCTGTTTTTGAAAAGTGTACCGGCCTAAAGAACACAGACTCTTCATAAACCTTTAATGATTCATCCTTATGGGGAAAATTCTCAGCAGCACAATAATCATACAGGGATGCAGTTTTTTTTTTTTTTTTTTTTTTTTTTTTCGTTTTTTTTTTGCAATTCACTTTATTTAGCAAATCCCCAGTACATAAATGAAAAGTAATTTAGCCTTTACAGTATGTGTCATGCAATTAGAATTTGTCTGATATGGTGTAAATGAATGCTACAGGTTATGCACAATGTGCAGTGGCAGATAATATTAGGTCTGGAATATATGCACAAACATTTTGTTAATTCTGCATAGAACAATTACAATTTAGAATGAAAGTCAATGAGTGTACTACGCTTAAATGTGCATGGAATGTAATCTTTGTATTTTATGCACTAGTGGATGAAGTATGCAAACTCCATAATATGAAGAGATACCCTTCATAAAAACCTTAATAAATGTAGAAGTGCTTCATTTAAAATTCCATTTGAGTTAAAGTATGTGCTTTATTATAAGTTAAAAGCACTACAAATTTCTTTGGTTACAATATTGTTGTATTATGTTTGTAATAAGTTCTTTTTGCTTAACATATCAATTTTATGTGAAAAGTCTCTGCCACTCACTGGGCACACACCTTTGTTAGTTGGATCTTATTAAATCAGTCTAACATCAATGTCCCATAGTATGAGTAGTCCCTTTAGATAGATTTGAGTAGCTTTGAAGTAACTCTTGATACTTTAAAAAGTATTGGGGTGTAATAATAGAATAAATTGACTTGGTTAGTGTCGACCACAGGTTTCTGTGGGCATGTTTTAGTAATAGTGTGTATTTTTCATTTTGCTGTATTTAGAGTACCGAACAGACTGTCATGATGGCAGCATCTCCAATGGTAGTGTTGATAATTGCTGAAATACTTGTTTACTGGAGGTAATACTAGGAAGGAAATTGGGGAACTCGGGATTATAGATATAGAACATTTTTAAAGGCAATAAATACTTTCTGAAGGAAGTGCACATATAGGGGCACTGTGGTATACCTGATAATCTGGGTTTACCACCAGGCAAAGTATGTCACTGCAGCATATGTAGCCTGATTTTAGACCTCCATCTAGAGCCTTGCAAGCTCTTAGTTGCTGTGTATATGTGATAATGGAGTTGTTCAATTACTGTTGTAATTGATTCTGCTGGTGGTGCTTCATGTCAGGACAAGCATTGTGCAGCAGCTTCTGCGTATCTGTTTGGATTTTCAGTGCAATTGCATGCTTACCTTTGAAGCTGTTTCCCTCTCTGTTTTAATAGTTGTTCTATTAGTCTATTATTGTGACCAAGACCAAGGCTACAGATGAACACGCTATAGACATTGATAGGGGTGTGTTCAATATAGTATGTCTTCTATTTACTTTTTCGGTTTGGAAAAACGTTTCCCATTATCAACATATGATTATTGAATTGAATTGGATTGAAACAGTGGTGTTTTGTGTGATCCAGCATGTTTTTGTCCTGCAGCATACTGTGTGGCAAAAAACTAAACCAGTGATTTATCTACATTTAAGAATACAGAATAAATTGTGGTGGCAAAAACAATAGACAGACATTCGTAGAAAAGGGGGCATAAACCTTTTGTCAAGAGGAGGGAGGGACTTCGGCTACCATGTGGAATGGCTGGCTACAAGACTTCTTCTCTGTGGCTGACCTTCACTATCCCAATTGGCAGAAAGTACTAGTGAATGATTAGTTTTCATTTCAGTATTGTATATAAAGTTTTCTGTTTCTAAAGACTGCTCTTGATCTTCTACGTTAATACATTACCGTCTTGCAAAACTACTAAGTTATTTTTGCTATATTTAATCAAGTTCTAACTAAAATGAAAACATTTTTATATAAAACAGAATTCTGTAAAACAAAAATAGTTTTTACTATTTTATTCTCTATTTTTTGTGTGAATAACTGACCCGAGGATTACACTACAAAAGAGTGAATTTTAAAATGTAAAATTAAAATATTTTATATTCCAAATCTTTATATATAAACCTCTTTTTTACTCCATTTTCAGCAAATAATGCTGAATATTATGCTAGCAATTTTTGTATCTTTAAAAAATGTCATGATTTTTGTTGTGGTCTTTGGTGAATACACTACTGCATGTTAGATTCATACACTACATGCAGTGTATAATTTCAAAACACATATACCCAAAATACCCATAAATAGCATCATTCTGACCCTCTGCTTCACACTGTAAGTGAATATTTGCTTGAGTATACACCAGAATATGTGACCTAAATGTAGAACTTACAATATGACATTCCATTGCATGGGTAATATATCACCTATACTCTCTCTAATCTTTCTGTGGTTGATTGATCTGACTTAATCTCTTACAATCCACGGCATTTAAAACTGTATAAACAATCACATTTTTAAAAATCTTGAAAATAAAACCCTTAAATGTAATTTGATATTCACATGGGTCTGTAAAGTCTCAGACAGAATATGTTGGAAGTCAGACAATTCTGGTTTCTTATTATATGTTTTGTGACCTAAAATTGATCTTACTCATACTCTTTTTCAGGTAATCAAGGTGTACAGGGCTGGGATTCAGCAAACGTTGGACATCCTTTTTCTGGGTGAAGGGAAGGAATTAGTGACCAGCAGTGATGCTGTCAGTCGAGACTCTGCAGATCGCACACTTATTGCCTGGGATTTTGTGACTACTGCCAAAATCTCCAACCAGATATTCCATGTAAGTTCACCTACTGGCCCTTTCAACTACCCTGGCTACTCTCCGGTTAAGAGCTTACTAGTAATGTAACTGGTTTTCTCTTTGTCAGACTACATGAGTGCATTTGAGACACAGGAAATGATAAATACCAAGTGATCAAGTTTTAACTCTTAAGGGCCCTATTTTAGTGGGTGAGCAAAGACTGAGACCAGGTATTATGGCTGGGTGTTGCCAGCAACTTCATGATATATCGGTCACAGTACAGGCCTCATGATACAATACAACACCCAACTCTCTGTTATACAAGCAAAGTTTTATTAAGGTAAATGTTATCAAAAATACCATTATTTTAACAATTGATTCAAGATGATGATAATAATAATAATAATAATAATAAAGAAGAAATAATGACTTAATAATGAAGTTATGTTACAAATTCTGAGACGTGAACTGAACATGCATCAGAATAACATTTAGAGGGGGAAAAGAACACTCTCTTGTTGCTTTTGGTACAGGAGAGATACACATGTCCTAGTCTGGCGCTGCACCCACAGGAAGACTGCTTTGTTGCACAAACCAATGGAAACTACATAGCACTCTTCTCAACCCAGAAGCCATACAAGATGAACAAGAGGAAACGATTTGAAGGACACAAGGTCAGTGAGTTTTATGCTCTGTATGTGCCAAAGTGCTATCATCCAATCAACAGCAAATATTTGTTCTTCTCAGCCACCTATTCAGGTGGAAGTGTTTTTGTTTGTTTTATGTCTGTATCTGATTTCAAGCATATTTCCAAACAGATAAGCAGAATACTAGATATCAGGTGTTTCCCTGTTCTAGGTGGAAGGTTATGCGGTACAGTGCGAGCTGTCTCCAGATGGAACCATGCTGGTTTCAGGCAGTTCCATGGGCTCTGTGCACTTCTACGACTTTCAGAGAACACGGAGCCTGAGCATACTCCATGCTCATCAACAGGCTTGTTTGGGTGTGTCATTCCACCCTGTGCTGCCTGCTGTGTTTGCCACATGTGACTGGGGAGGGGAGATCAAAATATGGAATTGACTATCTTAGAGACGCAGATCATTTTCTGCATATGGAGACTCCAGGTTCTTGTGTTTGAAAACAGAACTTTAAATGGTCTACACCTATTTGTGAATAGTGATGTAAAAAAAAAAAAATTAATATTGTAGGTTGGGTATAGAACAGAATAGGTATGTGAAAATGTGGTGGATGGGGGGGGAAAAAAGCCTTTCTTAATTAAATATCTAATTGAATCTCTAAATATCTCTGAATGTTATTGCAAAAAATATTGTGTAGTTGTAGCAGTAGTACACAGCCAAGAGGCATGTCAAGGATTTAGCATACAAATTTTCAGGCTGCACAGAAACATTCTTAATATATTGATACAAAGGATTTATTTCGACTCAAATTTTACATGATTGAATTTCCTGCTGAGTGATTTTGCCTTCAGATATTATTACAATGCAAGAACTAGATGGGCATAGCACAAATGCTTTTTTTTAATGCAAAGTACCTTATGGAACTGGACACTCACTCACTCATAGCAACAAGTAAATTCTCCACAAGGTAGTGATACTGGAGAAAATACAACAGGTATCCTATAACATAGTGGTGGTTCGCATCAATGACACTGCCTGTCCTTGTTATTTAAATGTAGCACACATTTAGCTCATGGTGTTGTAGACTCCCCACCACCCAAAATCAATAACACAGGTAACAGCAACAGATGGGCTCTCTCTTATCTGTTTTTATCATGTCACTATATTAACATCTGTACACCTGTTCATTTATGCAACCTTCAGCTCAGACTTACACAGAGTGTTGCAAAACAACCACAAGCACACTACATTTGTGGTGAGCAGGAAAACATCTTAGAGTGCACAAGACATGAAACCATGAGGCAGCTGGTTAAAATGGCAAACCACATTGGATTCCACTCCTGTCAGCCAAAAGCAGGAATGCAAGGCTAGGGGTCACAGGAAACTGGACAACTGAAGCTTGGAAATATGCTGCCTTGACTGATGAATCTTGATTTCAGCTTTGACATGCAGATGGCAGGGTCAGCATTTGGTGTAAACAGCTTGAATCCATGGATCCAGCCTATTAACCTAGTGTCAACAGGCTGGTCAGAACGGTGTGGGTTTTCTGGGCACACATTTGGCTTACAGTACCAGTCAAATATGGTTTGAATGCCACAGCCTGTCTGACTTTTATTGCAGACTATGTGCATTTTCATAGTCACAATTTACCCATCTGGATATAATGGCTACTTCCAGCATGATAAGGCACCATGCCACAAAGCATTTGTATGCATGTGTATATGTGTCAGTGTACATAACCAAGCGGCACAGATCACATATAGGATCATGTAATTTATATGAGCTGGATACCCACAAGTCCAAATGGGAGGAACTGAGAATAGTGGAGAACAACAAGGCTAAGATCCTGTGGGACCTCCAGATCCAGCAAGTTAAACAAGCAGTGGCAAACCAGCCAGACATCATGATAGTAGACAAGATGCAGATTCCAAAGAAATTGGAAAAATACCAGGGACTGAAAGAAGAATTGAGAGAGAATGTGGAAGGTTAACATCAAGGTTGTTCCACTCTTGACAGGAGCACTTGGGGGGGAGGGGGGGCAGGAATGACTTTAGTGTCAATCTATAAGAGTGCAATCCTAGGAACAGTGGCCTCTTTTTCCTTCAAGTTTGGGTCCTCTACCAGAGGCCTGGGAGCTTAAGGGTCCTGTGCAGTATCTTAGCTGTTCTCAGAACTGCACTCTTCTGGACAGAGATCTCAGATGTTGTTCCTGGGATCTGCTGGAGCCACTGTCCCAGTTTTGTGGTCACAGGCCCTAGTGCTCTGATTACCAAAGGAACCAAAGTTGCATTCACTATCCATATCTTTTCCAGCTCTTCTCTCATGATTTGGTATTTCCTGAGCTTTTCGTGTTCCTTGTTCTTGATGTTGCTATCACTTGGGACACCTATATATAGCAGTGTCACGTAGTGTAGTATACAAGATTGCCAAAGAGTGCCATTCGAGTACTAAAAACAAAAAGGCAAGACTCCAAGCAGCGGAAAAACATTACGTGGTCGCATGAATCCAGATTTCTTTTGCACTATGCTGATAGGAGGGTCAGAATTAGGCACAGGCAGTATGAATTGATCAGCCCTTCATGTAAGGTGTCAACAGTTCAGACTGGTGGAGGAGGAGTAATGATGTCGGAAATGGGTTATTGGCACACCTTGGGTCTGATGGACCTGTGGATGGACATTTGGATAATAGGCTTGCCTAAGCATTGTGGCTGACCAAGTTCCTTCCTTTATGGCAGCTGTATTCCCTTGGGCAGAATGTCACTTTCAATAGGATAATGCACCATGCCAAATGGGTCATATAGTCATAGATAGGTTCCAGGAATGACAGCGAGTTTTCCTTGTTTCCCTGGTCTTTACAGTACCCAGGTCCTATCCTATGCACTTGGGCCAATATTTCTGCAGAATGATTTCAGCATTTAGTGGAATCTATGCCATGATGAATTGCTGTTCTGAAGGCCAAAGGAGGTTCAATGTGCTACAATATGGGTGTCACTAAAAAGTGGCCATTCAGAGACAGTGAGAAAGAGAGACAGAGAGATGTGTGTGTGTGTGTGTGTGTGTGTATCAATCTCTCTCTCTCTCTCTCTCTCTCTCTCTATATATATATATATATATATATATATATATATATATAAAAGACTACATAGATTGAGTTCCTCATTCATATTTATTTATTAAAGACATACACCAAAGTTTAAAATCATGCATCAAGCAAACAGCTGACCTTTTGTTCCTTCACAATGTTCTAGACTTTGAGGTAGAACAAAACAGGGAAGCTTTACCAGGGAATAGAGAAACAACATCCAAGATAACAGTAAAAATACCAGTCTCTTACCACTGAACAAATAAATAATTTTATATAACTTTATATAAATTAACAATGAGTCAAATAAGTAGTTGTAAGTCTTTGCAAAAGTGTAGGCCAAACATCAGCTTTCTGGTGCAGTTGGAAAAAAATTCTAACAGCTATTTCACGTGGCAAATCCAGGAAGAGCTTACAGGGACTTGGATTTTGGCTTTGCTTATTTCTCACATTGTAAATCCATTTCATGCTGTCAGACTATTGTGCATGTTTTCAAAAAAAAAAAAAAAAAAAGTTACTTGAAATGAATGAAAAGTAGCTGGGTTGACTTAGCATGCCATAAACAAGATGATGCTATCTGGCAGCCTTTAGTTCATCAGCTATGTTTTACTCATTAGCTATACTCATTTTGGATTTTAGTATTTCATCAGCAACCGGTTCATACTTTTGTCAATAGCGCTATTAAGTCCATGTTGTTGGCCCATGTTGTTGGTCCAGGAGCTGTTGCACCCCCAATTGGGTCTGGTGGAAATGGAAGCAACAATAACTGTGAACAGGCATTAGGTGCAATTTCTCTGTTACATTTTCTGGTTTTGTTAGCGATCTGCCTGAGATCAACCCAAATCTTATATAAGCAATAATCTGAAAAGACCAGTAGTGCAAAAAGCCTTGCATCAAATAACCTTGTGTTGAAACACTTTTTTTTTTTAAACTAAATTGTGTTCCAAAGAAGCTAAAATGTTTTTTTGGATTCCATTCTTGACAAATCTCCCAATAAAAAAGGAAGGGATTTTTCATTTAGGCCTGCCCATACTATTATTGAAGGAAATGCCAGGGCAAAAATATTCTTTCTTGGCATGATCACTTTGGTTCATGCAAAACATCAAGACATGTTCATTTTCCTGCCTCTTACCTGATACAGGTAAACAAGATTCTTTAACTCTAAATTGCCTGGCACAGGTGTGCTGGGAGCTTAAACAAATTAGGCTTGGCAGGGATAATTGAAAATTGACTTGAATACCACTGTCTTAGATCACCAACCGATTTTGTTACAGATGACACACTATAAACAATTGGAAATAATGTGTATGTATATACACTGCCTGGCCAAAAAAAAAGGTCACACAATAATATTTCGTTGGACAACCTGTAGCTTTGATTACGGCATGCATTCGCTGTGGCATCATTTCCACAAGCTTCTGCAATGTCACAACATTTATTTCTGTCCAGAGTTGCATTAATTTTTCCCCAAGATCTTGAATTGATGATGGGAGATTTGGATCACTGCACAAAGTCTTCTCCAGCACATCCCAAAGATTCTCAATGGGTTTCAGGTCTGGACTCTGTGGTGGCCAATCCATGTGTGAAAATGATGTCTCATGCTCCCTGAACCACACTTTCACAGTTTGAGCCTGATGAATCCTGGCATTGTCATCTTGGAATATGCCCGTGCCATCAGGGAAGAAAAAAATCAATTTTTGGAATAACCTGGTCATTCAGTATATTCAGGTAGTCAGCTGACCTCATTCTTTGGGCACATAACATTGCTGAACCTGACCAACTGCAGCAGCCCCAGATCATAGCACTGCCCCCACAGGCTTGTACAGTAGGCACTAGGCATGATGGGTGTATCACTTCAGCCACCTCTCTTTTTACCCCATCACTCTGGAACAGAGTAAATCTGGACTTATCAGACCACATGACCTTCTTCCATTGCTCCAGAGTTCCATCTTTATGCTCCCCAGCAAATTGAAGCCGTTTTTGCTGGTTAGCCTCACTGACAACTGGTTTCCTTAAGGCTACACAGCTGTTTAGTCCCAATCCCTTGAGTTCCCTTCGTACTGTGCATGTAAAAATGCTCTTACTTTCTTGCTTTCTATTAAACATATCCCTGACTTCTACTGTTGTTTTTCTATGATTTCACCACACGTTTAAGTAATTGCCGATCACGATCATTCAAGATTTTTTTCTGACCACATTCATTCCTCAAAGATGATGTTTCCCCACTGACCTTCCACTTTTTAATAATGCATTGGACAGTTCTTAACCCGATTTTAGTAGTTTCAGCAATCTCCTTAGATGTTTTCTCTGCTTGATGCATGCCAATAATTTGACCCTTCTGAAACAGATTAACATCTTTTCCACAACCACAGGATGTGTCTTTCCACATGGTTATTTAACAAATGAGAAGCTACTCACTGCATCAGTTAGGGTTAAATAACTTGTTGCCAGCTGAAACATAATCAGCCATGCAGTAATTATCCAATGGGAGGCTCTTACCTATTTGCTTAGTTAAATCCAGGTGGTGACCTTTTTTTTGGCCAGCCAGTGTACATCTGTTTTATGTGTAGAACAAGGGAAAATAAAAAAAAATGACTGAAAATGGGCTTATCTACTGAAAATTGAAGAATTAAGGCAAATTCTTTTGTCATTTTGAGAAAAAACAATTACTGTGATTACATCATGACACATATAGGTTGTTAAAATAGAAATACCCAATAAGCATAGACTGTCAAAGAAATCTCTAGTCACTAGTCATTTGACCTTAAAGTACAAGGGGGTGGGGGGGAGATAAATATTTAAAATTCCCCTTAAGCTGTTGTCAGGTGTATACAACTTCTGTTTTTTATATACTATATTCTTGCATTATATGCTATTTGAGTAAATCATCTTATCTTGTTAATAACTAATTTTCAGATAATACAATTTTTGACCATGAAAAATAAGTCTAAGGAAGAATATCCACAAGGAAACAAGTTTTGGATGTTCTGTTGAAAGACAGCAAAATTCCCCTACATAATAAATATCCAGTCACTATCATAAATTGCTTGCTTAATAAATCAATGGATGCTAAGGGAAGATGGTTTAAACAGAGTGTGAAACCCAGAGTCTATTCTGTTGTATGATGGCTTTTGAACTGGGTATTTTTAATGTTCTAAAATATACTTTCCTGTTTCTTTACATCAGAGAAACATACACTTGTAATGGTTAATGCCTCATTTCATCATACTCTATCCAAACAAATAGTGCTTCATTCACATGTATTTAACTACCAGTAGTAACAGTGGTAATGACTGTTAAATCACAAAACTGACTCAGTTAAGCAGTGTTCCATACAGCTGTGCCTTTGTGAGACTGTCCTTCCTACTGAGTCCTGTGCTTCCAAATGTTTGGTGCTGTGGCGGGGTCTTCCTCTGTGGCACTGGACTTTGAAGCTGGTAGTGCTGCACATTAGAAGCCTCTAGTGGATTTTGGTGTAATGACTCGACTGAGCTGCTTGGGCTTACGTCTTCATATTCTTTGTTCACATTTCCGACTGTGCTCTCTTTGTCTTTTGAGCTTCCGGAGAGGAAAAGGCTGCTCTTGGACTCCTGACTATCATCCTTTGACTGGTACAGTGGGCTTTTTTCAGTCTTACAAAGACCCAGGTTGTGCTTGGGACTTGGGGCTGGGCTGGAACCAGCCGAGGTGGGGAAGCAGGTGTCTAGCACACGGGTGTGGAAGACATCGTCTCCCTCCTGGAAGCTGCTGTATAGGGGTCCCAGCTTGATCTTGGCAGGGCCCATTGCAAAATGTTGCTCTGAGAAGCTGTATGGGGAGACACGGCCAGGATTGCGGTAGGAGAACATATTGATGTCTTCCACACTCAGCTGCCTCCAGCGGCCCGTGAGCTCCTCCTCAGAGATGTGGACACTGCCGCGGCTGTCTCTTGGTACCCCTGAGGAGCCTGCATTGCGTGAAGAGGGGAGGCGTGGCGAGTGGTAAGGCTCACTATAGCATGATGGTGTGCGTGCATAGGCTGGGGAATTGCCTTTCTGCGGACTAGGGGCCATGTGCTGGAAGCTGTGAGACTTGGGAAACCCAGGGCTGTCCTTGTCATAAGAGGATGTGCTCTTGTGCTCATAATCGCCCTCTGGCCAGTCCATGTAGAGGGCCAGGTGGGAGGAGGAGAGAGTGCCACTGAGAGCATGGCCCTTCTCATCTGATGCCGCACTGAAGCTGGAGTAGGAGCTAGATGGTGGAGGAGATCCAGCTGCAAATTCGTGAAAAGCGGCGTCATCATGTGAAAAGCCAGGGAGGAAGCTGTCCTCTTCTGGGTTGCTGTCTGTGGAGTTCTGGGCTTGGAAGAAGCTGGCCTCCCGACCGTGGAGGTCCACACTTTGCCTACGTTCCTGCTGGTGCTCCCGGCGCCTGTCATCTGTGGGACAGTACAGGGCCGTGTCACTGCAGTATAGGTCAGAGGACTTGTAGACCACGCGTCGATGGAGGGTGTCCCCACTGCCCATTACATTGTTGGTCATGTGGTCTGGGTCTCGAGCCTGTGGGCTGGGTGAGCGTGTGACCGGGCAGCTACTACCCAACTCGGGCTTCTCCAGCACCTTGGCAATGACTGCAGTGGGCACAGTGTCAGAGTAGGATGAGTGGCATAAGCCCAAGCTCCTTCCTGACCCATGCTTCTCCATGTGAGAACTCACCCTTTCTTGTAGGTCAGTAGGCAGCTAAGAGATACAGAGATACATATCGTGAGAAGAGTACACTGACATAGAAATTTTACAAGCAGTATATAGACAGAACACCTTCCAATCAAATATCATAGTTAGGAAGATTTATAATTCTCTGTATAGGCAAGTTTGATGAGTGTCTGATTTAAAGAAAAAAAAAAAAGTTTAGTCTTCTCCAGTCTGCAATGTAAGTATTTCAATATATTGCTAGAGTATGCTTGCCAAATTCACATACTTAAAGGCTAAGCAACACTTATCAAAAACAAGGACACCAGACACCATGATTAGTCATGTTGATGTAGATATGTCAGACAGTTTAAGATAGCAGGATAGTGTTAATTAGTGCTAGTAATGTCAAATACAATGCATTGTGAAAGTGATCACCCTCCCTTGATGTTTTTTCCTGTTTTGTTGCTTTACAGCCTGAATTAAAATGTTGGCGATTTGTTCCATCTGATGTACAAAACATACTTACCACTTTGTAGGTGTAAAATATTTTATGACACTAGACAAAAAAATCTTTGCATAATCCCCCCCTTGTAGAGTCACCTTTAGCCACAGTTGCAAGTCTCTAGGTGTGTATCTCTATTAGCTTAGCACATCTAGCCATACTTCAAGGCAAAATTAGGCAAAATTACTCCAGCTCTATCAACTTAGATGTTTTGGGTTGGTGTACAGCAATCTTCAGGTCATGCCGCAGATTCTCAATTGAATTCAGGTCTGGGTTTTGACTGGGCCATCCCAAATTTAAATATTTCTCTTTAAACTACTCCAGTTTTTTGGCAGTATGTTTAGCATCATTGTCCTGATGTAGGGTGAACTCCCTGTTTTGAACTCAAATATCTGACAGACTAAAACAGGTTTTTCTCGGGAATTGCTCTGTTTTTAGTGTCATTCATCTTTCGTTCAATCCTGACCAGTTTTCCAGTCCCTGCTGATGAATACCATCCACATAGCATAATGCTGCCACCATGATACTTCACTGTAGGAATGGTGTTTTTGGAGTGATGGGAAATGTAGGGTTTGTGCCGCACATAGCATTTTTCATAATGGCCAAAAGGTTCAGTTTTGTTCAGTTGACACATGCTGTTGCCTGTTTTTTTTCTGTAAGCAATTACTTTTTTCTGGCTGTTCCATAAACCCCACTCTGTCGAATATCTTAAAATGGTCCTATGTACAGCCACTCACATCTCTGCTGTGGATCTTTGCAGCTTCTTCGGTGTTACAGTTGGAGTCTTTGTTGAATCTGTAATTAATAGCCTCCTGAGTTTTGATGGGCAGCCTTCTCTGGTCAGGCTTGTAGTACTGCCATATTCTTTCTATTTTGTTATAATGTATTTTATGTTGCACCCTGGGATGTTCAAAGTTTGGGATATTTTTATAACCCAACCCTGATCTCTACTTCTCCATTACTTTGTCTCTGGCCTGTTTGGAGAGCTTCATGGTATTCATGTTGCTTGCTTAGTGGTATTACAAACTCCATTAAGCCTTTCAGAGTATGTGTATTTATACTGACATCTTATGACAGATCATGTAACAATTTGCACACAGGTAGACCTTAATGAACTTATGTGACTTCTGAAGTTAATAGATTTGGCGAGATCTTAGTTAGGGGGTGAATACATATGCACTCACACATTTTACATTTTTTTAAAACGTGGAATTTTTCATTCCACTTTAAAAATTTGAACCATTTTGTTAGATCCAGTGCACAAAATCCAAATAAAAAATACATTTTAATTCAAGATTGTAATGCAACAAAACAGGAAAGACACCAAAGGGTGAATACTTTTGCAAGGTACTATACATGTTTTTTAATTAGGTTGTATGAGAGAGTGCCATGTATTTTTAAACAATTTTTGGAGGACAGATAGTTGGCAATGATGTGGAATGGATTTCTAAGACATTAACTTCACCATCAACATCATTATTTGTACATTGCACAGGCTTCAGAAATTCCCCCTTTTATTTAGAATATTTATTTTTCCAAAATCTTTTTAATAGTGTTTATTATGAAGTTAAATCCTAAGTGGGTCTTTTGATGGTGCATGCCAATTAGAGCACATATTTTTCTACTCACACTTTGGTGTACATTCCAGCAATGTTCCCTTATTTCTTTTAAAATCTATCGGTCTCCATCTGTGAATGTTTTGTATATAACTATCTGCACTCCACTTCAATATTCTGCTGTTATCCTTTTAACCAAAACTCGAAAATAATGCAGTATTTGTCATGTTAAAATTAATCTTCTTTTACTCATTTCCTATTGGCAGAACTACTGCCTTAGTAACTCTTGATTCCTGTCTCATCAAACATGCCATACTGAGGGAGCCTGTACACTCAAAAAAAAAAAAAGGGTGAGCAGGAAAGAAAAAAAAAGAAGAAAATTCTAGCATTTTGGTTAAAAATACTTATTAGATAAAAAATTCCAATAGTTTATTTATTTTTTTAAGTTTTTTAAAATGTTGGTACTATTTTCAAATCCTTCCTCTTCTTCCTCTTCTAGAAGATATCTAGGTTAGCCTGCAGGCTAAGCACATGCTCATTCATCTTTCTTGTCAAGAAGCATCAGAGATGGATAGCTATGTAGTTCACTTGCCAATAGACCCAATTTAAAGGACATTAATTCCCATCTTGTTTAGCACCATGGATGAATGAACAGAATACTCACTTATTAGAAGTTTAGACTTCATTTATCACCTCAAATCACAGCAAGTTATGTGTATACATCCACAATGTATTAAGAGTTCAAATAATGATATCTATCCATTTTTCCATATATAACTGAACAGAATACACTTTATCATTTTGATATAAATTTGTCCAGGACTCTAGCAACAGTGATCCCATGCATGCTCCATCCATCTCAAGACCAACACAAATATCAGTGTACAAAAAAGGTGCTATATAAAGCTAACAAAAAAGGTGCTATATAAATAAATATCGTTGTTGTCCTAGAGTTTCTAATTGTTGTTGTTTTAAAGACAAAGTGCCAACCAGTTATTCTTCAGTCAGTAAACTTGGTTGAACATGTTTAATAATTAACAACTTCCAAGTACTATGCTTTTTTGTCAGATCTCTCTGACAGCATAGAAAGTGATGAAAGCTCTTGTACTGAAGTGTTTTGTACAGCAGCCTTGGTGAAAGTAAAGCCAGGCTGGAATTACCTCTGACAGCTTGTGTGCTCTGTAATGGGATTTTCCACACTGTAGGAGCTGAGCAGCAAGGTTGCAGTCTTTCCTGTATAGGTCCTGTGGAAAAGAGGCACATCATTATTTCAACATAGCACAGGCAAATTCTTAACCAAAAAAAAAAAGTTTGGTTTTGTAGGGTATTTGATGTATGCAATTTTTATTGGTCAGTGGACAGGCATCATATATATGTATGACTAATGGTTCTTTTAGGTTGTTGCATTGCCTGTTGAAAACCATGTTTCTCATTAGAAGAAGAATTTGACACTTAGGAATAAAAATTCTAATATTAATAATACATTTTTCAGTTAGAAAATTATATATAATGATATATTATATATAATTCGATCATATAATCACATGGCTCACAGGCATATTCCACTGAGGTTTCTCTGCATGACCCCAAAGTATAACTCTCTTCATTTTTTTTAATGCGTTGTGCAATGATTACTTAATTTTTCAGATATTGCCACAATTTGATGGGACATGGTACTAAATACTGTATACAGGGCCAGAAATATGTTTTATCATTCTAAGCCACAAGTAAAGCCTTCTTTGTGATGATAAAACCTTTCGATACTCTTCACATGTCCCTTTTAGTATAAAAGAATTTGACACTATTATTCTAAAAAGAATAGGTGACATTTTTAGGTTGTTTTATTGATATTTGTGTGTTCCTTTGCAGACTTTAGAACACAAGGACAGATTTTTTTTTTTTTATGGAAAACAAAAAATTACATGTGACTCAAAGTTCTATTAGAAGTCAATCCCCTCTTTGCAAATGGGCTATGGAACCATTGCAAAACAACGTTTGTAGACATGGATTTAAATTCCGTTCAATATAATATTTCACTTATGTTTACTGTCTTATTAAGCTGATATACAGTCTGCTTAGGTTTTGCCAACGTTAAGTCTTCTCTAACCTGTATGCATACACACATGCCCAGTGCTCTGAATTAGTTATAAAACTCCATGTTGATATGTAGACTGTTTAAACATAATGCAATTTAAAGCATGTTAAGTTTGCTGATGATCAGATGAAGTGAGTTGCTGCTATGGTAAACATGCATTACTTTGCAAAATCCAAGGTCAACCAAGAAATTATAAGTTATGTAACACAGTCATACATACCAACCCTGACATTTTTAGAATTACAGTGGAGCAAATTAAATTTAGGAACATATAAACCTGTTGTTATGTAAACAAGTGACTACTTGTTTTACAATAATCTTTTCCGTTTCATTTTTTTTTTTGTCATGTTCATGACAGTCCCTATAATATTGAGTGAAAATGGAATGTTAATAAACAGTGAACCTGGATTATAGTTTTCACAATATCGAGGTTAGTTTAGCTCAAACAACTCAAACTTCAATTCCAATCTTAAAGTTGTGCCCAAGCTTCAGTTCCAATATACTGAATATCAATATAGTACAAGCATTAATAAGGATAACATATTGTCATATATCCAATTTCAGGTTCATAACAGTAAAATATTCTAAAAAAAGGTGTAACAAAATAACACCTGTTCAGTGTTATTCCCTGTTGTTTGATTTTGGCATTTCTTTCATTAGAACATCTAAAAGCAAAACAAAAATCTGGCTTTATTTATATGGGTCACATGATTGCAAAACAGCACAAATGCAGCATCTACTGGATATATTTATGCTCAGAGACGGTCAAATCAGCTAACATTAGCCAGCAAGGTGTAACCATAGCTAACATTAGATAGCTCCAGCAGCAATCTATTAGGCAATCATCACACTGCTATTGAGCCACAGAAGCCACCCTCTCGCACCGACTATGGTGATGGGCTTAAATAAAATTCGATCAAAACTGAACTAATAGTTCAAATCACTGATGTGGAATAAAAAATAGACCATTGGTTCAAGCTAATACTAGTTCAGCTTTGTGGAACCCTCAGTTGTAATTTAATTGCAGAATATCAGATATATCACTGCCAGCACTCAGGGGCATGCAGAGCACACAAGACGAGGGGAGGCCTCCCATGAGGGGATCGTAAAAAGAAAAAAACTTTATAAGGGTCTTCACTATGTCTCTTGTAGTGGGCCTCCAGAATTCTGTGCTACATTACTTGCTACCAGATGTAAGTAATGGCCGCAAGAAGCCACATATTTAAAAACTGACCGATACTATGAACACACTTGTCCTCTGCAAAGTGCTTTGAGATTGCTTCCACAAAGCTTTGTGCACTTTCAAACTGGCAGTATCAAACAGATGGCGGTGGGCACAGAGAGTGGGAAGTGTGGTGGTGGAGGGTCAGGGGAGTAAACAAAATTGAAGGCTTGCCCAAAGAGAAGCAGCCATGTGCATATTAATTCTGTTGTATTTATTTTTGTCATTTCAGACAATAATTACAAAATTATTAATGTAATACAATCTAAAATTAAAAATACTATAAAATAAAATGGCATAATCACAGGTGCCCAAGCACCCAGAGCCCTACCCCCAACCCCCTCACCCCAACAGCATTCTGCATTCTGTGACCAGTAAGTTAGGGAGGAATGAGACAGAAGGCAAAATGGCAAATATCCTGTTGAGAACATCTGCTATCTTTGTAAAGAACCAGTTCAAGGGGAATGGAGTAAAGCCAGTAATCTCCTTATGCCATCTCATTGTGAGGAGGGCTCACTCAGTGGGTATTACTGGCTTTAGGATGGGGTTTTGTTAGCCAGCAGGTGCCATTCCAGAATGTGGGCTACCCAAGGCAATTACAAAGAATTACCTAATGGCTTCAGGATGATGTATCATCTTGGGATGGTTTATTTTGCAGCAGTGATCTGTTCCATCCATAGGTGTAGTTGGGGGGGGGGGGCTGGGACATGTCCCCAATAACTCTCACAACTCATATAATGTGTTAGGTTGGGAGGTGTGAGCAGTGCCCCCCCCCTCCCCCCCAAATAAGGTGAAATGAAAGCTCTGCCACTGATTCCACCTACCATATTCCAAGATTTCATTTACAGACTCTGGTTACGCCTGAAATCACCGGCCCACAAAACTGACTTGCAAATATTTCATATATTTCAGGGAATTATGTAAAACCTGTGAACATACATCACAATGTAGTGCTGTGACTCATTTTCATATGGTGTTAAGTTTAATGGAACCAGTTGAGGTCCAGTTGTTTTTAGATGTTAATTTAGAACTGAAGACAGCTGGAGGAATAGATGAAGTTGTGTTATCCCTTAGGTACCTAACATCTGAAAATATTTGCTTGTTTGGTTAGTATTTCATTACAACTGATCTCATTAAATGTAGTATAATAAGCTTACGAACAGTTTTCCCAAGAAAAACTAAAGTGTAAAAAATTAAATAAATGAACAATAGTGTCTCTGGATAATATTTCTTCAAAATATCATCAGCTATAGTGGTAAATCCCTTGTCTAAGAAAATGAGTATTGTCTTTCATCTCCTCTGGGGCAGCCACAGATAGTAAAATATTACTATCATTGAGAGATAGCTGCTTTAGTAATACAGGGTTTCTAATCAGCGTCACTGTTCATTTCATTATAGGGTTATGAAAATGCAAGCGCTGCTCTTTATTCTACCTACAGTCTAATAGGTTTTCTCTGAAGTATTTTTATCCAGTCTACTGTTTTCTTCAGTGCCACTGTAAACCTGAAATCGCTGCAGATTCAAAGACTTCCTTTGACTACAGAAATTCTCCATATACAGAAATGTGATCTCTGTAAAGTCTTGACTTTTCTCTTCCTGATTCTGGAGCCCTGGTATTTTAAAGACAGTGACAAATGATGGCTATCCTAATATTTGTGTGTTAGCTAAAGGGATCTGTCCTTGATCCTCTTCTGCAGCCTCCAGCTGTAGCCACTGGGACCTGGTAAATCCAAGTCACTTGAGATCACTTTCAGTCTGGCATTTCCAGGCTTTTATTGTGCTGTGTCAAAGTTGGCATTGGATTTGCCCTTGGGGTCCTAAGGACATTTCTGGATGGTAATTCACTAGTGTAAGCCACCGAAGAGTTATGAATTAGACTCTGGCTGGGTTGCACGGGCAGACATCTGCCCTCAGAGCATGTAAAGTGGGTACAAACCCGTCAACTCATTTTCCCTTACCCAGACTGTGCCCATGGATAAGAACATGCTCTCAATGCACATTTCAATAGTATCCTATTTATCTCTATTGAGTCCGGGTGTCTCTAAGAATCAGGAAAATGTTTTATTGGAATTGCTTGAGAAGTGATTTGACTTTTTACCACTGTGCTTGTTTGACTAAATACATCAGATAGACAATCTGGATCAGTCATTGCATCATATTTTTAACAAATGTAGTGAAATGCATTTCGGATAAAAAGCAGATGTAAGCTTTGGTTAATGTTCACCATGGAGCTGGTGATTGACAATATGTTTTCAGACATTGCTGCATTTCTTCATCTTATTTCTACACTTATTTCTACATCTAAATTTCTATACACTGTTCTAAATGTCTGTCAGGTTGATTAGGTTAGCTACCTAGCCAGTAGGACTGACCATGTTGGCAGCTAGCAAAAAATAACACCTAATTATTTTTAAAAACTAAATAATACCTAGTTGAAAACTTGATCTGGTCAACTTGTTTTTATGTTAAGTAACCTGGGTTAAAAAAGGTCTGACAAAGCTAGGTAGAAAGGTCTCGGTAAAATAGGTCCTATTATTTTAAGGGATACTGCAATATGAAAAAAAGTGTTTCTAATTCTAAAACAATATCAGTGGATTTAGCCTGTTCACTACTAAAAGCTGCCTAAAATAGTATAATTCAGTATACCTTGAAAAATGTATTAAATTCAGTCTGATGATGTTATATACCTCATAATATATGACTTTAATTTTGTGGCCATTTCATGTTACACATTAATTCAACTTTAGGTCTATGTTGATTTAGGTCTATGTTTCTCTGAAATGTCTTATTGATCACTGTGTCATTTAGGCTAGATCTTTATGCATTAATTTCTACAAAATTGTATGGTCCTCAGGTCTGTACCAGAAAATCCTTTTTTGGTGTTTACTTAATAAAATCTTATTTCCATTAGTCACTTGAGAGACTGGCTCACTGCAGCACAGATATCTGTAATCTTCAATCCTCATATATCTGGGCTCAGATCCTGATCATTTCTGTGGTGACCTACAGAGTGAATACTGCACATTGAGGTCCTCGCAATACAATCCATCTACTGTAAATCTGCAGGGGATTAAATCACTTTGGAGGCAAGCTGTCTTTGTTTTCAATGGTTGGTCCAGGACCCACTCTGATGTAGGTCTTTGTAGTAATAAAGAGAAAGCTGTTTGAATTAATAAGTAAAAATGGATCTTCTTTCCATAAATTTTGAGGTAAGCGCTTGCAAGGTTTTCTGCCTTAGAAGATAATGAGCTCCCATGTTGGGATCGCAGAGAATTTGAGCAGAATCTGAATCTGCACAGTAGTAAAGGGTGTTTGGATGAGAGTGGGGCCTCAGTTTCAGTTTTACCCCAGTATAGTTTTCATATCACTAAAGTATACTATAGTTCATCCCAATGATGCAAAAAGAAAGTGCTTCATTGATTAGCGCCCCACCATCCTCTCCCCTGCCTTAATTCAGTTGTTTCTCATCCTAAAAATTCAGAAAAAAATGACTCACATTGTCTTCTCTAAGCTTTTCAATTGTAATCTTGGCCTCCATTAGGTGGTTATTGAGTACGATGATCTCTCGACCCAGTGCCCTTTTCTCTTCCTCATGTTGTTGTGTCTACAAAAGAGTCAAATTTATAAAACAAAACATTATTTTAATCTTTAAGAAATCACAATTGCATCACCCTATTTATAAAACAGTATGGAGAACAAGAAACAGAAGAATGGTTTAAATATTTAACCAAACAGATCCATCAAGTCTGTCTCATATATTTGAAATTATTGAGGTTTCATGTTACTTCCCTGTATTTTGATATAATTTATAGAAATTCTCTGAAATTATCTTTATGGCAAGACTTGAGAATGAGCAAAATTACGATAGTAGTTCAAGTAAAGAACATTCTCCACATTATTTTGGTAACACCTGTTATGTGTTAATCAAATCATCTTAGACCAACAGTTTGCAAAGTGTTTTGATATTTGATTAATGGCTTGAAAGAAAATAAAATGGGCTGTCTTATTACCCATTATGAACTGTGGCAGATACCATCTCATCCACTGATCATTTCTGGCTCAGGAACGAAATGCATTTCCTTCTCACTTGCTTATGAAATAGTGATGCAACACTTGTCTGACAGAGCAATTGGAGTCAAAACCAATTCATAGCCCAATTTGCCAAATGTTGCTCTGACAAATGTCTCAAGTACACAGACCTTTGCTCTGTGTATCTGTGCCTTCACACAATATTACACTCAGAGTTTTATCTCAAAAGAAAATGATAACCATCATTCAGACTGATAAAGTTAAGCCTTGTTAATATGATACTTCTGCAGGGCCGGCTTTACATAGGGACTATCTCCATATTATGCAAATGGTTACAAACACATTACTAGAATCCATAGCTTTAACTACTGATTGAGACATTTTTTTTATTTAAGCTTGTCTGAAATCAAGTACCAGCATATAATAAACATTTTCAAATAGATACATCAAATGAAGTATTTCAAGTTGGTGAGTGATATTTCATCTAAAGGTAGCCAAGACAGTTACTTAATAGTAAAAAATGTTCCTAACAGTGACTCTGAGTAACATGGGAACCCTCCTGAACTGGCTATAGCTGTCAATTAGAGCTCAGGGAAATTTGCCTCAATTAAACAGGGTAGCTGACATACTGAGAGCATTTGCATGTGAGAAATTAGGTTTGATCACGCTGAGGAAATAATTTCCGTGTTTTAATTACAACATGATGGTTAATGGTTAATTATGCTAGGACAGTAATATTTTTCTAATATATTTGCTTGTTTTCACGATAATACACTACCTAAATATGAAACACACGTGCTTCATTTTAGAGGGGCTCAGACTGAAAAATGAAGAACAATGTTGATTCATCTATATCCAAAGTAGGGCTTTAACTGCATGAAACGTGACTGAAATATCTGATTTGAGAGGACATGATGTTCTTTAGATTTAGATTTCTAATAAGGCTGATGGCAGCATTGACAACTATTTTGCCAGACCCTTTTTAGCCTTATCCCAACGAGGTACAATAAATAAGTTATCTGCCATAAGATTGAATTATTGCTGTGGTGTCCTGGAGTGTTGCCATAGAAACATCTGTCCAATCAGGTATGTGCCATGCACTCCACCATCCTTTAGGATGTGACAATATCTTGCATAATCTGTTTTCTTCTGGGCTGCTCAGCTGATGGGGAACTCCACATTTGTTTCATAAGTTATATCAAATGTTAAGAGAATAAGGTGATAAAAAGTAAATTGTATTTGTATAGATATTTTGTTTTCTGCAGTCTGTTAACACAGTAATAGTCAGAAAATGGAGTCATAGAGGGCTAAAGTTTTGTTTTTCAACTCTTTTACTTTCACAAAAAATAGCCTCACCCACCTCAAATGACATCAACAAGTGGAAAACATCCCTATACCATTTGCCAGTACTTCCTGATGATGAATTAATCAGTGCATGCAGTTGAGTCTCTGCATTCGGGGCTTTTCAATTAACCTGTGCTATCCTCTCTAATTACAGAAGGAGAGAGGTTTGGGAAGATAAATCACTTTGTGAATATTTTGGTCCAGAGGTGCCTTTGTAATGCTTTTCCAGCTGGTAGAAGTACTCCTGGTTTTAGAATATCTGTAGCCTAGATCATTTTTGCCCTGCAGCACTACAAAATAAAAATATAGATTAGAAAAGAAAGTCTTGTCCCATGAAGAGTATTGCAACATATGTTTGCTTGTGGCTTAGGGGATTGCCAGTTATTTTTGGGTATGTCAGGTATGCTAAGTGTTACCACTGCTGAACCTGTCACTGATTCTTTCCTTTTGTATGTTTGTTGTTTTAAAAGGGTTCAGTAAAATAAGCACGTTTGATATTCAATAGTGCCCCCAGGGTCTCAGTGTTTTAAATCTAAAATCTAAAACCTTAAACCAAACTTCAGTAAGCTTAAACCATTGTCACAAACAATAGTGGCATACAAACCCAGTAAACCCAGTCACTTAATGAGAAGAGGAAACTAAAGCAAACATAGAAGCTGTTTTGAATTCAGTAAACATATTTGCAGGCTTTATTTCTCTTTCTGAAGTACTAAACTGTGACATTTTAACTCTGGTAGCTGGGTGCTGCCATCTTTACTCTAATTACAAGGACCAAAGTGTAAAAACTGTACTCAATAGGGCTGGCCTAGAGCAAGTCGGTTTACTAGCAATCTTTTGTTTCTTGTAGACCTTCTGTTTACCACATTTAACATGCCATAACAGAAGTGCAAAAAATTGAGAAATGGATGCACTGTGAAAATTTATTTTTTTTAACATTTTACAAAAAATACTGCATAAACAGTATACCATATAGTTTACATAAGTGATTCCTTTATGCAGAGCTCAAGATTATCTAAAGTTTTAGTTAGAAAGTGTATTTAGGATTAAGATGGCTGAACTTCCTGAATGCAGATTCTTTCACACTGCAGTGGTTAGCCACTGTAAAGGCACTCCCTGGGGTGCAATCTGATTTGCTGAGAAGCATTTGCTAATGAGCGCCCAGAGAATGCCACCTTGAGGGAAACTTTAAAGGAAAAAAGATGGAAGCCCAGAGTATGGAGTTAAATTGGAAAGCCTGCTCATGATGCTTGGGATTGGGCAGCCTTTGACAAATCTAGCCACAGCCAGGGGCACCGTCAGGTATGTGGGGACCTATAAAAAGATCACATTGTGCCACAATGAAAAAAAAATGCACCTAATAATTTTTTAGGTCCTCTCTCAGTCACAGGCCCTGAGAATCGTCCTCCATATGGTGCTCCTGGCTACAGCTGCCATATCAGATGCAAAAGCTTTCAAGTCCATGAATTGCCTGTGGTGTATAGGTATGCAGAAAGGCATACAGAAAGCTGGATACTGTTTGATGTTTAGAAAATCTGTTATATACTTTTTTGTTGTCATCTCCTTTTGTAAAACAGACGTGAATTCACCACAACAGTGTACAGTGTACAGCAGTGTTTTTGTTTAATACTAACCAAAAATAAATAAGATCATAGCAAACAGGAAGATTGCTGCTATAATGTGGAATTACACTTACAAGGAGGAAGATAAAGATGATCCCAGATCTTGTATAATAAGAATATCACGCTAAAAACATATTCCTAAAGCACGAGTGTCCGTGAAACTGTACGTCTATAAGTGGTGCACTTGAAAACACTTTCTTGGCCCCTTGCACTTTGACAAGATCCATTCTCTTTGTCCCTGAATGACTCACCTGCTAAAAGCAATATTTCTAACCTTACCCCCTTATGCCATGCAATGTCCATTGCTAGTTGTTGCTGCAGTAAAGCATAAAACATTTTTTGTCTATGAAGTGGGTTATAAATCACTGGTGTTTTGACTCATAGTAGTTATAGCTTTTATTCAAGATGTTTACTGCTGATGAACAGTTGAAAGGAAACAAACTTTTCAGTGCTCTGTATGGCAAAGCAATGGAATGTAAGTGCTTCAGACAGGTATGTTGCTTAAGTTAGAGTTAGCAATTTTGTCACAGGTTAACTGAATCTAACTGTTTTGAAAATCAATATCTAAAAAATAAACAGTTTGGGAAGGACACCTATCATGATTGACAAGCAAGCATTGATGCCTTCTTGTCCTGATTGGGTGAAGGTTGGTGGTGCACATCATTAGAGCTCCACAGTTCAAACCTGGGGTAGCATGAGACACTGGATTTTTTCAGAGGAATGTGAGGAGAATTTGATCAAATATTACAAAAAGTGTCCTGAATTATAACCACCAATGATATATAAAAAAACATATCCTTGGTTGTAGGAAAGTGGTAGCTCATTGGTAAAGGTACTTGACTTGTAATCAGAAGATTTCCAGTTCAACACCCCCCCCCCCCTCCCCCCCACTGCCAAGTTGCCACTGCTGGGCCCCTGACCAAGGCCCTTAACCCTCCATTGCTCAAGTTGTACTCAGTCATAATTGTAAATTGCTTTGGATAAAAGCATCAGGTAAATGTAATTCATGATATCAAGACCAGATATTTCTAATTTGCTTGCTTACTTGGAGTCAAGCTATGCTGGGATTTATGAGTTTATAAAGCTAAGGTTTTTTTTGGCTGTATCATGATTGATGGATAATCAGAGGGCTGTATCTGGATGTATCATGATTGATGGATGATCAGAGGGATATGAAAATTAAATATATTTATTCAGTAAATGAAAGTGCAGTAATGTAGGTGTACATTTTAAATCTGCAGCTAACATTACTAATTAACATGTGAAACCATGGATTTGGCTGTTAATGTTAATGCAATTTAGTCTCCTGCTGGTCCCACTCTTGTTAAAAACATTCAAATTGAGTAAATTGTAACTTTGTACATCATCTGTATGTGCTGTAATAGCTGATCAGGCAATCTCAATGTTTACCATGTCATATAAACTGCAACGATGCAAAGTTTGAACATTTTATTGAACCTTTATTTTATAAAACTGAATTTTAAATATGTGGTTTAAGTAAATATCAGTTAATTACCAGCAATAATAATATAAATACATCAAGTGTTTCTCATAACTGTCTCATTATAATCCTACATGACAGGTTTAAGGAGATTTTGTGAAATTAAATGTAATATGGAGCAGAGTCTTTTGCTTTCAGTGGAAGTAATACAGTATTTCCCTTATGGAGAAGCAACTGGATATTTAAATATTTTAAATAGGTAACCTGTCATTTTACTCTGGTGAATCCAAAAACCTCACAGGCATAAGGTAGGGGACTGTCAGTCAAACTTTTAGCTATACATTGTATTAAGTCAGTCACACTACATTTTGCATTCCTCCGCTACACTGCTTTTATCACCAGCCATCTCTGTGGAACTTACTGTGTTTGAAAAGGAGACTGCATGTTTTCAAGTACATGCCTCAGCACCTCGGAGAACACCTGGCTACATCTCTAACCATTTTCTTCTGAGTAGGTTCCACAGACTTGCTGCTTTTGTCCTTCCAAAATTATATTCCATCTTGGCTTTTTTACTTTGGAAATATTCTGCTTACACAGTATCAGCAGGTCAGCAGTTGGTCTCTCTCAAAATTGACCTTGTTGCTGTCTCTTTTATTAGGCATATTTTTAAAAGATGACATGTCAAAGACATTTTTTGTTCACCTCACATTTTGTCAATTTTTGGTGTATGCAGCAGGGGAGGTATTTTCCTCTTGAACTACATTTACAGAGTATTAAAAGAATCTGCAAACACAGTGAGACATGCTTCTAAAGCATTTTCTTATTGCTTCTTACCATGAATAGTAATATGGGGAGCCTTAAGATGGAAATCTTGTCCTTAAAAATGAATTAAATATTCTATATAAATAAATAGGGATTTCATATGTTGAGAATTTTAGATAAAATGCTGCATATACAGGAGAGGTCACATGGAAGTCAACAGATATTACTTTTCTGCCTTTTGAGTACTCCTCATTATATGATTTTTTATTTATTTATTTATTGACGGGCAGGATAAAGCGCTGTCATATTTTAAATGTCTTAAATTCACTTGGACAAAAATGTAATGACCACACATATGTCATGGTCTATATGTACTGATATACTATATTTATTGAAATTGATCAGTTCAATGGTTTGGTTGGAATAATGCTAAATATGTCAAATCAAAAACACCTAATAGCCTCAGTTCACCTTTGAATCATATTTGAATCTAGGCTTATATAAAATATTATTTTCTTACTCATAACTTATGTGATTCTACCTGAGACCATTTAGTTCCTCTGATTGTCCTTGATATATATATATATATATATATATATATATATATATATATATATATATATATATATATATATATATATATATTAAAAACAAAAAGATTCTAATATTCCAGGCAGTCCTCTCTTATGATGAGTTCTTGGAAATGACGCTAGAGCTTTTACAGATCTAATCACTTCAACATAACTGATTTTGGTTTAACCTAACCAGACAGTGAAGTGTGAACAGTATTGCCAGTTGTGAGAATGATGCTATATTCACACATGCCAGAGAGTAAATGGATCACTAACAAGGTTTCATCACAGGCCTATCACTTTAGCAATGACTGTGTTCCAACTTTGATCGTGTAATTGCTTTGAGAGTGATAAGACACCCCAGGACTGTGGAGGATGGACATAGTATTGATCAGAGTACTGTCTTCTTGGCACAGAGGAGGAGCTATTGTCTTATGCTTTCTCCTGCTATGTCCATGTGTCAATACATAGCTGCTCTGCTTCACAGATAAGCAAGTACACACATTCTGATAATGGTGTAATTTCCGTAATTATAGTAATAGTGTTTTGTGGCTATTTTTGTTATATTAGTATTGCAGGGACTTTTCAGGAAATATAGCTTGGTGAGGACTGATGGCATATAATAGATTTTATAGGATAGTATCACCCATCCTCCATCTGGCATACTGTGCTTTTCTCCCTCACCCCATCCCCCAGCCTGACTGGTCTGTCTTTGGCACATATCCAATTAAGGGCTGCCAGAGAAAGATTTCCAGTTCAGGCAACAGTGGATCCTAATCAGCTTGTCTCTCCCGCCATCTCCTTCTGTTTTCATCATGCTTGAATAAAAAACAGCAGTTGAAGATTTCCTCCTCAGAGTGCTTTTCTGAAATGACATTTTTACATTTTTGAATTTAGATGTTCCATGTTTCAAATTTGAGTTGTTTTTGGAACATTTATGTGAATGTGTGAACCCCTTGTTATCAGTCTGTGTATTCTAGCCTGTGCACTCTTGGTGTAAAATGATGAATCTATCACAATCCCCAAATGAGTAATGACCATTCTGAAACCTATTCTTAACAGATAAATCACTTAGCGTTGCCTACAGTGTCAATGTCATTTGAACCGTGTTATAGACAATAACTTGATTATATTAAGGGGAGGTATGTTGCTCCTATTAAATTTTATTTTTGTTAAAACAATTAAAGAGAAGATAGGCTACAAATTATTCCACTGATGAAGCTTTGAGCTGGTCATAGTGGGCTTTCTCTCACCCCCAGCTGACTGACAGGAACCAGGACCACGCTAACACCACAATGCCTAGCACCAAAGCCAAAAAAATGGGGAGGGGGGTGCTACAATACAACCAACCTGGCTAATGGCTTATCACTCTTGCCAACCGCCTGACCTTCCCCCTCTACTTCCAAAATTTGTAGGTGGCATAAATCCACAGATTGGGATGGCATTAACCCTCTTACAGCCACAAGGATCTATGACCCTAAGTTCCATCAGACTCAAAAACGTACCAGGACAACCAACTTTTCTTATCCCACAGAGACATGTTCACAGGTATGTTTCTTTACCCACAGCTTCACAAAGTAATAACTCGCTATTTTAACCTACTATGATGTCAAATGGTATTCAGCCAGCAATGTATGGCTAACTTAATATAATCTTCAAACTGGGATGTTTGCTTCTATTATTTGATAACTGTTCATTGTTTCATTATTCTCTTCATTTCTTGTTCATTATTAATTTACGTTATTCCTCATAATCAATTCACTTGTATGTTGCAATTATTGTAAAAATTGTTAACCACTCCTAATTACTATAAATCTTATATGAACCAATTAGTCAAAATGTATTAAAGTCAGTAGTTTATAACTTCAAGAAAATAGGAAATTAATTAAACTGACTATCCAATCATTTCACCCATCCTAGGGTTTGATACTTTTGTTTATAAATTTCATTATTAGACCATGAGGCACAACATTGTTTAAGAAATGCATGATTGTTTTATTTTATTTAATTGATTCATGGTGAACCTTACTAGCATATAAGGAATGCTTTCTCCCTATCGTGAAAACAAAGGCTATTGAATATGCATGAACCAAGATGTGCCCTCTCCTGGGCACATACATGATAAAGGTCGACCCCCTTAGTCAGTGCAGTGTGGAAAATGAGAGAAGTAGATACGCAGGGAGGGGGTGTTAAACCCATAGTCTGTGAGCTACCACTAAAGAATTTTGGAAGAAAGAAGAAAACAAGATGTAAACTTTTCTTTTTGAAACAAAGCCAATAGCCTCTCGCTAAGCAGTTAAACAGATTGAGTTTCATGTTACTTTATTATTTTATTTTATTATTATTATTCTTAATATCTGAGCTTTAGTTTATGTTCATCAGAATTCGCTCATCACAGCGTATATCAAGCAAACTCGCCTTGTTGTTTTGATTGAGAGTGAATTTTGTCATGCAGCCATCAATGAATCATTCTAGAATCATCATCAAAAGCAAGGACAGGCCACATAACCGCTGACACCATGGCTCTTGCTTCTAAAAGGCCTCCAGCTCTAACCAAGCCAGCTCCAGAAATCCAGTCCCGCAGATCAAGAAAGCCTGGTCATTTCAGAGTCATTGGCCTGTATCGCTTGTGCAAGCTCGACACTGCAATTCAATGGAAAACAGACTCTCTCTCTCTGTGCCATCCAGGCGATTTGACATGGTCGAGCCCAACAAATTGTAAAGACGGGCATTTCCCTTTTGCGTTACCAGTTGGCATCAATAGTTATTTTTTCTGTTTAGACATCAAAATTGGATCGGTTAACTCCTTCGTCACATCTGCTATGCAGCCTCCTCAGTTCTAATTAGGTCTCCCTCAGGTTGACTCAAACAATTTCTTCTTTTGTTCTAAGTCTTCCAGTTATACTTTTAGTCATACTCTCTCACCACGAATCTTGTTTAGTTAATACGTTTTTCCTTTTGTTGGTCATTGTTTAGTTTCATAAGTTGTGTGCTCTGCCTGGTTAATTATTGTCACGAGTTACTTAAACAGTTTTTCTTTTCTTTCCATTCTTTTTCTTTCTTTTATTAGTTAGTCAATTCGGTCCATCACAAATTTACTTTGGGTTAATTTGTTTCAGTTACGTTAAGTTTTTTGTGCTATAGTGATTTTAGTGAACTCAGTACCTCTGGTCATTAGTAGAATCTTAATGATTTTTATGCATGTTCTCCAATTTCGGTTTATTCAGTAAAGGCATAGCTATATAAGATAAAGCTATAATGCTTGTGAGTCAAGAGTTATATTCTAATCTTAGGTGTGTGAGGAATGAACATGTTATAGAACTGGCAACTTTTGTGAGTTGAGACTTGATTAATAATAATTAATAAATTAATTAAAATATATTAATTTTCTTTGTTAATCAGGGTGTTGCCCCAATTAATCTTATAGATTATGATTGACAATTTATGAAAGTGTTAATATCGCTACAATATTGACAAATCCTATTGCTGTAATACTACATAGAGTAGCAGATTGGTATGTATTCACTAATGCTGTTGCTATACACACTTCTGCAGGTCTCTGCAGATACATTTGAGTGGACTTTATTTGAGATTTGAAATACATTTGAGAGAGCTTCACTTGGAGATAGCCAGACAGATAGGTAAACGTTTTCGTCCTTATGACATTAAAAGTTGATATTAAAAATATCAGGGCGTTTATGGTATAAAAAACCCCAAAACACTATAAATGTTAATTGTGCAAACCTATAACTGAGCAAATTTATGTTGCATTTTAAATTTAATTTCCTGTCTGCCAAATTTAAAGATTTTTAAGATTTCCATTTGTCCCTTATGAGCTGTCATATTTTATGAATACACTTTAAAAACCTCCAGTTGGTATTAGGAGCTTAGGCATATACCCATGTTTTCAGATTTCCATTGTGTTGTATTGTCTGAATGTTTTTCAAATGCAGGCTCAGTCTGGAACAGAGATAATCACAGCTTATCTTCATGCAGATAGGTGATTGGCAGTATCTGCAGTGCTGTGGCCTGGTCTCTTACCGCTCGATGAATCTTATCTTCCAGGTCTTGGTTTATCCTCTGCAGTGCTGCATAGCTGCTCTGTATCCTATTGGAAAGTAAAAGCAGATGATATATAATCTGCTGTTGTACTGCAAAACATCTGTTCTAGCAGTTTTGCAGGCGCAATCAAAAGAGTAGAAGTGAAGAGCTACATACTGGCTAGATTCACTTGACATGAATTTGAAGTCACAATATCACAATCTAACCAATTCACATTAAATATCACAAAATATAGAAAGTGTAAAACTACTACTACTACTACTACTACTACAACTAATAATAATAATAAAAAATGCTGTTGTGGGTGTTGGTATTAATGTTTATTTATTTATTGAATACTGCTGCAAATATAAATAAATTAGGTACTAGGTAACTTATGGCCTGTGTGAAATTTCAAGGTTTTCATGCAGTAAGTTAAATCTAATTCATACACAAAGTGAATGCCCCACCTAGTGGGATTTCAGCATATTAGTGCGTTAAAGAAAGCCTGTCGCTCTGAGTCTCAGCAGTGGAAAATCACTGTCATTTCACTAGCTATATTTCTATATTTACATTTGAAAATCCAGACATGATCTCATGATTTTAGTTGTTTTCTAAAGAAAAAAAACAACTTGAAAATATGATCAGATGACCGAAAAAAAATAGAACTCACATAAAAATGTTGAATATAGGTTGCTTCCCACTGGTCAAATATTTATCATCTACATGATACAGCAAAAGGAAAAAAACCTTCATGTTTTAATTACCTTTGAAGAGATTAGTGCTCTTGTAGGGTAAGATTATGTGAACTTATTGGTCATAGCATTGAAAACATACAGATTTATGTCTTCTGACTATATCAGTTACCTTGTGACCAAAATAGTTTTTTTAACATCAGCCATTTCTTATGAGCTGAATATATAAGTCATAGCTGAAAAAGAATTTTAGATACAGTCTACTGGGATGTTTCAGTGTGTGAAAGTTGTATTGCAGATTGCCCAGAGCATATGACCCAGAAAAAAAAAAAGATGAAACCTACATTTGAAATGCAGAATTTCTCACAGGCCTGGAATTAAAGAGTCAAGATAGCAATAACAAAAGTGTGGTTTGCTGGGGTAAGCAGTCTTTTGTGAAATGAGTTAGTGATCTGTGTTGGCATTTTCCACCTTCTCATTTTTAAAGCTTGGTATACTTGGTATACTTGGTATACTTGGATATATATATATATATATATTTGATGTAAATAGTGGCAGTAGATCAACATGAGCAATATAGAGTGTCGCTAACAAAAGTAAGCTAACTTGAGGTGAACATTTAACTAAATGTAATTATCTATTTTAAGATGGCTTGTGCCCAAATGTGTAGTTACCTATGTACATCAATGGCTTGGTTAGACTGAATGAATTAGTACCAGTCTAGGCAAAGGTGTTGTGATGACAAGTCAAAATGATGGGCCCCTCCTTTAGGGTAATGGCAGTGATGTGTCACAGAAGTAAAAAAGCACAAGTCAGTAGGTAACTTTTAAATGTAAGTGGTTTACTTAGTGGCATAGTCCATTTAGCCTACCAAAACAACTTAAAAAATCTCTCCATCTGTCCCATCTGTGTTACAGAGATCAGCCTGAAAAACCTCACTAGCTCATAATTTTGAAAATGTCAAAAATGGCCCTGAAAACATTTGGCATGGAGCTGCTAAACAACTTGGCAATCTAAAAGGTGCATCTTCTATCACTGTCAAAATCTAGCATAGGCCAGTTTCCTAAGTTTTTGCTAAGTAAGCTATATAGCTGATTAAATTCAAGATTTTATGCTGACTATGAAGCCTAAAAGCTTATTTATTAAATTTGTATTAATTAAGTTTCGCTTTTGATCAATTTGTCTTCTCAGAGTCATTTCAAAGCAAACTAGCTGAAATGTTCTTTCCTGGGAAAAATAATCTGTTTTGTCCACTGATGAACATGCTAGCCATATAAAATGTATTTGATGATTTAATTCAATAAATGAATGAATGAATAAACAAATAAACAAATAAATCATTACTCTCCTGAGTGACTGTGTCTATTACACTGCCCTCTCCTTTAGGGGACATCAGTCTCTGTCAGAATGTCCTCTATTTCAAAGGATAGGAGTCAACCAGGGTCACATTACAGGGATTTGCACTGGGTACCTTCAGCTCACTGCAAGGGAAGTTCCTCTGACCCTGAAAGCATTTCCACTGGCCTCAAAATACCATCTGAGTTTCAGACAGAGGAGCATTTTTCCTATATGTTCAGATGTGTTCAATGTTCCTATATGTCAAATTTATAGTGCCTCATAACTTCTTGAATATAGGACTGTAGTGGACCCTCCTGGTTCCTTGAAGAACATCCTTAAGTGTATTTTTGATGTTCTCCAGAGCAGTTATCTTAAATCAGCTTGTGACACAGTGTGGTGGAATCTGCAGGATTATGAGGCCCATGGTATACACTTATATATGCAGTACTGTCAGTTTGTTATGAATGTGTATGTGCAAAGATAATTCTAGTAGAACTGGCTTGCGTGATCTAGCTAGGCCATTCATTTCCATTTTGCCTGCGCAATGAGCTCAGTTCTGGGCAAGTAAAAATGCTGTCATTGCGCAGCTACTGGCAGTACATGGAGATCTGAGCAGTGGTTTGCCACACAGACTCAATGCCTGCATTCTCACTGGTGAAAAGGAAAGGTCAGCCAAAGAGTGTGCAGCATATTTCTATGAAGCTGCGTGGTGCTCAGCATCATAATTAAATCACAGCATCCTGATGGTCCACCTCCCAGTGTGCATAGCTTATGTCTCTCATCTCCAGTAGTGTCAATAGACCCCCTAATGTAATGGAAGGTTGTTCAGAGCTCATTGCAGCTGAGCACCTCCATATCAACTGAGAGAAGTTGAACTTGGCTGTGGTTAATGAGTGTGAAGCAAATGCCACTGTGCAGTCCACCTCATCCGCTTCAAGGCTGCAACCAGCAGCAAATCATACATGCTTGTGGTAAGCTTGAGCTGAAGATGACCAGGGCAGATCTTTATGCAAGTTATCTTGTCTGTACAAAACGTGGCCCTCCTTGCCAAGACAGGATCACTTAAGTCCAAATTAGAAAGCACCTGCCCTCAAATTTGGCAAAATTTGGCAAAATTTGGCCCATGTGTCTGTTGACTTAGCTTTTACACTTTATTGTTGACATCACAACAGTGAAAAGAGATTTTTCTGTTATAGTAAAGCTTTTAACAGCTCTTTATCCAATTTGTTTAATATAGTATTGTGCTATGTAAATTATTTTAAACGCAATGACATGTAGCACTCTGTAGCCTCAATAAAAACTGCTAAACATGAAAGTAGAAACAATTTAATGCATTTTATATTAGAACATGGAAACCAGACCAACTTTTCTCAGAAGAGTTTTCCTAAAAATAACAGGCCTGTAATACCTTTCACTTTAAATGCTTATTTCGGCAGTAAAAATTAGATGGAATATGTATTCACTGTCAACAACATGTTAATAACATCCCCTTAACATAGACATAACCTGCTTGCCCTTAGCCTTGTAGGATTTTCTGTTATTTATTTATGAAATTAGTATGTTGCTGTTCCTAATGCAGGTTGGGTTTAATTCAGCAACAAGATGTAGTCCAATGATTTTATTGCAAAAATCGTTGGTTCTTCAGATTAGAACTCTACACCCTGTATTTGAAGTATTGTTCTCATTGCTACTATAAGTGAATACATTTGTAGCCTGTGATGCTAGACCAAGGCAGTGAGTAATTGAATATAGAAGAAAATGATTTGCAGTCTGTGGCAGCACTGATGGCAACTGCAGAGTCCTGGGGCACTCCCAAATCATATTTTGTGTCAGTATCAAATGTTTTCTTGAAGGGCTAATATAAATCCTATGTATGTCTTTGAATCAGTTTGTGTAAAAAAAGTAATACCAGCCTCCTGTCCCTCTCCAGTAAAGTTAAAACAGGTACTTAACTTTTTGTGTTGTCTGGTTATTTTTTAGTTGTAAACTCCTGAACATGCTAATTTTACATATTAACACCAATCTTCACTATTTTATATCAATTATCGATGACAAACAGTCCTACACTACACTGCACAGAAGAATGCTGTTATCATTTTTGTGGGGCAAACTATTTGCCAGTTTGGCTGGGGTATTTATATTTATTTGTTTAATCATGACCAGAAATGCCCCATAGGCCTCTAACCTGCGCAGCTTGTCTGTGAATTTCTCCAGTTCTTCCTGTGCTCGTCGGAGCTCCATCTCCAGGTACTGGCGGGTGGAGTCAAACTCATTCTCCAGCATCGCCAGCTTATGGGTGGTGTAAGAGAGACGTTTCCTCAGATCGTCCTTCTGCTCCTGCACAGAACTGTTTGAACAAAGGAGATAACAGTGTTTTGTTATCTGATCCACTGAGTGATTGTATTAAACATGCTGGTTGTGCTTGCTTGCACTTGCTCCTTATTTTCCTTCAACAACAATTCTATTGCTTGCACCAGAATAACTTCAACAGCAATTCCATTGCTTGCAATGGAACTATAGCCACTGTATTTCTTTACTACTGTTATTATATTATATATAATTACTGTAAATAGTTCAGTGTGTCAGGTGTGTTTGGTGTCTTACATGTGTACTCACCATGCTAATTCTGATTAATGTCATGAAAGCGGTAACTGACCTAATAATCTATATTATTTGCATGTTTGGTTTTAATCCACACAGTTGTATGTCAATGATAGCAGAGTAAAGTCTCTTTGAACAATGAAACAAGCCAAACAAAGTGCTGAGATTTATGAAATAAGGATATATGACAAGCGCAGGAAAGGGCAGCATGGCAGCTCTAGGGTAAGAGACAAGGATGACATGGTTGGTCATGAAAATCAAATGCGAGGATTACTCACTATGGTACAATGGGAGAAAGTTCACTTCCCATTGAAACACAAGTTAATTTAACTTGCAGTGTGCAGATGGCTGAACAATTGGGTGGTGGCGTTTTTAATGCCTGGTTAAAAAGTGTCAGATTAGCACAACACAGAGAGGTGAAGGGTTTGTAAGAAATAAATTTGAATGCTTGTAGGTAGTAGGGCAACAAACACCTTTGACTGATATGGGGCAGACAGAGGCTACACTTTGATGGATTTTGGAACAAAGACCATGGCCTTTCAGTTGGTCAGTATCACACCACTCCACACATTATATATCCTCTGTCAAATGTTACAAATCCATTTCCCAGATTACAAGACCTCACATAAGATCTTAAGACAACCAAAATGTCCAGAGAAAAAACGGCAGAGGGCATCATACCTCGATCCTGCACGAATCCCTCTAAAGATCATGTAATGTCTCTGGCCTGATGACATTTAGATTATGGCCTTGTGAATGGGGGTGAAAATTGATATGAACTGGTAAATTGAAGAGGATCGATGATGAATGGCATTTGGATGTGTCTTAGTGGCATCCCTCTTACCTTCTCTTTTGGTGTTTACAACCATTTCGAGTGGCTTTTAGTGCAGTTTTCCCAATATAAATTTTTTTCATGTTTTAATTTTCTTTGTCCTGGTGTGTAGTGAGTGCACTCTGGGTTGGAGCCCAAAGATTGCGAGGAACCCTAAGTTTTCCCTGCAGAATCAGACAGTAGTTGTCTGTCAGTGCTGATCCTGCTGACAGAGTAGAGAGAGAACAGTTTTACAGTCACACAGGTCTCAACACAATGTCTCCCAGTACCGCTAGAAAATATTATTTTTGACTCATGAAATGCACTGGAAATGCACTTTCTTAGACAAATATCTTATTAGAAAGACACTTTAGGTGAATAGTTAGAGACTAGAGCTCAGGGGTGGAATTTTAGTCCTGGGGTATTACTGGCCCAGTTCATGCAGAGTTCGTTTGGCTTGAATATACGTATAATACTAAAGACCTTGATTATCTGAATAAGCAGTGTTAGATTAAGGTGGGGACTAAAATCTGCAGTTAGATAGCTCTCAGAATTTGTGTTGGCTATTCTCCAACTTGTCAGCAATTGTCAGCTTCTGAGCACTGGACTACTGTAGGCAAACCACTCTTAATGGAGCTGTAACACTGCTGTGCCAGACAATGTCATACTCATGATCCACTACCATGCTACTGCCAAGTTAATCTCACTGCCATGTTAAGAATGGTCTCCGCCCAATAGTCAGCAGTGGTCTTCTGATGAAAAACTGACTAGTGGTGAATCTAAATAGGTGTACCTTATGAAATGGCTATTGAGAATACGTGTCTCGTTTGTATAAGCGTGGGTAATGAATGCTGAATGTAGTAATGAATGACTATATCCTCAGAAGGGTAGAATGTATTTAAAGGGAGAATGTCAAAAATCAACAAAACAACAACTATTTATTGCTGTGGAGACGCAATAAGAAATATGTAAAAAGACCCAACAAAATGATGACTAAAATGACAAAAGTTATTAGGCACCATCTCCTATTTAATCAATGGAAATTCAGATGCTATAAGGGAAATTGATAATAAATGCCCACTAAAACACTAACATGATGGGCTTTAGTGAGTACACTTCTGGTTATTTTCTTGGTTAATTTGTTGTCACTGTATTAGTGATGTTTGTTTATTGTGTTTTGTTGTCTATACATTGTAATCATATAGACAATTCCCAATTATAGACATACAGATTCTGCTCATCTAAGAAAGATGTATCCCTAACAGAATTAACAGGTTATTTTTGTTTGTTGTATTCTTTGCCGGAAACGTTCAGTAACTCACTCACAGCTTCTCCAAAAGTTACAAAAGAAAACTCATTAATCAGTAATCTGTTTTGTTCAGATTATTTGTAAACTGGTCCTTTGCAAATCAAAAGAAGTTATAAAACAAGAACATTATTCTTAACAACCTTTTTGTATTTCAAAGAGCTATGTAACCTGTTTAATGTAAATGTAATATTCAGTGTCAGGACAAAAGCCTAGTTGTCATGGAATGCTCCACTCCCACTAGTCACTTGGTACGGCCCGCTGCGTGCAGTGGGATTCATGACTGTTATTTGTAACCACGCCCGCTTGATTGCACACACCTGCACAGGGTTTAGTGTTGTGTTTGTCAGTGTATATAAACCCCTGCTAGTGTGTGCAACATTGTTGGTCATTGTTTATGCAGATGTTGTGGCAATGTTCGTTTGTGTAGTTAAAATCAATGTTTGTATAATCTTTGTTAATGTTAAGTGTGTGTTCATGTTCTTCTTTGCTGTTATGTATGAGTGCCACTGTTGTCTACGTCTTAACATAATAAATGTATGTCACAGTCGAGGGAGTCTGTTCGTCCTGCCCCACGCCCTGTGGTACTCGGGCCACTGTGACAGAATGACCAGCCACCACAGGACGCCGACTCCCTCGTCAGCAAACAGACTCCTTGAAGAGGGGTGCTTAAGCACATCCCATGCTGCTGCTGGTATCCCTGGATCTTAGGGATAGGACCGTGACCGGCATTCTTGACCACTCCGGAGGAGGAGAGGAACACACCCTGGAATTTTTTGGGGGGGCCTATGGCTATCGTGTCCAGGACCCGAAGGGCTCCATGGGGACCGCGGTGATGGCGGTTTGGTGGAGCCGGCTAGGTCCCTGACTAGTGAGGGCAAAGCCCAAGTTTTTCCCCTTCAGTGGACTCACCAGGAGGACTGGAAGGCCCCGCCCAAAGCCCCGGAGATGGATTGCCTCTGGATGCTCCTAGAGCAACGAGCAAAAGCAGGACCGTTAAAGGGAATAGCACACCTGGAGGTGGGGCGAATGTGCACCCCTGCGTGTCCAGCTGTGCCAAGGACATGCTTCCAGTGCCTGCACTGCTAGCGGGTGCCGTGTCACAGTGCCATTTGTGTGTGTCTGTTGGAGCTTCTGTTTGTGTGTTTTTGTGCCTTTTGTGTGTCTACAGGCACATTGTCCTGTTATTAGGCGCGTACCGGACTGACCTGAGAGAGGACTCTGCCTTTCTCCCTCCTACTGAGAGGCCTCCCTTGTTGGTGGCACCTAGCCCACCTTGTGCTAGATGGGCACTGGCATGCTGTCTGTGTATGTGTACATGGTGGCCTGGGGTTCGCTGTCCTGGAGTCGGACGTGTCGGGAGCTGCACCCCTTTGGAGGGGGTACTGTCATGGAATGCTCCCCCCCCCCACTAGTCACTTGGTACGGCCCGCCGCATGCAGTGGGATTCACGACTGTTATTTGTAACCACGCCCCCTTGATTGCAGACATCTGCACAGGGTTTAGTGTTGCATGTTTGTCAGTGTATATAAACCCCTGCTAGTATGTGCAATGTTGTTGGTCACTGTTTATGTAGATGTTGCGGTAATGTTCATTCGTGTAGTTAAAATCAATGTTTGTATAATCTTTGTTAATGTTAAGTGTGTGTTCATGTTCTTCTTTGCTGTTGTGTGAGTGCCACTGTCGTCTATGTCTTAACGTAATAAATGTATGCCACAGTCGAGGGAGTCTGTTCTTTCTGCCCCCTGCCCTGTGGCACTCGGGCCACCGTTACACTAGTCAGTAGGATCAGCTGGCAATGATGCTGTTCAGTATCATCTAACACGGTTAAGATCAGTACATAACTTGCTCTCTATATTGCATTTTATCCAGTATGATTTTTATATTGTCTTTACAAGTTTCTTTTACATTTTTTTAATAATAAAAATATATTTAATAAATTACTTCTGCCCACAAACCATAAAGCACTAATTAAATGACCACATTGGTAGTTCCCCCATCGACCAATTCCACAATATCTTGGTCTGAAGCAGGCGCATCATAGATTCATCATTCTCAGTCTGGAACAGCATTGATTCTGATCTGTGAGGGACCCCTTGAGAAATATGGTGTCTAATCATGCTATGCACTCCAGGAGCTGAGGTGAAGAGAAAAATCAAGGGGATACTAGATAACATGAGTAAGTCATTTTTCACCCCCTTTTCTTTTCATAACCACTAACAAAAATAGACAAGATGCATTGTCCTGCAATTGGTGACATCATTGCTGACTCTTGATTCAACATATTGAATTTGAACAAGCAAACCCACCCACCTACACACACACCCACACATGCATGGCTCAGTGTGTAAATGTCATTGGTTTATTCTTTCTCTGCCTGAGGAGAGCCCTCTGCTGTAGTTGTAGCACTAGCATTTGGAGATTATGCTGTCTGATAGGCTGCTCTGATTGGTGGATTTTTGCTATTCTCTTTCATTCTTTGGAGGAACAATCAGGCCTCACAAGGTCTCCCATGAGGGAAGAGGACACAAAAATGTTTCATAACGTGTCAGATAAACTTGGCAATACTGGAGTGTAAAAAATCTGTGTGATGTATATATGACAAACAAGAGGGTACAATTTGTTTTTACAAAACATCTACTGCATTTGGCACCATTGGCTTGACCAGAGTAAACATCAGTATAGTCACCCTATGATTTTCCACTAATAAGCTTGAAGCACAGCTTTCAATTAGTAAATGAAAGGTTTCACCATAACCGTACTTTACACTCTCAATCTCATTTATCAACCTCTATCACTGAATCATCCCTTAATTCTCACTAACATTGCAATATTCATCTAAATTGATTTGTGCTGTGCCATATTGTAGCATCACAGAATTCCTAAGGAAAAGCTGCTTTCTCTTATATAGCAGAGTTGTATAATCACTGTTGTGGAAGCCTTATGCCTTTGAGTAAATATCTGCCAGCAACTCTCTGTCACTTTATTGGCTACTGCAAAGCATAAGCTTCTCCATATATAATAGTGTAGCAGAGTGAACACTAGCTGCCTACCTTTGTCTTTATGCACTGATTTCATTATTTCTTTCATCTTCTTTTAGTATTACAGCAATGCAAACAAGACTTGATGGTAGTAGCAGTTAATATTGCTTTACTGTGGAGTAGCTCTGCTGGAGATACTGTTGGAATAGATGAGGGCAATTTTGTGAGAGTATTCCCTCCACCACCACTACCTCACACACACACACACACACGCACACACACAATCTGTCTTTTCTTGTTTCAGAGCTTCCCTGCAGTGGTTGCCTCATATTGCTTAGTGGTTCTCTGAGGAAATATCAAACAAGATTGCAATGTATACCCTTCAGAAACATGGTGGTAATCTGCTCTTGCATGAAAAAAACACTCCCAAGCAAGCATACACCATTGCAAACTCCATTTTTACTAAATATCAGTTTATTTACTGCTACTTTAAAAGAAGTATAATGAGTACTCACTAAAACTATTTTTTCTGGCATTTGGATGGATTGATTGATGGATTGCGATGCTTGTATCTATTTAGCATATATCTCACTTTTCTATAAGATAACTTATTCCACTACAGACTCATATTGGTCTAAATAAACTTGACTGGTGAATACTCATCAATGCTTTACTTAAAGATATGTAATTGCCACATGTCTGGGCTTTTTCATGTTTACTGTCATGAGACTAGTGAATTCTAAACAGAAAGCCTCCTGACCTCACCTCCATCTCACTTGAACTACTCATTCTTCAATTAGAAGACATCATAAAATAATATATCTGTGACCAGGATTTAACAGGTTGCTGTATTATCAGAAATACTAGTGTATTACTGCCAAAAACCTGTTTGCTGTAGAAAAAAAGTATATATACAGCTAAGTTTTCTTTACTATTTTAGTAATACATTCTTCTGCTTTCCAAAATTAAATAAAGATCCTGGCAAAGTGGTGCAAAGGCATTTTAATTTCTCTTTTTTAGCCGTTTAGCTCCATTCACCCTGTTCACTGACAACTCTCTCATGATCGCGCTCAGCGTTTGTAGCATTTTGCAGTCAGTTTTTGATATAAGGGGAGGAATAAGAATTTCACAAGCTTGTCATAAACTGGCTCTGGAGCTACTTGACATTAAGGAAGTAAAATACATTTGGTTTCTGATTCACATTGACTACAAACACCCACTAGACTTTAGAGCTATAATTAGTTTAATAACAAGTGTAGAGTTTGCTATAAATACATTTATTCATAGATACACCATTATTGTCTGCTATCCTTGACCACATCTTGAGCTGATGTGTATAACGCGATCTGGCTTACAGCACAATAATAATGGGTCTGAGCTACATGAACCTGGGAATTCTTGCACATAAAGTTCAGTTGCAGTTTTGCACTAAAATAGCTTTTTTCACATGAGACCAAGATTGAAAAAAATTCTCTGGGTCTTAAAAATATAAGCTTTCTCACTCTTGAATACATTTGGTCCAGTCAATGCCATATCAGTGCCATAATAGAAACTTCACAACACAATCTCTTCCACTGCCAATTTACACCAGTCAGTTATATTTTTAAAAGCCAAATTAAAATTGCTGCCTCAGTGTCATGAGAAGCTAGTCTGCAACTCTTTCTCCCAACAACAATGCTGCCAGCTTCCCTGCAGCAGCCTCTTCTACATAGGCCTGGGGTGGACTCTCAGATTGCTTGTCTTGGTTGTCAGGTGAGTGCAGACACTCGCTGAGATCTGCAGTTAAATACATGCTTAGCAAAACAGTGCTCTTGGCACCATTAGAGTTGCACCGGTTTCACTTTCTCCTGTGCAGTTGTTTTTAAAGATTTTATGCTATGGTTTAGTGCTGCAGTGGTAAAGCATAAACAACAACCAAGTCCTTGCTAAGGAAAATTTGTGGATGCTTTCAATTGAGTTGTACCCTATACTTTCTGGCTTGACCTATATTACAACCACATTACAGCCACTTTAAAAAGACTATCCAACAATATCCACAAGTTTCATACATTCTTTATCTCAGACAGTCTTGGAAAAAATATGAAAGGATTTATCTACATTCATCCAAAGAAGGAGGAGGCTGAGATACTTGGATAATTAATCAGAGTCTGCCTATTAAAGCAAGCCCCAGGGACACATCCATGGAGAATGTATAATATATCCACAGCAGATTTTTTGGCCATTAAAATAAAGAAGCTTGCTTTGAAGATCTTACCATTTGCTGGTTTCTCATTTCTGTGCATATAAGCTTAAGAAATTTTCCTCTCTAATTAGGAAGCAAAATGCTACTTTCTTAAATTTGCACAAAAGCTCAGGAATGGTATTTGGCCAGAGCCAGACATTTGTTTAACATGAACGTGATTCTGCTATTTAGGTATACTCGGTATACTTGGATCAGATCCATTTACTCTATATGGTAATGCTTTACAATTACACTTATATGAAGCATTCATAACACACTTATGAATGGTACAGTAATATTGCAATACTATCATATATTTGATTATGAAATGTTCATTAAATATCTTCATAAATGTGTAACATTACTGTCTTGTAATGGATTCGGCATGTCGATGTGTAGCGCATTCTATGTGAATGAATAATTTAAAATGTACATCATATTGTGGAATAAATGACACTCCAGGCAAGGAGTTCTTAAAAGATATCCATATAACATTCATTACTTGTGCCAAAGTGCTTAGGTTCATGAAGCATTTATGAATGATATTTCACATCTAAATGAATGACATTTCATCTGAGCTGTTTCTCCCATAAGGCTTTACATGTGACCTTCTGTGTTGTTGGATCTCGACCTGTTTGGGGGAAGCCTGTATTTTGTTTGGTGGATTTACTTGTGGTTTTAACAATGAAGTAAGACCACTTGTTTTGTGGTTTTACTTTGTTGCTTTGTTTTGATTCACATTAATTTTGGATGTATAATATGCATTGTTTTGTTAGACACTTCTGTTTACTCAGAATCTCATTGCTTGATATTTATGAAGAGAGTATTTACCAAAACCTGTCTAGCTTATAACTAAATGGCCTATATTCTCTTGAAATAGTGTGCTATGTGATGAGACATTAGTCTTTTTGGTAAGCTACTTAATGAATAAAGAACTACCCAATCACTGGCATGTAAAGTTTAGCCAGGAACTTTGTAGTATGCTGTCTAATTAGGTGGTTTGACATTGCTCCTTTTGCAGTGGAAAGTTATTAATTTGTGCATAGTTTCATTGGACACAATGTTTTGTTTTGTTTTTTAATCATTGTGTGCAATGAATTCAAAATAATAAGAATATCATCTCCTTTTCCACTCTACTGCAGACAAAAAAATTTAAACGTTCTTTACACTTTGCACTAGTTACATCCACAATTCGTGTTGTGCAAGTCAGCAGTAGCACATGAGCCCACAAACTTAGTTAATGAGAAGGTACAGAAATAGCCTATAATTATTGTTATAAATACTATTTGTGTGATTAGTACTATTTGGAGTATACAAGCAACAATAAACAAAATCGCTGATTAACTAAGACTTAATAAATAATACATACATCTTTATTTACAATAATTGAAATAAAGTTGTGAAGTAAATGTAAGCTGCAGTAATGTTAAAAAATAGTGTTACTCCCAACAGTGTAGTAATGTAATAAAATGCTGTAGTAAAAACATCATTGTAACTTAATTTAATAATACAATGGTATTAGTTTTAAACTGATTGTTTTCCATTTTAATACATTCAAGTCCATAACACAAACTTAACACTCTAACACAAGGAGAGTCAAGCGCAGTTCAATTTGATGTTTGATTATGTTCCTTACCACTACTGACAGATGACACAATATTCTCTTCTGCAAATGGGAACTTCAGAATTCCACTATATTTTTATCGAATGAGAAGCAACTTTGGGCCAAAGAGGCCCTTGTTAATCTAGTGCTGAGAAAGAATGATACAGCTAGGAGAAGATCCAAGAGGGCATTAACTGCCAAATGGCTCTTCTGAGTCTCTGAAACTCTTAGGGTAAGAAATGAACAGAAATTGTAGAGAGAGATGAATCCTCACACCAGCTAAACATACTTGGCAAGTGTCTGTAGAATCAGTGGTGAATAACTGCATGCAGCCCTGGCAGTTCTGTATCTCCTGTAGCTCATGGGAACACTTCAGGGATAATGCAGCGCCTCCATTTTGTGAAATTCATTTTGTCCAACTGAGTGATTAGTACCAAACTGCAAGAAAGTTATGTAAGTCTGGCATTAGAATTGTATCTGTGCTGTCAGTAACGGCTGCTATTTGAGTATGAAAATATTTACCAGTTGTGAAAATGTATCTCAAGTGAAATGGGAAGAATTGCCTAAATAAATAGTTAAGGGGAGTATGAATTAATACTTTCCATTACAGATCTAACAAACTCTTTCTGCAAATACAATTGATTAGCTTACCACCATGCAACTAAACAGTGATTCAACAAAGCCAACATTTGGTTTTGTGCAGCAGACAGATTGCTGTGAAATGAAAGGTTCTTCTTCACACAATTCAGTGAAGTGTGCTGATGTGACAAAGCTTGTTCTTTTCATATATCAAAAAGTATGATTTTATGCAGAGTAGAGGTCATAATCTGCTATAAACAGAAACTGACAATTCTATTGGTTCCAGCTCCAAAGAGCCAATAGTGTAAAACTCCAGTAAAAATGATAAAATATAAACCAATTAAAAACTAGCCAATATAACTATGACATTGCAGTACATACTAAGTAAAACATGAATTAGTGCAAACATTTCACACTGACTCTTACAGCTGTGGGCTTCTCATTAATTCACACCTTGCTCAGGGAGGCAGATTGAAAGATTTACACATTTTGAGGATGGGTATGCAGGTCAAAGCTCTTACTAAACATGAACTTAATTAAAGGATGTCATATATATTTAGCACTAGTTATAATCCTAAATACAGAATATGTTAACATATATAACTTAATGATGTTGTTAAACTGTTAATAGTTTGTTCCGATTTTGACAACCAACAATGAAGCTCAGAAAGTGGGAAGCAGATAAAAGTGTGAAGCCAGAGAATTATGGCTGGACCCCCAGTACAAGCTTTGAATAAATAATATGATAAACAAATAAGTAACTCGAAATTAAAAATGTATAATGTAACTGAGGTACAGTGAGGATTTAAAAGTTGGTAGCTAGAGCACTAATGGGTGTCAGTTAGAGCTCTATATTTGTCTTACTTTTACTTTTCTGTAGAGTTGTCAGAATTGTACACAAACCTGAATCTCTGCATTCTACAGCTTGCTCACTCTCTCTGTCCTCTAGGTCTCCCATTTATCCACTAAATCCATGTTACTGCCAGACTCCAAAACACACAAACACGCACATGCACATGCACATTCACATACACACATGCACTTTTCCCAGTGTTGTTGCCTAAGGCAGCTCTGGTATCTGCGGGTTGAAGTGAAGTTTCTGCACCTACCCTTTGGGGAAATTTAAAGTCTTTGGCTATATAACTGCTTTCTTAATAAGGGGACAGAAAGCAGAACCTATCATGGTGATACACTTTCAAGCCCTGAGCTTTAAACATAAGGGCCCATTCAGTCATATAGACAGGAGCTCCAGGAAGGTAAAAATTAAAAGCTTTCTGGGTTATTAACCAGTTATTAGCAACCTAATTATGAAAACCCTTTTGCAGCACTGAAGCCAGTGTGGGGAGCTTAGTAGTTTTTGTCAAGCACTATATATGAAATCAATGTTTTTGTATTATTTGGCTTCACACACAATCATCATTTATAAGGACCCCAACCCACCTTTAGCACTAAGGTCCATATTGGTCCATACTGTAACCCTGACTTGCAAGTTCACTAGCACATCTTTCCTCTGAAGTGAAAGAAGAGAGCAGCAACAAGCAGCTAAGCTAGCAACACAGTTTGTAACTATTCAGATTTACAAAACAGGTTTATCCTCAATATATATATATATATATATCTGTTTGTTTGTTTGTTTGTCCCAACCAAATGTCTGGACAGTTTTGGTAATGGCACATTATTCTAGGTTCTCAATCTCTGATGATAACAGCAGAACTTTGAATGAACAAGCCTCTCAGGTTTTTCAGCAGTGTGATGCTCTTTGTTTTCTCCATGGTTCTATGTTCATCTGTGAGATGGAAGCCCCTAAAGCACTGTGTGAACTACTTGGACTTCCCTTAGATTTTTCCATGTGAATGATTAACTGATGTATAGACGTTTATTCAAAGCCTTACCCACTCACTCCCCAGTGAACAAGCAGTTTTAGAGGCTGTGGTAGCTTTCATTTCATATCATTCTATGGGGATCATGTGTCTCATTTATATCTCTCCACAAAATTAATGAAAGAGAACACAATCAACTTCTTAATGGACTGGAGACTTTGTGCGGATGTTAGCACTGTGATATGTACTGGAAATCCACATTAAAAACTGGATGGGTAGTTCATTTAATTTCTGTTCATATCTGTTAATTTAATTTCTTTCAAAAAACTAGCATTTAAAATGCTCTTATTGATGAAAGTCAGAAACAATAACAACTATAATAATAATAATAATAATAATAATAATAATAATAATAATAATAATAGCCTTCAATGGTATATTATAAACGGATAAATGGGTAATAGTTTATATAATCAGGGATTTGTTCATTGTTCTGTTAGAGATTTTATATCTTCACACAGAGATGAATGATATAGGTTTAGTAGCCTGTTGCCCCAGAAACTGTACTCATACTGTAGGAAAAAGGAAAACAGAAATGTTCTGATTCTGAGTTTTATTGCCATTTTGAGATAATTTACTCATAGGTTGATTTTACAGCTGCAGAGAATTATTCATATTCATATACAAACCCTTTGGAAATCTTTTTTTGTTTAAGAAAATATAAAAGTATTTATAGTTTGCAAATGTATTACTGCTGTGGAGTTTAAAATATCTTTTTAAAAAGGTTTTTAGGTAATATTTAATTAGTATTTGACATTAGAGATAAATAATTTCTCTTTCTTCATTGTTTCTTGCAAATAGGAAAATTGAAGAATATTAGCTGTAATTAAGAGAGTAAAAATCAGCTAAACTAACACGTCACCTGAACTGGCATCATCTTCACCAGAGTACAAATGCAAAATAATCTATAAAATGTTAACTATGTCCATAGAATCAGTGTTTCCCTTGTTCAACTCATAATGAATTTCTTGTTCAGAATTGTAATAATAAATCTGACCTGTGTAATATTAAACCTAATCTAATATTAAGTGGTGTTATTAGAGGAATAGACATCAAATAGAAACAACTTGCAGCATCAAAGAAAATAAAGGACAAACTCTCACATTCATAATTGAGTGCAACAGCCTGTGTGACACATTCCCTTATAAACGCACACACACACACACACACACACACACACACACACACACACACACACACACACACACACACACATATACGCATCATGCACACACACATTTCTGCATGCATGTTTTCTAAAAGACTTCCTTGTCTTACCGTCTGTGAGCTTTACGTCTCATTTTCGGATCAGATCAGTGTGTGCATGTGCCTGTATCCCCAGCTTTTAGCAGCATGCATTACAATGAGGCTTCCCCAGTCGCTCAACAGAGAGAGTTGCCTTAGCAAGCACTGAGCACCTCAGCACACACTGAGGCAGCAGCAAGAGAATGGGCGAGAGAGCGCGAGAGGAAACCGAATGAGAGAAAGGGAGGGAGGCAGGGAGGGAGAGAGGGAGGGAGGCAGGGAGGGAGAGGGAAACACATAGGAAAAGTGAAAGAAAGTGACCTACCTCATAGTATGCGTCTCTCCATCAGAGGCCTGGGGAAAACATTAAGTGGGGATTTAAAAACAGATCAGAGGTTATGTCTTCCTCACTGTCATCTCATTGCTGCTCCACACTGGACTGATTTGATTTTTATTATATATAAACACTGCTTGTCAAGAGGATTTGCAAGCTTCCATCATTCCCACACTATTCATTTGTGCAGTCAAACAGAAGAGAAAAGAGATTATGCATTATCTTTGAAAAGAAGAAATTATGTTAGCACTAAAAAGATGTACCTTCTCATGAGCAGCTGAGGTCTACCTCAGAGTGGGTGGGTCTACCTCAGAGAATAGGTTGATTTGCACACAAGTAATCAGTCAGATATTGACTTCTTATTCTTCTTCTGTGTTGAAACTAGCATAAGTGTGAGGATGTGTCATTTGAAGGTTAATACAATATGATAAAATATGAGCAATGATGATTGCACCATGACACATCATAGAGATTCATTACATGTTTGAATATAGTGCAAATGGTGATAATAAAAATTTGGGTGATGACATAAAAATGATGCAATGAGATGAAATGATATGTAAATGGAGGAATGAAATGCTACTAAAGCTTCAAAACAGTATGACCCTGAGCATATGGTTGCTGATGAAGATCTGGGAAAACACTAGGATATGATAGACATACACACACACACACACACACACACACACACACACACACACACACACACACACACAGTAGGATGACTCACTGGCGTACTGACAGTGCTTCCTTGCTAGGCTGCAGTGAATTTAGTCTGTCTGCACCTTAAGCAGAGCAAAATCTCTCTGCATTCATCCACACTAGAGACACCAAACCCTCCCTCAGCCATGTGGAAGTCAGCCAACAATCAGAAGAAAAAAAACATGTTTTCTTTATGATATTATACAGCCACATGCATATGCCCATTTTGCTTTGCAAGCTTTCTGCATCATAATTTATATGGTAATATTGACAGAAATAATTTTGGCAATAATATGTAGTAATAATTATTTAATAATAACCATCAACCATCAGCATGTAACCATCATCATATAATATTACTATATCATTTATCTAGTCTTAACAGTAACAAAATTTTAAATTATTCTTGTGTGCAGCTAAATGATTATGTTATTGTATACAACCTTTGCTGCATTTGTGGCCAATGCACCCTTTATAGTACTTATTGGACCATGGTTACGTAGCCATGGATACTCAGCATCATAGAGCAAATGCATATATTTTCTCAATGTGTTTACCACTATGAAATGCACCCCAGCATTCAGCTGAGCAGGTCACATCGATTACATATGTGTGCATACTATTGTTTAAACACAAATGAACATCTCAAAAGCATACTTGTCTATCCACCCACTATTGCACCCACTCATGTACACACACACGCACACACACACACACACACACACACACACACACACAAACTACTGCTGCCATTCATTTGTATTTTCATGAAGGGTATTCAGTGAAAGACCCACAGTTCAACACGACAGTTGAGAAGAATCCTTATAATCAAAAGGAAAACAGTTCATACACACACACACACACACACACACACACACACACAACATGCACAATGCAGTTACTAAGGAGATGGCACAGACAGAATTCTAATACAGGAATCTATTCAACTGAGGTGTTTTAATATGCTCCAGCCATCAATGGCAGGTGTTGGTTGGTTGTACCACTGAAGAACAGGCCACCTTTGGTGCATGGCATTTAGGAAAGAGTAGTTTCAGACAAAAAGTCCAGACAACTGTGAATCATTAATAGCCTTGTTCCCTAGCAGATGGGGGAGGTGAATAGGGCAAACACACACTGTTCTTGTAGTGCCGACATTGATTTGGGTATTTGGTGAGAGTAATGCGTAAAGACAATACATTTTTAGTGACAGAACATGAAGTATTTACTGTTGGTTTTAATCTGAGCAATGTTTGAGGGAAAGATATCTAAAATGTGCACAACATAATATATACACAAGCGAATAACTAAAATCTTTTGAAAAAGTGAGTATTGTAGGGGACATTATGGCAGATTTCTGTTCAGATTAATTTTGAAAAGAGAACATCAAAGATCACAACCATATATATGTATAAATATGTACATATATTTTTTTCTACTTTACAGTACATAAGATATTTTTTTGCACTCTTGGCAATGAATACTGCAATCAACTTAACATTCAAGGGTTATGAAAAAATGGCATAATATTGTTAAATGCGAACTGAATAATGTTTGAATTGCTGGGACGCCAAGAATCCACTTAAAAAGTACTCACCAAATTGCTGTGAGCAGGTCTGCGTAAAGAAGTGGTATGGTAGGGTGTTCTGGAAAATCCAGGTGACTGGTCTGAAACTACAATATTCTTTCCATCAAAAACTGAAACTGCACATTTTTTTACAGCAAAGTTTCTTTTGGAGGTGTTTGGACTAATCATCAAGGTTCTTTTGTTTATTCCCTGTTGTTTCTTTCCATCTGTGTCTGTGGAGCTAAACTCATCTTCTCTCCATACAATATCTATGTCAGTCTCAAAGCAAGTTCTTCTTGGTGGTTCCATAAAAACCTGTTCCTTCTGGTACACTACACCGAAGGCTTGCAGACTCTCAGGATCCAATACTCTGCAGGTTACCTCATCCAGAAATCTGGAAAATTTGAGCTTTGCCTCAATTTTCTCATCCGGGAGTGCTGATGTAGATGACGCAACAGTGCTACAGGACTGGCTCTGCATGGAATCGTGCCATTCTACATGTTCATTCTGTGCTGTTTTCTCCAGTTTCCGTTCAGTATCTTGGCATCTGTGAAAGGTCTGGTAGCCAACGTCAGACACACTTGCTGGTTCAGGTTGACTGCATGAGCTGGTGCGGTCTTGGAAGACCTGCTCACTGTGCTGCCTAATAGAGTTTTGCAGCAGGCAGGTGGCACCTGAGCTCCAGCTGTTGGTGTCCCAGCCATCATCCTCACAGAAGCTGCCACTCTGCAAACTAGAACTGGAACTTCGGCATCTCGTATTGAGACTGTGGACACTGATGGTGGAGCTTCGCAGGCTCAAGTTGGAGCTTTGAAATGCAGTGAAGCTCTTGATGTTGGTTACTGATCCTTCTACACTGGACAGTGAGTGCTGCAGACTTTTATCTGATCTTTTGAGGCTACCAGTTGAGTCCTTTTGTCTGGGGAGGGACATAGATCCATGCACGTTGGTAAAAGTGGGAGAAAACGGTCTGGAGAGGCAGCATGCTGACAGGTTTTCCTCTGCCTCACTCATCCAGGCTGAGAACACAGGACAGGAAGCAGTGGAAGAGCCAAAGCCCTGATCCTGCCTGTTCAGTGCTGGTTTAGGCCCTGGTTGCCTCTGCAGTGTAGAGCCAGACCCATTGACAGTAAAGACATGGTGTGTTTTTGATCCGTACAGCATTTATTTTTAATTTTTTTGCCAGAAAGCTACACTCTTCAAGTCTGTGTGCATGGATAAGCGAATCATGCTGCACTGGGCTGAATAGATTTTAGTACTTTCCCACCCCTATCCTCTCTGTCAGTTGCCCCAAATGGATTTGTTGGCTGGACTTTGCAGCAAGGCTCTGACTGTGAGACCAATACACTGTCCTACCCAGTGCCATGTTGTATTATCTCCAATATGTAAATGCCAATATCATGTGGATTTCTATATGGACATGTATACAGAAAATGTAAAACATTTCATTATTTTTTTATAATGGAAAGACAAGGATTAATCATTGTATTCTAATTTATATTGCTAATTAATATGTGTATTGATATAATTTAACAGTACTCCCAGTTAGCTTTCCAGGTCACTTGCTCTTTGGTGCATAATATTGATCTTGGATACCATGTGATAGAGTGGTTGTTAGTGGTAATGCAGAATTGGAGTGTCATAAATCAATTATTCATTGCAAATGAGTTATTTGGAGTGGCATGTTTCAATGCTTTATGTGTTTGTCATATTTCTGCACAGTGATGATGTCTTTATGTCACCAAACTATTGTTGTAAGGCCAACAGCAAGGCCATCTGTTTACAAACCTGTTTGCATTTTAGGTAGTCTATTATCTTTTAACTTCAGTTACAAGCTTCATAGGATGAAAGTATGCAAAATGAATGTTTGATTTTTAGATATGTCAGATATTTGTTCTGAGTTACTTAAGTGATGATCTAACTTAGTACCCATCTATTAAGATATAGAACACAAATAATGATAGATTAAAGCTTTGCGGAGTTTGTTTACTGCGCCAGAATTTCTTCCCCAACATGGTCACTGCAGACTACAATTTTAGTAATGTGTGAAAAAGTAGACTGATATGTCAAACTGAATAAGTGTCTCCCAGAAGAGAAACTGTGGGGCACTGGTCTTGAATAATGAATGTCAGAATGCTGTGCTCTATACATATATATCAGAAGGCTGAGAGGAAGGAATTCATTAGTGGTATCCAGGTAGCCATATGTTGCATCTGCAAAGGTGGATCCTCCTGCTATGGACATATGCAACATCTTTTTTGTTAAGGGATTTTAAAAGGTTTAGTTTCTTAAATAATTTACATACATTTAATTTAACTTTAAATATATACATTTTACTAATAGTATCTGCAGTATCTGAAATAATCTGCTGAGATGGACATATTTGAAAAGATTATATTTTGACATTCTAATATATTGGACACAAATACTCTCACCAGCCACTTTTTTTTAGCTGTCCATCCATTTGTGTTATCAGTCCTCTAACCTTTCAGTAACTAGTTTTTGACCACAGTATAGCTGTTACCTAGATCTTGTTAGGTGAGCGGCCAGCAGTGACACCAATGCTTAACCTTTTACTATATCTGATAAACCTGAACAGTTCAACACCCATAACTGTGTCCCTACTATTGTTAACACCAGTTTCAGTATTAATTCTGTGATGAGAATGTTCTGCTACTCAAATAATATCCAAATATCCAAATAATACCCAACTGTAGTTCGCTGGTTAGGAATCGACCTGCAAGTAATGGAGTAGAGGCTAAATGAACTTGTACATGCCAGCAGAGCACAAAATTCATCAAGTAGTTGATTTTGTATAAAGTGATCTAAAGTGATTTAAAATAATATCAGATTCTGCAGTTATTATCTGATACTGAGACTGTCTTCAGTGACATGGAAAAGAAGTAGCTCCTGTATATACAGACCCTGTTAGAGAATCATGCCTTGAGATGAAAATGTGTCTAATAGTGATGAAAAAATAAGACAAATCTTTAGCACATTGTTAAAGCACTTAGACCAAGTGGCTATAGCTGAAACTGCTAGAGGCAGGTTTATCATACAATCAGTATGAGGTCTAACTAAACGACAAAGCTGATCTCATGCGGGATTCATTAGAATTGCTAGGGATGGTTATGAATGTGTTGGAATTCTTACCAAAGTGGTCATAATTTCATATTAATAAGAAATATAATCACCACATAAAAATCACATCAAATACATTGTTTTTTTATTTACAAATTGTATTCAGAACAATAAATATTTGTGTTGTTTTTTTATGGGTGTGTTAAAGGCAAGTTAATTGTTTTATCATGTGTCAGTTTAGTGGTTGCTTGTTTAGGGGATGCTTGTTTCATCTAAGAAAGTAAGAAAGAATTTATAGCAATTTGCACAAATACAAATTACTATAAACGGCATAGGCCAGGCCATTTTCATAGGTCTAGACAGGGAATTTATCAGAATCATGTTTAGACTCCATGGATGCTGTGAGTGATACAGTGCAGTATCACTTTTTTTTTTTTTTTGGCCACAGTTTTAGGCACAGGGAGTGCTGTGTGGCTGAGATGTTGGTGATTATATATACTGTCCTTCTACTGCTTTCTCTGCAAGGCTAATATAAGATAACGGGTGACTAAGACTATAGACACTTCACTGCATGTTAATCTTTCTCTACTCAACTCATCAGTTACTAAAACATAAAATAATCACTGTTTCAGTAAACTAGAGATGAGCATAAACTTGAATCACCAAGAGATCATTAATGACAGTGGTTCTAAACTCCTGTTGTTGAAGACATGGTCTTCCTCTGTGTCTGGGACCTCGTGGTAAGAAAAGCAGCAATCAATAATTTATTTAACTGTGTTAAACATATTGATATGTGAATGTACTTGCACACTTTTGAACTTTTTAACTGCCCACAGTATGGAGGTTTAGTAGCCCAGTTAAAAAACTACAGAGCTCTACATTTGCAAAATAAATATTACTTTGTAATGAATTAATGTGTGGATATGCAAGGTCATAGTGAAAGTTAATTCTATAGACCTTACATTTTACAAATTAAACTAAAGGTGCTTTCGGTTATTTTTAGATGATGATGATGATGATGAAGAGGAGGAGGAGGAGGATGATGATGATGATGATTATTATTATTACAATAAAATAAGGATAAACACACGTGACCATCAGAGGGTTAGTGGTAGTCAGATGGTTATGCTCCAGCTGCTATAGTTTCATAGTAACTGCATCTGTGTTTTTGCACAAGACGAGCTGCTTCAAAAGCTTAATCTAAATGAAACATGTACATGTTATAATCTTCTATTATACGTATTGCCTTTACCACTTTGTGACATCACAGCAGACATATATGCACTTGAACCATTCACATACATCCCAGTGTTGAACAAAGATTTTTGTACATCTGCCCTTGTTATCATCAGTCTTTTTCAGACAGATTTGTTTTCCTTAAAGCTCTGATGTTAACGATGCTTTACGTATTGCACATTCTCAAAACCTTGGTTTCGACACTGATGTCAACATGGTAACTCCAGGAGCAATAGAAAGAGATGTACAGCTGGGCAATCTGTGAAATCCATTGTGCAAATGCCAGTTAATAGCTTATGGATTTCCTTGACAGCTCCCTTCAAGAATTTTCATTTGCAACCTGAAGGTTATAAAATTTCACACCTAAGATGATCAAATGTTGAGACATGTCACACTGAAAAATATTTAGTAACAATTATAAATACTGTATGCATTATACATCATATGTATTCATAACATATTAAATGCATATTTCATATAAGAATGTCACAAGTACCTATAGTTACATGGGTAATACAGGTTTTGAATTTTAATTTACAATATGTAGCCCATTGTTCTGAGAGTTGAGAAGGGGCAGACAGCTATAGATCACCATCCCACCCTGTGATAATCATACATTGGATCAGTCAGATTTCCTGCGATTTTACTAATAGATTTACATTACAGAACTCTTCAGAATATCATCAGAATGGACAAGTCAGCATCTACATAGCAGTGAGTCCTTGAAGCCATACTGATAAACAGTTTTGATTAACCCTAACCACAACACTTTATTTTTCTACTCTCAGGCAGACATGAATTCTGAAGTAACCAAGAATACACGAAGTACTCTATTTTAATTGTTTTTTTTAATTTTACTTTATTTCTAAAATCTGTATTTCTATATATATTTTGTCCACTTGTTTTTCACCCCTTAGAATGGTCTGACAACACACTACTCCAAAACATGTTTATAGCACTGTGATCACAATTGTTGTAATGTAATGTTGTAATGCATTACAACTTATACTTTGGTATGTCTCACATACTCTTAAAAAATACCTCCCATATTATTAAATTGTCACATAGCATATGCTAAAATGCATTAAAAAAATTTTGTCTGTTGTAGAATTCAAAAGCTTATAAAAATATATAAGATCAAATAAAGCATTATGTACAGCCCTTTTGGCATTTGTGTGAAAAAAATTAAAAATAAATAAATTTAATATGCAGCTTTCATTTTGCATGAGGTTTGTAGTTAGCATGCAAAGCTGTTAGTTTTTTTTAATATCACCTCATTCACTTAAAATCTATGAATATCAGACAAAATGGTTTATTACATTGTATACACTTTTACAGTCCTTTAGAAGACAGTTTTCTTTTCAAACCTAAGGTATTTGTTATAATACATTATAACATATATATAAATGTGTGCCACAGATGTCATATAAAGTTATGATTTATAATGAATATTACTACAAAAAATATCCACTTTATTAGAACTACCTATGTTGCACCTCCACTCTTTGGCTATTTTATTAGGTACACCTGTCATATAGGTGCCTTTGTTTAATATAAATTTGACGGTATCAATTACAGTAAAAAACTTATCAGCAACTCTCTACCCAGTTTATTAATAGTTATTTTCTTACCACTTATTTGGATTGTGGTCCATACTCAGTACATCATAGACCCTGACAAGGAGGTGGCAGGGCAGTGGGTATGGTAGTGCACTGATAATGCAGGAGCTCTGAGAGTAGATGAGAATGGTTTGCAATCTAAAAATATCCCATCCACATCTGTCAGAAAATGACCAGTGACAAAGTGACTAAGACTGATATAAATTGTCCATGGCAGCAAGTCATAGACTTTAACTGTTTGTCTACAAGGTGTTTCTAATGTTCAATTCTGTTGCTTTACAGTAACAAAATAATTGAAATAATAGCTATAATAGCTAAACATTGTGTATTTTGAATGGGGAAATTGCAGGTGTTAATTGCAAAGATGGAACGTTAATTTGTGTTGCCCCTTGATGTGAGATATATGGGTTTTGACTGTTATTTTCTGATACTTAGTACACAGCCTTACTTAAAAAAGTTCTTACATATAGTTCTTCAGCAAATGTAAGAACATGTTTACTGTGAAAAAATATGTAGAGAGAAATATAGATTTTTAAATGAGGTGTAATCTAACACTAGTAAAATGCATATTAATTTTAAAATCTGGTATGTAATTTTTGTGATCTTTATAAAGTTTTACATTACTGCTTCATAATATGTACATGTGAGTAGATACAGGGCATTAATTTTAATGTATTATGCGTACAGGATTCGTAGGAAGTATTGCTTAATTTTGAGCTCAAATCTCTCTGAAGTCCCCCATTGTTCTGTCTACCTTTGTCTTTTCTTGAATCAGTGCTATCCCAGTTCTCTGTGGTTGACACTTAATTATAATATTAATGTATAGAGGCCTTGCTCAGCATATGAAAGAATGGCAAGACTGCTGGGGATCTTATTCATCTCGTGAACTTTCTTTGCCTTTTTTCTTCTTTTTAACACCTCCTGGCCTTGCCCCACATAAGTCTGTCAGGCCAGAATGGTTTGACAACCCTGCCTAAAAGTACCTGATAAGTAATTAGACAGTAGTGGACAAATAGAACCATAAAGCACATTTTACATCAAACATATAAGTTTGAAATGACAATCATCAGTCTGACCTTAAAATTGCTTTTATGAAAGTCATAACAAAGATATAACTTTTCCACGTAATGAATTCCACTTAATGTAAAAAAGTCAGCACATAAGCATGCAGCACCAAAATATGCAAGATACAACTTACACACAGAAAGAATTGTTTGCAAATGGCACACTGTTTTCAACACCTAATGTAATTAGTTAGCGTGTTGGGACCAATAGGATAATAGGATAAGTAATGGTGTCTAGTGGTATGGCTGGACCAAATGTCACTTGGAGGTTTGAAGTTATACATTTTCAAAGTAATTAATGTTTTGTAATTGACTACACTGAACACACATAATGCGCAGTATATTCTCATTAAGAAATTAATTCAAATAAGATTTTGTTTGTGTGTACTGCAGTGCCCTCTAGTGTTTATGTGCCTACATTTAATAAATTTGACTATTCTTACCATGCAGTAAAACAATACTTATCAAATGACATCAATAGACATTAGTACAACAGATCACACTGTTGATTAATTAATGTTCCCTGTTTGAATATCTCTACCAATAACTGTTATTACCAGCAAAAGACATCCTATGTAGCAAACAAGCAATTTTGAAAGCTACCAGTTTTAGGATCTGTTCTACTGTTTGAATGTTTGAAGTAGAAGTGATCAGTCATTCAGTACAGCAAGACAGCTCACTTCCTGTGCAAAATGGAAAGTGTGATGTATGCCTGGCTCATTTCACCCATGTCATTGTGTTCAGTCACAATGCCAAGACCTGATTTCCATCTGCACCTGATCAGTCCAGATCTCTCATACATTGTAAGTCTAATTAATTCCCCTCACACTCTGGTTTCCCTCACATATTCTTATATGTCTGTGCATGCCAGTGAGAAAACACAATGTTCAAATACACTTTATTTGTTAAGCTCAAAGACAAGCATGCTTCTCTCTTCAGACAGATAAAAATATGCTATGAACCCTACACATATACACACCCTCCACAAACCCAGCAACCAAATTACTGAAGCAATCCATCATGACAGCAGAATGTTCACAGCTTCAGCATGTGAACCTGAGACTATGACCTTAGATCTGATGTTGAATTGCCCACAGCACACAGTGGACTCTGACTCTTATTCATGACATCACAGGCCATGAAAAAAATGTAACAGCTCCTGCCAGAGAGACCCAGCATGGAAGCAATTCATGAACCTGATGCCATTAGAGTAAAATAGCTTTAGAACCTGCTTTGTATGGACTGTTATTGTAGTAGGAGAAAGAGGATTGCTATGTATCTTGAATAAAAGAACATTAGTTTAATCCTGAAAATCTAGACAAAAAGGGCACTGTGTCTTTGTTATTAGTTTTGAAATTTGACATTTAAATTTTTATGTATTTTGTATTCATTAATTAATGGATTAATAATGAGACTTTGGTGATTTTTTTTTAAATACTAAAAGAGTAGAATCACAGGCAAGCAGTTACATTGACATGGCATGGTTAATTATTATACTGGGTTCATTTTGTAAACAAAGACAAAATCTCAGGACTCGTGCAAGCTCATGCCCAAATCTGAAGGAAAGTCAATTTAAATTTCCGCCTGTAGTCAAAAACACAGGCAGCTGTCTTGCTCCCAGTCCAAGTTGCACACTGCAGTGTTTTGGAATAGTGTCCCTTGTGAGTCACAACCCAGAGGAGGTGTGAGATTGTAGGGTCCAGCTCTTCGTGTGCCTGTGTGTTTCCCCCACCCGCTTTTTTAAAGCTGAAAATAAACCTGGAGAGTGTGGCTGCAGTGTTGCCATGACAACGCTTGCCTGCATATGTATGAGATTTGGCATGTAACCACAGAGGACCCAATTATTTTTCAGTGAGCCGGAAGAGATATTACTTGCACAGTACATAATGATACATGGAGTATCTTAAAAGAAACATTAATGCATAGATTTGAAGTGTGATAATTAGTATGGCATACTTATCACTGCAGGTGAATAACATACATTTTACAAATGTCTTTTATCAGAAGCATTTATTATGTAAATATTCTATTGTGTCTAAATTTCCAGAATATCTACACTATATGCTGAATACTTCAGTAAGAAAAATTAATAATAAATTGTTCATGCTTGGTTCAGGTATTGAATACTAGTACTTAAACCCATAACAAATAGTTATCTATAACAGCAACAGCAGGCAGCTTCAAAAGACATACTACAGACAATTTCTTTTCTGAATGCATGCCCATTGCATATCATTGATTAGTCTCTGTATTCACAACAAACAACATGGAAAAGGATGCTTTATGAAATGGATAAATAAATGCTTTGATGCATTAATAGGTGGCACATTTGGCACAATTATGTGTTTTCATGTGTGATGTTACATCGATGAATCCCTGAAGTCTAGCATTTTTGCCTGCAGTAAACAATCAATGTTAATCAATTTTTAAAGTGATGCATTTGCACATAAAAATACACACAGACACAGCACTGGTCCTGTATGTGCTGCTCCTGATATTCATACCAGGTTATTTCAAGGCCAATGCTGAGTGTAGCATCTTCTAAAAACATTATGATCAAATCTCCACAGAATAGAAGCAGATATATTTAAAGCTGATCTATGAATTGTCACTGTCTGGCAACAGCTTGGAATATGCTTAGTCAAGTCTGAAGAGAAGAATTTGAATGACTGCAATAGACAACTTATATGTGTAACAACCTGTATAACCTAAAACAGCTGTGGGAGTATTTTGCATTCTGTTTTGACCAAATGGATGGGAAAAGTCATTCAAGGTCTTCTTGTTGGTGAAGACCTGAGATGGAGAATCATTTAGAGTTGTTTTTTGTTTTGAATTGTCCTCAGGGAAAGAAAGCATTATTTGTTCAGTTGCTTCTAAGCTCTCTTCACAGCTGTCCAGGCAGCCACTCTAGAAGGTTTTCTCATGATCCTTGTACCAAGATCTCTTACCTGAACACCACAGGCTAATTAAGGAATTGTAGAAAGGTGTTTCTTGGAAACCCTTATATAATGGAATGTATTTGGGGAGCCTCAATGGAATGTACAGCAGTACTGAGGCTCACGACCTGCTCCTCCTGCTAAATCACACTTAATCACAACATTCTTCTCTCTGTTCTTTCCAGGCTTCGTGTTACTGGCTCTGCTTGGAGATGGTTGCAGTCCTATCTGGTTGGACGGTCCTATCAGGTGACATGGAGAGGATCCACATCCAAACCGTGTAGACTCTCCACTGGTGTTCCACAAGGCTCAGTATTGGGTCCCCTTCTCTTCTCTTTGTATACTCGTTCTCTTGGTGATGTAATATCTTCTCATGGTTTCTCCTACCACTGCTATACCGATGACACTCAATTTTTTCTTTCTTTTCCACCATCTGACATGCAGGTCTCCAGACGTATCTCGGCATGCTTGACTGACATTGCGTCATGGATGACAGCCCACCACTTGAAGCTCAACCCCAGTAAAACTGAGCTTCTGTTCATCCCAGGTACTCCCAAATGACCTCACTGTTTCCTTTGAGAACTCCCTGATATCGCCATCCGAAGCTGCCCATAGCCTGGGCGTAACTTTGGACAACCAGTTGTTGTTTTCAACTCATGTTTCTAATCTAACCCGGTCTTGCAGATTCCTCCTTTGTAACATACGAAGGATTCAACCCTTTCTTTCACAGGAAGCTACCCAGGTGCTTGTGCAGTCTCTTGTGATCTCAAAGCTAGACTACTGCAACTTGCTACTTGCTGGTCTTCCTCTAAGAGCCACCAAACCTCTACAACTGGTCCAGAATGCAGCAGCACGACTGGTCTTCAATCTTCCGATGTTCACACATGTTACTCCAGTGCTGCGCTCCCTTCATTGGCTCCCTGTAGCTGCACGCATCAGATTTAAAACCTTGATGCTTGCTTACAAAGCCAAAAATGGACCAGCCCCTTCATACATGAGATCAATGGTCAAAGCCCGATCCGTACCTCGAGTACTTCGAACCTCAAGTATGCCTCGGCTTGAAATACCTTGCTTCAGGTCTCATGGACGACAAGCATCGAGACTATTTTCTGTCCTGGCTCCAAAATAGTAGAATGAACTCCCACTTGCTGTCCGAACAGCAGAGTCCCTTGCAGTCTTCAAACATAGACTGAAGACCCATCTATTTGCAGAATATTTAAAGGACAACTGACACTGCTCCCTTATTGACTGACTAATTTAGTACGTATTGTAGGGCACTGTTTATGTTGTTTAACAAACTCTAGCACTTATTGTTTATAGCACTTATCATTGTTTAAGATAGACCTTATGTATTTTGCACTTCTAGGTATCAGCATTCATCCCTGTATTCTACAGTATTCTAGTTCATTAGTATGTTTAATTCTAACCTACTATACTGTACTTGGATATATTCTATGAGTAAATGACAAAGCACTTTTGTAAGTCGCTCTGGATAAGAGCATCTGCTAAATGCCGTAAATATAAATGTAAATGTAATTTCTACCTTATTTTTAATTACTGAAGGTCAGAATGTGAAAATACACACAGAGCATATAGTGATATGAAACACAAGTTCCTAAAGGAAATCTTACTGATATAAATGTGTTTATGATAAACATTTAGCTAAGATTTAGCCAACAATATGCTAAGCCTTTCATAGGAAAAAGCAATGAAATCATAAATTTAGTTTGCAATTGTGATTATAATGTCTTTCCTGTCAGTGTGTGAATATGAATTTGGTAGTAATTAATGGACGAAAGGGGCAAATTATTGTAATCTCTTATTTATGCACAACACCTTTTCATTCAAATCTGTTTTTCCCCTTTCATTCCATGGTTATGTGGTCCATATTTATGATATCCTAAACATCAATTTCATATATGCAGGCATTATTAAACACTGTAATTATTACCATAACATTGCAATGTTGACAGAAAAATTGTGTATAACATGGTTATAGCCTATTATTGTTTTATATTGATAATCATTATGTTATAGCTCAAATGCCATAATTTAGTTTTGTAGAGGTTCACATATTAAATTTTGTTTCCATAGGTGAACCAAGAGGATCCTTTTTCTAAATCCCCAGATGCATCTTACCATAGTAGTATAAATAAATAAATAAATTGCATGTTACACTGTCATTTTTTTAAAGTAAGCCTGTCTTGGTTTCTTTGCATCCTGAAGTTGTAAAAGGAAAGGTCACAGAAAGGTTTAGCTCACAAGGACACACCGAACATCTACAGATTGAAGAGACTTAGAAAAGGTTGTGTTCATTTAAAGAAATTGTTTTTTTTTCTCAGCTAGCTTTGTAGATGAGACCTATTCGGATTCTTCAGAATGGGCTGTCATGATCCACTAGCCCACTACCTTTCCTTTAGTAAGCCTGAACTATCCCTTTACTCCATTCCTGACACAGTGTAAACATATGCGTCTGATATGACATGCCCCTATCATGTCAGAGTTACTGTTTTAGAATTGTGTGCCAACATGATAATATTTTGGGATTGCATACCCAGCCTAAATTTTCTTTATGATGCATATCTTATGTTGACTTTTCTCACTTTTTATTTGGGAAATATCTAACCGAATTCCTTGGCTTGGTTTGTGATTTTTTCCACGCACTGTACTTACCAAGCTTCAAAATTCTAACAGCAGCATTTTAAGCCAAACTGAATGAATAATTTAAATAGAATTTTATCTTATTTTGAATTTTGTTAATTCTGCTAATGCATCTGCAAGGCCTAATTTTTTTTTACACACTTAATATTATTTGTGAATTTATGATTAAATTATCTGTGGTGGCGGATTACCTGAATGATTGTACCTTGAGTTTGTAGCTCAGTTTCAACAAGTAAGGCTTCTGGCTGTGGATTTTTCCCTAGGAAAATGAATATTCCAGATGCTATAACCCAAACACCCACCTCCTAACATACACACACGCATGCTCCAGTGGTTGTCTCTTTCATCCATCCTTCCCTCAATCCTTGGACCTTCTGCATACTGAGGAGACTTTTATTACCATCCCTTATTAAAGTGAAATGCTCATTGCTCAAAGCTTATTAAAGTGAGGCCCCATCAAAGAGGGCAAAGTAGAGTTTATGCATGCAGCTCTCGTGAACTGGCCTCTCATTTTCCTGCTGTGGAGAGACCACAGCACTAACGTTCCAATATTGATGGAAGCAATTCTTGTTAGAGACTGCTACTTGTCTTGTATTAGGCTGCTTGTAAGGTAGGTGCTGAAACTTGCTGTAAATTAATTGTTTTAGATGGTGTTTGAGATTTTGTCATGGAAATAGTCATGCGGACAGTGTTGTCATTAGCCTACCAGAAGAAGGTATGGTTAATGTAAAATTTATTCATAGTTGCAAGCTTGTTGTTATAAGAGCCATAAATATTTTTAATTACACGTTACACAATAGGAGAGCTATTTTGTGACGCAGGCGGCTCAGAGGAAGCGAGAGGCGGGGTTGCAGGGAAGTGCTTTTTGTTATCCATAGATAATAAAGAAACAGAAGCACTAACTAAACTAAACACACAAGGTAATCCTTGAGTCAATGGCAGTGCAGCAACGTTCAACAGCAATGCTGAGGGCTCGCCAGCTAATGTGCAGTGCTGTCTGCGTGTTCCTGTGGGTTTAAATAGACACAATTAGCAAGGATAGGTGCATACAATCAATACTCCAGGGATTGGGAGCAAGGCTCGGAAGTGGAGTGATCCCTATCGCAAGTGGGCATCTCCTTCCTGCTGGCAGTTATCCCGTGACAGAACCCCCCTCCGAAGACCCTGCCAGCCTCCTGACACGTGGTCAGCCCGGTCTTCATGGAGCAGGATTCACCGGGTGCGCTCTGTGGAAGGAGGTAGTGAGGTCAGGGTCCAATACCTGGGAGGCCAGTACCCAGCTTCGTTCTTCTGGGCCATACCCCTCCCAGTCAACCAGGTATTGAAGTCTCTTCCCACTCCGATGCGAATCTAGTAGTGCACGTACCCTGTATGCCGGCCCTCCTTCAATGTCGATGGGGCGAGGCGGAGGACCTGGGGGGCGACCCTCCTCTGCAAGGGAACCCTCCACTACCGGGTCCAGGGCAGACACGTGGAAAGTCCAAGATGCCTTACTGTTTCCTGGCATACCCACACGATACGTGACATTAACTCACTCTAGTATGGTGTATGGGCCCTCATATTTTGCTTCCAGCGTCCCCGAGGGGCCTGCCCAGCCGTCTTTCATGCAAACCCACACCTGTTGTCTCAGCTCATATCGTGGAGTCTCCCCGTGTCTCATATCCACCTTCCTTTCATAGCTGGCAATTGCTTTGCGTAGGTTCTGATGCGCTTCCTCTCATACCCGCTCACTGCATCGGCACCACTTCTCCACGGCTGGCTGGTCAGGATGTGGGCGCATTCCATGGATAAAGCACTGGCTGATACCCTAAAGCACACTCAATCGGTGTCAGCCTCATGCCAGAATGGCGTAGTGAATTTTGAGCATATTCTGAGAAAGGTACTCCGGGTTTTGGGTGCTGATGACTATATAAACGTAAGAACGTACCCAGTTCTTGATTAATTCTTTCCACCTGTCCATTGGCCTGGGGCTGGTATCCAGATGTAAGGCTGACTGTAAGGCTGACCATGATGTTCAGCTTTCCCAGCAGCTCCCTCCAGACTCTGGACGTGAACTGTGTGTCCTGATCCAAAACAATGTCTTCTGGCAGTCCAAACTACCAAAATATGTGGTGGAAGAGCTGATCAGCCATCTCCCAGGCCATAGTTAGTCCTTTTAACAGGACAAATCTCACCATCTTTGAGAATCGGTCTGTGATCACCAATATGACTGTGTTCTTCTCCGAGATTGGCAGGCCTGTAACAAAGTCTATAGCAATGTGCAACCAAGGACATAGAGAACTGGGTAAGGGCATCAGATTATCTGCAGGTGGGGTGTGCGGTATCTTGCTGCGGCCACACTCTGCACAAGATGCCACGTATTTTATGATCTCACTATGCATGGTGGGCCACCAATACCGAGCACTCAGGAGTTGGACCGTGCGGGTGGACCCCGGATGTCCTGTTCCCACCGATGAATGTTCCCATGTAATGAGGGTCCTGTGGTGTTGAGGAGGAATGAAGAGGCGATTAGGTGGACAGTATGGGTGAGAGTTCACGGCTTCAATTTCCCGATCGATGTCCCACTTCAGTGTGGCCAAGAAACATGAAGGGGAGAGAACTGGTTCTAGATTGGTAGGTTGGGCTGTCACGTTATGCTGCCTTGAGAGAGCATCTGCGCTGACATTCCTTTCACCCGATCTATAGGTAACCTGAAACCGGAATCTGGAAGAGTGACTAGTGGGCTTGTCTCACATTCAGTCTCTTGGCTGTGTGAAGATATTCCAAGTTTTTGCGGTCCGTCATTACTGTAAATGAGTGTTTTGCCCCCTCTAACCAATGTCTTCACTCTTCAAAAGGGGAGTTTCATGGACAGTAACTCTCGATCTCCTATCCCATAGTTTCTTTCAGCTGGGCTTAGCTTTTTTGAAAAATACGTGATGGGTCTGAACTGTCCCACCTTTCCTCTGTGCTGAAGTATCCACCTCCACCACAAAAGGCTTGTCGGGGTCAAATTGCTGCAGGATGGGAGTTGTGGAAAAAGGGGTCTTAAGCTTCTTGAATGCTCTGACAGCCTCGGGGTGCCATTTCAGTCTCTTGGCTTGTCCCTGGAGCAAGTCCATGAAGGGCTGGGGTAGGGTACTGAACGACTTTATAAATCACCGATAGAAATTCACAAACTCCAGATAATGTTGGAGCTCCCGGAGCGTTTGTGGTTTGGGCCATTCCCTTACTGCTTCCACCTTACCAGGTTGCATGCGCATGCTACCCTCACGGATAATGTACCCTAGGAAGCTCACCTCCTGCTGGTGGAACTCACACTTCTCTAGTTTGCAGTACAAGTGATTATGCAAAAGGACCTGGAGGACAGCCCTCATGTCATGCACATGTTGGTTCCAGGAAGAAGAATAGATCAAGATGTCATCAATATAGGCAACAATGGATCTATTCAGGATCTATTGGCAGAACCAAGTATTCATAATGTCCAGAGGTTGTGCTAAAGGTGGTCTTCCATTCATCACCCTTCCTAATCCTTATCAAGTTATAGGCACTTCATAGGTCTAATTTTGTGAAATAACGAGTTCCCCTTAACTGTTCTAATGCGGCCAGTACTAAAGGTAGAGGGTAAGTTTTGTGGTATTAAGAACCTCATTAAGGCCCTGGTAATCCATGCATGGTCTCAGTCCCCCCGCCTTCTTCTTCACAAAGAGGACACTTGCCAAGGCTGGAGAGGTGGAGGGATGGATGTAGCCCTGCTGCAAAGCCTCTTTTATGTATTGACCCATGATTCTCTCCTCCTCCTGAGATAGAGGGTAGATTTTACAATGAGGTGGAGCAGCACCCTCCTTGAGCATAATGGTGCAGTCCCAATTGTGGTGAGGAGGGAGCTGGGGTCCCCTTCTAGGACTAAATACCTGCGCCAGGTCGCTATACTCCCAGGGTACCTGGAATAGGTTGTTTGCCTCTGGGCTCTCGATGGTCATGGACCGGAGAGATACGGCCAGTGTGTGGAAGCATTTACCTTCAAAGGAACACACCCACTCAAGTATATGGCTCCCAGACCAGTCCATGTGAGGGTTGTGCACCCTTAGCCAGGGTAGACCTAATATGAGTGGATGGGAAAGGGAAGGGAGAAGATAAAAGGCAATGCATTCAACTTGTACCTCGTTCATCTTTAAGGCTATACGTGGTGTGACATGCATTATATAACCTGAGCCCACTGGTCCTCCATCCAGTGCTTGAATGGGGCGGGCAGAGGAATTGCTCTTATTCCCAATTTCCTTGCAAATGCCCAGTCAATTATGTTCCCTGCTGCCCCTGAATCAAAAAGGGCTGAAGTGGATAAGATATGTCCCTGGTGCGACATGTTAACCTGGATCTTACACATTGAGAGTGCACGAGATCAACTCACCGGGAGGTCATTTTTCTTGCACTCTCTAGGGTTACGGCAGACCCCATCCCTGCCCAATTGCATGGGTTCTTCTGGGGTCTCCACCAGTCCCCCTAATGGAGTGTCCTCCCGATAGGGCTTCCTTCAGTCCAAGTAACGGTGTCTTTCCTGCAGCAGACGATCGTTTGTGATGGCCAATTGCACTGCTTTATTCAGTGTGGCCACCTCCTGTTTACAGGCTATTTCTGCCTGTAGCTCCGCCCTCAGACCGCGTAAGAATATATCCATGAATGCCGGTTCCTTCCACTTTGAGCCCGCTGCAAGGGTTCAGAACAGCGAAATCCGCTGCTGATTTAGCCCCCTGTTTCAAATGCAGCAAGACTTGCCTGCAGAGTCTCCCTTCTCCGGAATAATAGAAGATGGCTTTCAACTCCTAAAAAAGTATGATAATCATTCAGGAGTGGAAATGCGTTCACCACCAACGCGGTTCCCCAAGTGCGAGCCTTCCTGGTAAGCCTAGAGATTATGAAAACAACCTTGGCATGTTCGGGCAAGTGGGGTTGGTAACCAAAGAAAAGTTTGCACTAGATTATGAATCCTTCGCAGCCCTCTGTGTCTCCTCTGTATACCTCAGGGGTAGCTATGAGACTCATTACACCTTCTGGCACAAACAGTGCAGCAGGAAATGGGCGTCGGTTCTTGGGGTTCAAGGTGAGGCAATCCACACATGCCACGAGATTCTGATCAAAAGAGCGAATCTTTCCAATTTCCTGCCTCTGCTGATCCAGTGCCACCATTGCCTCGCTTCCAGGGGGCTGCACAGTCTGTGATGCAGGTGGCTCAGATGAAGCGAGAGGTGGGGTTGTGGGGAAGTGCTTTTTATTATCCATAGATAATAAAGAAACAGAAGCACTAACTAAGCAAAACACAGAAAGTAATCCTTGGGTCGAAGGCAGCACAGCAATGTTCAACAGCGATGCTGAGGGGTCGTCAGCTAATGTGCAGCGCTGTCTTCATGTTCCTGTGGGTTTAAATAGACACACAATTAGCGAAGATAGGTGCGTACAATCAATACTCCGGGGACTGGGAGTGAGGCTGGGAAGTGGAGTGATCCCTATCGCAAGTGGGCATCTCCTTCCTGCTGGCAGACCGGCCTCCCATGACATTAACACAAGTGCTACACCACAGAAGTTCTGTAGCAAGATTTTTAGGTAACACTTCACATTACATATCCATGGTTATAGTGTAACTATATCATTACTCACAATGTAATATACAGAGCAAAATGCATAACAATGTACTCATACTGTGGAAATGAAAAACCATATCAGTGTGCAAAGTGTATAGAATAATTACAGAGTATCAAACTCTTACACATTGTCAGTATATCATACTGAATGAATGATATAGCTACAGTGTTGCAGTGGCTATGTAATGTGTTACTGGTATTTGTGACAGTTCACTTAAGTATCAATATATAACCTCATAGAAAATCGGTTTCTCTGTAGAACTGAACTCGTTTCTTTCTCTAGATCACCTTTCTCATCCCTTTCAAACACTAGTGACAAATACAATGCAGCTTTCACATAAAAATAGTATGAGTGGCATTCACAGAGTGAAGGAGAGAGAGGAAGAAAAGACAGATATATGGCAAATCTGTCAGCTATAGGCACTGTGAAACTAGGTTGAGCTATATGTGTTGTAAAGGTTACTGGGGAGTAGAGGAGAGATGGGACATAGTGTGACTTTGGTTGTGTTTTCTGCATTGGAGCTGACAAATTGCTTTGCCTTTTGTGCTCCTTTGTTGCCTTGACAGCAGCATCTGCTTAAACCACTGTCACCCCTCTGTTTCCTTACCTGTTCTAGGCAGGCCTCTCCTTACCAAATAACAAACCAGTCACTTTATCGCAGCGAGCAGTGAAAGCATCTTGCAGACAAACATTAGCATACCTATTTATATAGAAATCCAGTCTTGGCTTTTAGTCTCACTGCAGGTATCTTTTCTGAAAGATCACATTACTAAATTAGTACAGAATTCCTTCACTGGTAAAAGCTGACACTGTAGAATAATTGACACTGCAGAAAATGGTAAAAAGAGCTTATGGCAGCTCAGTACCTTGTCCTGGTGAGTCACACAGCAATCCCATGTGGGTATTTTTAGCTTTCATCTCTCCTTATTTTGTCTCAAACACACAGTTCACTATTGGATGCACCAGTTTTTACAGATACCATCTTTTGAGGATTGTTCCTATGGTAACATGACATCAACTGACTCTTCAGAAGTGGGGTAAAGCACGATGCAACACTGAAAAAAAACAAAAAATGTTATGTTTTGACAAATTACACTGCATGTATATTTTTTAACCAAGTTAAAGAGAAATGTTTTGATACCTTTAAATGTTTAATTTTTTTATGAAAATGAGCCTTTTGTTCTTACTTTTTTTTGTTGACACAGTCAGGCACCAAAATTACACATTAATTTTAACCTGCATCATAGTAGACTTACAAGAAGTCTTGTAACCTCTAATTTTCAGAAAGCATGACAATGGGGCTCGGTAAGAGTTACTATCAACACACATATATACAGCTTTCTATATGTGGCTTTGTAAAATATAACTGACTTTAATAGCGACCAGGGTGTTTTTAAGATTTCAAAACACATACTCTTGTTAGTAAACAACTTACATTTTTACTCATTACTTACAATTCCTTAAAAAATATGGAATACTATAATAAAAAAATTAACAAAATGTATACATGATGGCCTGAATACCACAGAGCAAGGAGAGGGATGCACAGACCTCTCTTGACTCAGACTACAACAAGCATGAGACTAAAACAATAAGGCACTTACATACAACCAGTGCGACGTGAAAACGATGAACAAGAAACACCAAACACGAACAGCGAGCAATGCACACTAACGCTGACATGGACATGAACAATGACCGACCTCGACCTGCATACACCGGGGTCTAAATACATACATACAAACACATGAATGATAAGGTTCAGGTGTGATATAGCAAGGTGGCAGTCATATTGGTCACAGTCAACAATGAACTCCCACTGCACGTGGCGGGCCGTACCACGTGATCAGTGGGAAGGGGAGCATACCGTGACAGTATAGCTGAGGACATCAATCTGACAGAGCTTACACGTTTGATGGTTGTGAAAAATGCCTGGGTTTGTAGTCATTTTAATTATTTAATACCTTGAATTAATTATAGTTATTTAATACTTTGAATTATAGTTACAGCTATAAAACAAAAATAACAATGAAAATCACATTTTATTCCAGTTTGAAAGATCTATGCTTTGACAAGATCATCGCTGTTCTTTAGAGTCAACAGAAAGTCATCAGTTGTTGAAGGACATTTGGCTGGGAAGGGGACGTTTGCTTGAGAAGCCATTGGCTTTGGAATAGATGAGGCTGAGGGTAAAAGGTTGGGTAAAAGGCTATTAGGCTGATGGTGGTATTTGTTTTTGAGGGATATTTGGCTGTGGGGCTTGATTTTGGTTGAGGGGTAATTAGCTGTGGAGTTGTGCTGAAGGGCTATTTGGCTGTAGGGGGTAATTTAGGAGGAAGGATCATTGGCTATGGGATAGTTGAAGGTGAGGGGCCATTTATTCATCAGGGTAGGTATGGTTAAAGGCGGTTAGATTGATGGGATAGTTGTTGTTGGTATTTTGGTCAAGGGGCAGTTGATTGTGGGGTAGTCTGACGGTTTGTTTAGAAGTGGGTTAGTGTAGTGTGGTTCAAGGCTATTTGGATGGTGGGGCAGTTGTTGTTGAGGGGTAATTGGCTGTGTGGTGTCTCATTCATGTCATTAGATGGCCTACCTGGGGATTTTTCTAATTTGTTTCTTGCCTCACTTAATTCTCTCTGCTTATGCTTTCAGTTCCTTCTGTTTTTCCTCTGTTCTCTTTAATTTAATTTCTTAATATATTTATTTTTCCTTCCTTAACCCTCTATTTCCACCTTTTTCTCTCCTGTCTTAGAAATGCCTCTTTTAAGTCTGGTTGTGTACTGATTGTCTCTGTATACTTCCTTTGAAACTCTCTGTTCCTCTTCTTATGCTACTCCAGTTAGAGACTTTGTCTAGCCGCCCTGCACTGAAAAACACAAGAGCACTAGTCTATCATATAAATCTTCACAATACAACCCCCCCCCCCCAAAAAAAACTAAGAAGAACAGATCTGTGCCTAGACATTTTCAGTATCCGTGTTTGAATATCTTTTATCTTACTAGCCTATGACTGTTCTAGTCCTAACCTATATAATAATAATATTAGAAATAGTATTTCAATAGTATATTTCATATAATTAAACAAACAACATTGACACAACTCAACTCAGAAAATTTGAAGTAGTTGACATCTGACAGTGCTAACAAATTAGGCATTATTGTCACAAAACAAATGGAGTTTATATAGTTCTCATTTAATTTCTTCTGTTGGTGCTAGTTGCTAACAGTTCCTACTTCATAAGAATAAAATTTCCAAATACTTTCAAATACTTTGTTGACATATCATGATTGTGATACAAGGGGACTGCTTCCTTTGATATTGCCTAAATGTACATTTACTTTTTAATGAATACCTGATGGTGTTGACAAAATGCAGGGACTCAACTTTGGTGGTATTTCTCAAACCGCATCAAACATATGTGGGGAGACCTGAAGATGTTTACAGAGTTTACAGAGACTCATCAACCAATCTGACATTGAGAGGATCTGTATAAACTGACGAAATCCAGATGTGCAAAGCTTGTAGAGACATAGCAGAGAAGACTTGGAGCTGTAATTTCTACCAAACTATTGAGTGTCTGAATAATTTTGTGAATAAGAAATTTCAGTTTATGATTTTTAATTAATTTACAAAACTCTAAAAACATGTTTTCACATCATTATAATGGGTCATTAGGTGTAGACTCAGGGGTAATTACAAACACAATACTTTGCAACAAGTAAATGCTGAATATGTTCTGAATCCACAGTGTGTATGTATAATATGTAACATCCACATAAATGTGCTCTTTTGCACAAGGAAACAGAGTATCTGTTACAAAATATTCTCACTATCCCTAGCAAGAGTCTGTGGTATCCCCTCCATGCCTTTTAGTGCCAGAAACCCATGTCACTTATCACTTTTGTACTAACTACTGAAAAGTAAATGGAATCACTATTCTGGATGTGTTTCCTTGGCCTGGAATAGAAGATTGTGTTGACTGAACTGGCTCTGCAAAAAACTCAAACTGTTAAAGTGATACTGGCAAATTCCGGTCAGCCCTCTAAAATATCCACGTTCACTACCCCTGACCAGTTCCTACAATGCACTGTATTGCCAGGTTGGCCTTGACTCTGTAAAGTCCTCATTAAGTAGCACTCTTGGCCTTGCTGCTGCTGTCCTACAGGAGGACTTGTAGTGGATTGGTCATCCAATTTGTTAGTTCTGCCAGAAATGTATTAAGCACCAACTGGCATACAGCACCATAGAGAAGGAAGCCCTGGTGCATTTTGATGTTTACCTCAGTGGTTTATGGTCCATACAAACGGCAATAGGATTAGTGCTACCAGTCCTATTGCTGTTTGCATGGATCATAACCCACTCATTGTTCTCCAGTGAATGGTCATGCACTGGTCATTAATTGTTCAAGGCTTCAGCTTGATTGTTGTAAATAAAAAGTGTGTGTGTGTGTGTGTGTGTGTGTGTGTGTGTATGTTTCAAATTTGAGGGCTGGGGCTGATCTCCAACAGACCATGAATCTCCCCTTTGTAATCCAAAGCCATCGTGAGGCATTTTAAGCAGCCATTGTGATGGACCTGATAACTTTTCTATATGTCATGTACTGAAGTATGTATGAAAGCTGTCATAAATAATGAAAGTTGAAAGTCATCAGCAAATATCAGAAAATGTTTTTCTTCAATCAACAGTTGGTGAAATAATGAATCAATTACTCTACATTACTCTGCTATACTTTATTCAGTTATTATAAATGTATTTACTATTTATGTATGTATCAATACTATTGTTGATTTTCATACTGAAAGTGAAATATTTGTTTTTGTATATACATACATATGTTTTAATATTCTTAAATTATTCAATGATATTGAAATGTTAATAAAATGTAAATTCTGTTGTATTTGTTGTATCCCATTTCAAGTAGCAAAATTCTTTTGTTTCCTTGCACAGCCTGCTTTACTCAGAGTATCAGCTCAGTTCATAGATTAAGATCACTTAAGTTCACCTGGGGTGTGTTTGGAAACCTTTTCATTATCTCTCAGCTACTTTCCTCCGTTCCTTTTCTCAGTGAACAAGGAGAGAAAAGGAAGGGAGGAGAGAAGATAAGGTGAAAACATGTCACTTTAATGTGATGTAACTTTAACTCGACTTTAAAAAAGTGTGTAATTTAGTAATTGAGTAATTGACACATAAGCTAGAAAAAGGAGTATGAGTATTTACATGGAAACTGGATGGCTTTCATTTTTGATTGTCATGACTGAAGGGTCATGCCAGGCTGCAGTCCTTCTTAACAGTGAGCATACTTGAGTATTCTTTGTCTCCCCTACCCTGTAAAGCGATGAAGAGATGGAGAAGATAAGGAGACACGTGGAGGAAACAAAACTAGATTACTTAGATGTACAGAACATTACATAAAGTTTGGCATTTATGTTCCAAATGATTTTCTATCTTTTGAATGGAGACAAAAAGCATGACTGTTTTATGAGAGTTGTTGATGGAGTTTTGCAGTCAATTTCTGAAGATTTATATCTATGTGAATAGAGGTGGCATCTGGACATGATTTCCAATGTCTGAGACTACAAAATGCACCTGAAGGCAGTTTATGATTGGCTGAAGTCAGTGAATAAAGTGATGGGATTATAGAGATCTAAATGCATTCCATGCTATAAAAACTACAAGTTAATTTTCTACACAAAAGAAGGTGATGTCCCTCTCAAGATGATAAAGATAAAATGGCAAAGAAAAGCCTTGCCAACAAGCTAACCGATGCAGATCTTACACTGTTCAATTGTCATCTTAGCAAGCTTTCATCTCAAGGAACTTGCAGGCACAAGCACTGTTAACAGCAATTGCACTGGAACCCATGGCATGGAGGGGCTAGAATTTTGACTTAATTGACATAGAAATAGCAACTAAACAAGCAAATTACATTACATTTTTATTCAATGTAGTTATGCTATTATGGTATGAATCACTCATTTACTCTGTACTCTGTAATGTACTTTGATGGTTGAATATGGTTCACATACACTATCCTACTATCCACCACCCTATGATGGTGTGTACTGTGAAAATCACATGAAATCAAAAATAAAACTGGAAATAAGAAAAGCCAGACTTAAAGAGTAATTAGGGCAAATCTGAGTTGATGTAACCGCCAGTGGATTTTGCTCTCTGAATCAGAGTGACAGGATTGTAGTGCAGAGTGATGTACAGCTATTTTAAATGAGAAATTAAATGTAATTTTCCCTTAAGAAGTTGATGATCAGATTCTAACACATGATGAATGTTCCATGAGTACTAAAATTAATGTCACCAAGAGAAAATACAAGAGTAATGCACTGTATTGCAGTAATTTAGGATTGTAATGTGACATTAAAACTGCACTGGAAAGTAAGAGCAAATGCAAATGAATCATCTTCCACAAGTCTGATTTCACAAAGTTCTTACTGTCTAGTGGGACACTTCCTGGGTCAAGATAACTGTATAAGGCTGTCTGAATATGTACTGTATGTAATGACTTAAAGTGTTATGTACTACATGAAGGCATTATCTTTTGGATTTATGAGTAACTTGGCAATGGTGTCTTTAACTGAGCATTAACTCCATCATTGATCTCAGATGGTTGTGCTTTTTGAATGTGATTTCTAACTTGCTTAAAAAAGTTAAAATGAATACACTGTCATGAAAATATTTTTAAATGTGCTGCTGCAATATCTAATCAAATCAGCTCTACCCAATTCCTTCAAAACCATGGTTGCCACTTCACCACCATGTTCAGGTGTTTCTGGCCCCAAAAATAGCAAATGAAAAACTGGTTTACTACTAACAAAACTACCAATGAGAATGTAGAATTTATTTAATCTAGTGTAATCTAGTATAATTTAAATAATATCATGTTTGCTCCTAACTAACTACCTGGTGCTTTTGTAGTTTTATATTTGAGATTCCCATCACATTTTCGGTTTGTTTTTCAGGTTTCCAGGGTCTGCTTTTTATGCATATACAGAAAATGTAAATTATCATTATTTGATACAAAAGAAATGTGAATAAGAGATATATATTGTGATTAACAAAAACAAAAAAGGGGGGTTCTGTTGTTCCACCCCTTATTTCAGTGTTCCCTGCCCTGGATTTGTTACACCTGTTTATAGATGGTATTCATTAGTCTGTGTATATATACCCCTTGTTCCTGTGTCTCAGTTGTTGGTCTAATGTTCTCATATGTATATTTGCTGTCTTCCAGATAAATTTCCTTTTGATTTTTCTACCATGTTTTTGTGTTGTCAGTTTCCCCTTTTGGAATCTCCTTTATCTTGTATTTTGTTTTGTTCTTTTGTTTTTGGTCATTATGTCAGTCAGCACTTTTTCTGACCATCTCCGACTATGTGCTTGTGTCTTGCTCTGCCTACTGCTACATTACATATGCTGCAATACACTTTGTCTTGTGTGTTGTTTTTAAGTTTTACCAATTATTTTATGTACCATACAGAATTTAGATTATTCTAAGTACATTATAAAATCTCTGGCCTTTCCTCTAGTGTAGTTCTAGCAATAGTAGACCCCCAGGCCTGAATCTGGGCAAATTCTGGAAGGCTAAGGAGTTTTACCTAATCCATAAACCAAGCATGATCTTGTACCTTTTAACGTTTATATGAGTGAGCCTCTGAATAAGCCCTGATAAAGTGTGGAAAAGATAAATATCAAGAGCAACAAACCATTTAGCATGGCTGCCTATTAAATAACACAATATTTAAAACAAGTAAATCATGGGCAGTTAAATAAATTGCACAGCTGGAAATGACTGGGTCTGTAGAGAGAAACCTTCCTTAAGTACTTCTCAAATTAGGTGAAGATGATTTATGAATAAGACTGCCCTGTAATCTATTTCAACAATATATAGGGTGCTTTAACTGTAATTACATAAGCTGAGGAGACACAGGCAACACTTAACCTTCAGCTAACAAACCTTCAACCCAGCTCCACACTTGCTTGTTTATTTTCCCTGTCTCCTATTGGCCATCAATCAAAGCTATGACGTGACCTCTCATAGCTTCTCATCAAGTCTGTAGCACCCTTAGGTTGATGGAGGCTGGATAAAAGATCAGAACTCAAATGAGATCAAATGACAGCAAATCAATGGCTGATGCCACTGCTTTATTATGGCAAATAAAAAGCCAGTATTTGCAGACAGGTTTTTTTTTTTGTTTTTTTTTTCTTTTTTTTCTGTTTCTGCTTCTAGAGAGGCAGAACAGAATACAGAATGGTTCAGCAGTTATGTAGCACGTCTTGTTTTTGCCACAGTAGCTAATATGGATCTTTTTCCTTATCTGAGATTTCTTTCCATGCACACTTTGAAATGCCCAGAAGGCTTGCCATGACTGTACATTTGAGTTGTTCTTATATATATATATATATATATATATATATATATATATATATATATATATATATATATATATATATATAATTGCTTCTAAATTCAGAATGTAGATTTGTAATTGTAAATCTAGTAGATATTAGTAATATATAGGAATATATGTAAATATAGTTCTGGGAGTTTCAAAGTGTGATGGCAGAAGCTGCTGATTGGCAGCACAGTGCAAGTAGGAACAGAATCACTGTCTTGCAAAGTGACTTGCCTTGAAGTAATTTCCCCTGGTAGCATAGGGAGTCTTCCACTGAAAGTGGAGTCTGGAGGCTGTAACATTTAATTGGGCCTTGGGGTTTAGCAATACATTTGGACACCTAAAATATCCTTGCATGTACAAAGAAGGAATCTACAGAATAATTTTTAGTTGAGGAAAGAGAGAGGCTGCTTACTCCTCAGAGACAACCTGTGTAAACATGTGCAAATAGCTGGTTATAGAAAATTACATTTGCAACTTATGCTGCCTTGACTGCAGATTTTGAAAATCATGATGTCTGAAGCAATTTCACTGCATGTCAGTTTCCCCTTGTTATGCCTCATTATCAATTCTTGTAAGATGAACGGTACAAAAATGAAATCCTATATGTCTAATATATCTAGACCATGTTTAAGAAAGGTATATGTAACTGACATAATAAGAATATAGAATGAATACACTGAAATACAATTAATGTTCTATATTTGATTCCAGCAGAATTTATAAACCTGGAGTTGTGGAATAGAATAGTCTGTTTGTTTTTGGACGGCTTTCTAAGAATGAAAAGCAACTTCACTATTGTCCTTAAGGCGGTTGGTGTGCTGGACAGCTCCATTCTACCCTGAGGTGGGAGGAGCATATTTTGAATACCACAGTGCAAGGACGAGCTCTTCTCATAAAATCCCGGGTCTGTGTTGCATCCGAGAGGCTTTCTGCTGTTTGGAAGCTACACCAATAACTTAACAAAAATGTAATACTGTAAATATCCTTTATTGCGAGTAGTAATGTTATTAGTACTGAGAAATATTTGTCAAATACTTTTCAGGGTAACGGTGAAGGTTATATTCAATATTTTCATAGCGTCTGGTGTTATTATTAGAAACAATAACAAAAAAAACAGTCGAAAAGCAACATATTGCAGCAGGAACGACATACTTACTTTGGCCATATTTGTAACTGATTTGCATTTACAAGTTACAAGACTGATCTGTAATTGAGATGCGAGTCACTGGACCATGCGTGCCATGAAGGTTGTCGGAACCCTGCGCTCTGTCAGAGACTATCGCCGAGTCGCATCACTTTTGTAAGAATATACGCGTTTCAGGACGGCAAGCACTTAAACCCAAGTCCAAGGATGAATATATATGGATTTATGCGGCTGGGATTTTCGTGCTTACTTTTCCACGGTTTTTCACCCCTTAGTCAAGGTAAACTGTCTCTACACCTTTTTTTTTTTTTTTTTGTACTACTAATACCTACCGATGATCGATTATCTGTTGCATTTTGTATGTCAGTTATTTAAACAGTGTGTTGAAATTGCAAAGTATGTAATTGATATGAAAAGTATGGATATTATTTTTTTTTAAAGAAATGTAATTTGGCATTCCCTTTCATTTACAATGAATGTTTGAATATCTTTGCTAACTAGTAATGCATTTATACAGGTTCAGAATGCAGAGCGGGGTGCAATCTTGACAATGGTTTTTGTGAAACGAATGGCGAGTGCAGGTACGTTAAGACATTCAACTGTCTGACTACTTTTTATTTATTTTGGCGTGTTATCTTCAGCTTCCCCAAATTATACAGTGTATTTCTCATCAATTCTTTTCAACTTACTCTTCAGTAACTATAAAACAACTGGAAAATGCCCCAAGTAGCAATCTATGTTTACTGTATTTAATATCACAGACTTAGTTTATACTAGTTAATACTTTAGAAATTAAAATTTAGACTTACACAAGCTGCAAAATTTCTGAAGGAAGGACATTTGTCATCAGTAAAACCGCTGTGATCCTGTAGACCTCAGGTTTACTCACTTAAAGGCTAAATGGCTTGTGATTATTAAATGCTGAATAATTACAGGTGTTATGACTCAAACATTCTGCTTTACCCAGGTGCAGGCCTGGCTGGCAAGGTGCTGCATGTGAGAAATGTATTCCTTTCCCAGGCTGCCTTCATGGAACATGTGAGAAAGCCTGGCAGTGTATCTGTGAGCAAGGCTGGGTGGGCAGTCAGTGTGACCAAGGTGAAGGGCCCCTTATTGAAATCATCTGTTCAAATTTTCTCTGAGCAGTTATAAATGTGATGGCAGATGTTGGCTGAGCAAGAATATCACATTAAAATGAAAGGGAAGCAATATATTATGCAATGGTTAAAAAGCTGTAATTTTTATTTTTGCTTTTAGATATCCATCTGTGTTCAATAAAACCTTGTTCTGGCAATTCAACCTGCATTGAAACAGGAGAGGGTGGATACCTCTGCATCTGTCCTCCTGGATATACAGGGAAAAACTGCCAGTTGAAGAAAGGACCATGTCTAACAAATGGGTAATAGATGTCAACACTATTTTGTGAAGTATGGAAGATCATTCAGTGGTGCTCCTATGTCTAGAAAATCTCAATATTATTGTTCGTTTAGTAATAAGGTCCAATAATTACTGAAAACACATATTGTAATTTAATATCCCACTTGTGTGATTAATATTGATTGTGGTGAACATCCTCATTTAACCCTGTCACACCATTCATGTGACACCTTTTCTTTGAATGTGTAATTTAAAAGGAATCACATAAAAACCTTCCTAAAATATGAAGTTGCTTTTCAGATAATTGTGCTAAACATATCCTATCAGAGAGTTACTCTTAAAATCCTTTGTGTCAATGTAATTTTGACATGTGTGCTTTCATTTATAGCTCTCCATGTCAGAATGGAGGCACCTGCATGGATAATAGTGCAATTGACAGTCAATCTTCTTGCCTCTGTCCACCTGGTTTCACTGGAGATTTCTGTGAGATCAGTGTTGACAAGTGTGAGCCTAACCCGTGTCTGAATGGGGGCACCTGCATGGATCATGGTGTGGACAACATCTGCCTTTGCCCTTCTGAATTTTCAGGGCCTATCTGCAATGTGAACTTGACTTTGTGCTCCAACAGCACCTGTGGTCAAAGGGACACTTGCTTAAACAAGACTGATGGTACAACCCGTTGTGTTTGCCCACCAGGTCTAGCAGGGCTTTCATGTGACCTTCACACTCACAAGCTGAAACCAAAATCTAGGCCAAAGGCTCCAGGCCCAGATCATGCTCCCCAGCACTACAGCCTCCCAGCCCATGCCTTCCACAAGCTGCTAAGGCCACCTGAGCGTGAACTTTTGAAGATCACTCTGAAGGAGACTGTGCACACATCCAGCACCCTGGTCACCCGCAGCCAGGTCATTTGCTTTGCCGTGCTGGGTCTACTCACATGCCTGGTTGTCCTGGGAACCACGGGCATCATCTTCTTTAATCGCTGTGAGACATGGCTAGCGAATGCTAAGTACAGCCAGCTGGTGCGGCAGCAGAGGGACTACCTCCTGAGGGCTGCCAGTGGCGAGGAGAACTCTGTAAATATCATCCTGCCTGAGAAAATTAAGCTGACCAATTATGGGAAACATTATACATCCATATAAGGCAGAACTAAGGATTTTTGTCATGTGAGAGGTAATTGAACATAAATGTTAAAGAAATAGAGGAAAAGAGGAAAATATCCCCCAAAATGATCAACAATTTATCTAGGAATTCATGGGTTTCTGCTAGATTGGACAGTTCATTGTTGGCATGTACAATAATTACCATAGTATGCATCATGTGTGGATAGCGGCTTAGTTAACATCTGATGAATAAAAAATATATCTATACAAAATGGCTAAATAGTTTTGTTACAAATTACAAAATACCACATCTGAAAATAAATTACAAACTAAGATGTGCATATTTAAGCAGAATAATAATTTGAATCGTTCAATAGTGCCTTTGTAGAGCAGAAGACACAGTTCAGAGATAATTGTTGTCAAAAAGGGCAGAGACTAAAATGATGATTAGGAGCTAAATAAGAAGCTCTTACTATTTGACCATAGCCATTTTAACTTGGCCACAAACACAATATTCTAGAGTGCCAACCAATGTAGAAGTAACAGGAAGTATTAAGACATGAGCCATGCACTGCTGAAATACACTCTGTACTTAATGCACAGCTATCTTGGTCTTCCCTCTTCATCCTACTGTACTGACAGCCTTTGTTTAACTCACAGATAACTATATCCAGGAAAAAGCATCAGTGGAAGAGGCCTCCTCTTTTCTATTTAGAGAACACAGAAAATAGAGCAAGACATAGACATAGACATACGAAGACATAGACATACCTACAGCAACTTATGGTTTTGCTTGTGTAGGGAAGAAATAAAATGGCAGGTTAAGTGGAGATGGGGGGCTTAAAAAATACACAAATGTTTTAATGAAGATTAGAATGTTGGAACAAGTTATGTTCCTTAAATAGTTTGGTAGGTTATTCTAAAAGATTGATTAAAGACCAGTCATTTACAGTCAGTTTATAATATCTACTGTTGAAATATCACAGAAATATCACAGAGCTATAAGGAAAACGAACAAAAAACGTTAAACTAAATAAAAGGGAGAAAGCCGGTGGAAAGGAATATCTTAACAATCACTAATTTGACAAGATGCCTTGTAAAAAGGCATAGACAAACCAAATAGTGTGTTACAGCAGGTTAACCTCAAGGTGACAGGCAAGCATACTTTCGTAAAGAATAGTTCACATTCAAAGTGATATAAAATGGTAATTTGAAAAAAAGTTAAAAGTTTAGTGTTAAATGGAGAAAACACATTAAAGCAACAACTATATTGCAATATTGTTGTATCACAGTATTTTCATAGTCACATACATTGCATACTAGTCTATTTTAGTTTTTCATTTCCAAAATAAAAACCATAACTGCAAAAAAGAAAAAAAAAGAATAAGAATACATGCAACTAAAATACTGTGCAGCTCAGCTCAGCAAATATTCACCTCAATGTTCTGTTCATATGCTGTGGTGTTAAAAGTGAATTTAGTGACCAGTGTAATGACCAACAGGCAAAAACATGCTTTAATCTTGTGGCCCTGCTGTTACAATCTGATTAGCATCTAGCTCTGGACATCATATACTAATATAGGAAACTTTTCCCCAAAGCTAAGAATGTTCTTCTTAAGATGTGCTGAAAAGATTATTTAATGGTCTACCAAGAATGTCACATTGGCTGATATAACTTTGGATTAAAGTAGAATAACAACAAAAAAAGTCATGACAACGATATCAGTAGAGAAAACACATCTTGTGTGAAATAAGATCACAGAAATTGGTTTATGGTGAAGTGCTCAACCTCAAACATCCAAAGTTCAAGACTAAAATAAAACTCAGAAGATGAGGCAGCTCTTTTCAGGTTTTTAAAAATTTCAGCCAAATTAATAAATACAGTGTTACACTCTCCAATTTATACCACATGTATCCACAAAATTCAGTCAATCATTAAAAATATAACCTGTATCTACAAGCTAAAATTACAGTCTGGGTGTATAGTTTTGAGGTAACTGTTATATGAATAAACCTCCTTGAAAATTAAACAGAGTATTTGTATTGTTTTCATACAGATACTGTTTTCATACTTACTTGAGATACAGCTAGGACCATACATTTTTTGTAAAACATCATAATCTTAAAATCTAGATTCCACATATAAAATCTAGATTCAATCACACAATGACTGTGTTGTCTTACCCATTATCTTGTTCTTAATTTTCAAAATTATGATTTTATATTAAGTGAAAAAGGTGTCAGAAAGGATGGTCTTTGCTACCACCTTGTGGTTATGTTGCATCAACCCTGCAAGCGTCCAGATATATTACATTTTTTAACAGGCCTTTTTGTTTCCATTTTGTGTCTTCTGATTGGCTTCTGTTTGCTGAATTGTAATAAATTTCCTCTTTGAACACTTAAGAAAACCTGAAGGAAGGGGTTGGAGCCAAAACCTATCATGGCAACTCAGGGCACAAGGCAGGCACCAACCCTGGACAGGGTGCCAGCCCATTGCAAGACTGGTGTAAACACACACACACACATACACACACACACACACACACACACGTTTTTTCACATCAGGTCAATCAACTTAACATACATCTTTGGAATGTGGGAGGGAACCAGAGTACCTGAAGAAAACCCACATAGGGAGAATATGCAAGCTCCACACAAATAGTGACTGGGAATCAAACACAGGTGGGCACTCAAATTCATGGACCGAGCCCTTTCTGTAGGGACCAATAATGCTTAACTTAGAAACAAATGCTTTGAAATGTACTGTGATTGAATATAATCAATAAAAGATGTCAGTATTGTTAATTTTGAGACTATTATGTGGATGTCTTTTTCATGAAGTAAGCAAAACCTTTTCATTTTTATAGAAATGAAATTGTTTATAGGCCTTATAAAGTAGCGATGTTCACTTGTGAGAATTTTAGTTGTTATACATAGGATGAGTAGTAGATCATAACATCTCTGTTCAGTTGCCTATATGGAGCAGATATCTAAATTCCTTTCTAACACGCTGCCAGACTTATTCCTTTAGGAATCAAATCATTCAATTCAATATAGACCACCCATCACACCCACTGCGTTTTATTTTCAAAGTACTCATTTTCTACTCATTTACTATTATACTGCTGTTCAACCACTTTGTTTACTATTGCATTGTTAATACTGAATCAGAGTAGGTTACTACTTTAATGAGTAATAGTGCAAATTCTACCAGCTGTGGCTTGTGGCTTGTGGCTGACTTTAGGTAATGTTACTACTTCATTAACTTTGTTACTGTTACCATCAGTAGCAAAGAGCTCTGCTTGCTATTCAGAGCCTATAAAGACCAGTAAAATAATTGCTCACAAGAGCATTATGTATTTAACAAAAATGGTGAATTTGAAAACATGACATCTATGATCTGAAAACATGAAACATTATGGAATATGCAGTTCTATACACTCTATTATACTTTGTTCAGCAAACAGCTAGTGTTGAGAGTGCTAGCTGTCTCGGGGCTGACAAAACTGTTGAACTCTAGACAAAGTGCTCAGTGCATTTGGATGTCATCTTTCAAAGCGCTTCGGTTCTTAATTCTTGCTTTTACTGCCCCTCCTTTTCTATTTTTATTGCACATCCTTTTAGTCTCTCTAGAATGTTTGGGTGGGTGACAATGACCAAAGTTTATTAGTCAGACAGAGTGTTCAAATGATAAAGATATTTCACATTACATTTCTGTAATAGTGATTGTATAAGAGTAAGAGATTTATTCAGTTGTAGGGTTAGGGTTGGGTTTGATACTACTGAACTGTAATCAAAACTGAGAATTTGGTATGACAAACATTGAACCAGGGAGATCTTTTACTTGTCTTGTTGTAATCTCTCAAGTTTTTTATCCATCAGTGGAACCTAGAGAAGCTAGCGAAAACATTTAGTTCGAGTTTTACACAATTGTTTAATCTTTTCAATCTTTTGAACACACAGATGACATAGGAAATGTTATATTTTAACAAATGTTAGACAGATGCTGTAGTGAAAAAAATGTGTCCGATGTTCAGTTCTACTCTGGGGAATAACATTTCTCATCAAGAAGTACATTCAGTGATGAATGGACTTGAACACTAACATAAGTGAGGTGACCATACAAAACACTTTGCAAACCCCAGTATATTTTATTCCATGCATATATATTTTTGATAGTGATGTGCATGAGTTCACTGAACACTCAAGAGAGTTTAATAGATAATTAAATAGTATAAGTACTCTGGGGATTGTCCCCTTTACAGAAATGATCCAATATCTGTTGAGAGACTCTTCTTCACATAATGAATTTTGCAAGTAAATACAAAATTACAGAAAACTGAAAGGAGGTCATGGAGTAATTAGATTAATGTGTGCAAGGGAAAGGATTAAGTGAATATCAATCCTTAGTGTTGACTTGGCTTAATGCAAGGCTTGTGCTGGCATAGGAGTGTTGATATAATGCATTCCAGAGTCTGGAATCAGTGGCACTGAAACATCTAGCTCTGAGCATGGAGTGCTTTCTGAATTGGGATAGTATGAAAACCAGTGTCAGAAGATCGGAATGTGCAGATTGTAATGGAATGAATGAGAATTTCAGGAACAATGGAAGAGCCAATCCATGAAATGTTTTCTAAAGAATAATAAGAATTTTGAATTGCATTTGAGTTGTAATGGGAAGCCAGTGAAGTTTCTGACAGATAGGAGAGAGAAGACAAATTTCTTTGTATGGAACAGGTGCAGTGTCCAATTTTCCTTGGGTTAACAAAGTGTTATCTTGTAACATTTTCCCCCACTGACCCTCCCAGGCTAGAAGATAATGAAAAAGTACTCTGTGGATTGTCTCTGGGGACTCCCAGGCCAGTAGATCAGTTTTACTGGCACCTTGTACATTTTTACTGGCCCCCCCAAAAAGAGCAAAAAAACCCCCACTATTCAGTAAAAGCTTACATTTTTTAATTGCATATAGTAATTTTTGGGCAAACAACAAATAATTTTCTCAATTTCTTCTTAGAATATTTTTAATATCTTAAATATCTTAGTGCACTTCATGACACTGAAGCCCCTCTCGACCGATGCTGTGGTCAGAGGCAGGACCAAGCTCCATGATGAGAAAGAGGTTGGTGAAGAATTTCCTCCGCTCTTCATCCTGGAAAAGGTCCTGCCAAGCATTCCTTTGTAGGCCCTGTTGTAGGAGCTTGACCAGTACCTTAGCACTTGGTCACTCCACACACTGTACCTTTTCTTAGTCACATCCCATGTAATCAAGCACATTGGCAAAGTGGCCACTGACGGTGGCACAGTGGTCCATACTACAGCTGGTGAGCTCTTGATGTTCAGACGTCCTCTCTACTACTCTTGCTGCAACACCTGAAGACACTCAGCCCCACTGAATCGGTACTGCAGTCTCACAACCACACTGGACAGGAGCATCCTGTTCACACTGTAGGGTAAGATGGGTAAGTCCATCTTTTTGCAGTTGGAGACTCGGACTCCAACAAGACTCAAAACTTCAGGTACACTGAAACTTACATTCAAAATAAACTGATCAGACAGATATTTAATAGAAACTTACTATCTTCCATGCCATCATGGACCAACACAGTAAAGTGCAGGTGTTGAAAGTCTTTCAACACTTGGCTTGACAGATCATTTCAACACTTGGCAATCTATTTTATGTAAACAACCACATAACAGTAAATGCTAACATTAGTGACAGATTAAATGTATGTTTGCTTACCTAGTACATAGTAAAACATAGTAAAAGCCTTGTTTCCACCATGTTTTGGGCAAACAACACAGGGTTGTTTCTCAACGTGATCCTGGGTTCTCTCTCCCTGTGCGGGAGCCACCTTGTTCCACAGGCTGGTTGGTTTCCAGACCTTTTGATTGAGTCCACCTGCCAGATCTTTCAGCTCTTTTCAGCCACTGCTTTCAGCGAGTGATGGTACAGTTTATATAGCCCCTTCCACTTCTATTACCTGAGCTAGTTATACAGGATTAGGAGTTTTATACAATGAAATATAATTTAATACTTATTAAACATATTCATGATTATGAATTCAATGCGAGGTAATATAATTCAAATCATTACTTTTACCCAATATACTGATTACGCAAGAACTATGATTCACTCTGAATTTTGTCTCCAGGTAAGTAGCACATAAATTGGATTTATCCAGAATATGATTTTTCCAACATGGTAGTTTACAATATAATCAGTGGCTATAGGTTGGTTTATCACAGCAGCTCTATCAGCCTTATCAACTAGTGTAGATACAGAGACACTTTTGTTTATTGTTGTACCGAGCACACAGATCAACAGATTCAAGAGCTAGCAGTCATTGCAGCGTTATGTCCTGGTGCTGCAAGATGTCAGAGCCCTTCTAAACTAATAAACATGGTCTTGGGCTGTCTACAGCTCAGGAACCTGACAAAAACCAATTCCAGGTTTCTGCTACTCATATCAGTTGAAGAGTCTGATAGAACACTTAAATAATTGCAACACACAGACCTGAAAACAAACATAGAACAAGTGAGGACAACAATAGAGGTTCTTGACTGTGCTGTAGCAGTTTGGAAAGAGTTCACAAGAACAGACTCGAAGGTTGTTTTCTGTGTGGACCTCTGGAAGCCCTTTACCTGTGGAGTTAGATCAGAGACTGTGACATAAGGCTCTTCTCAGGAAGACAGTAGCTTGCTCAAAGGCCTTGGGAACTTGCTCCAGTTCATCTAGTAGGGTCCACATGTTTTAGATCCAGATAGTGCTTTCCTCACTGTGTGATCTCTGGGACTGTAAGGGTTGTGGTACCGGTCGCAGCTGCTCCAAGAGGCGATGCAACATGTAATGCCAGACATGCAAGAACTGTTACATCTTACAAATACAGTCATGTGTTTTGAGACACAAATTTTGGTTTTCACAAAGTTTGTTGCTTCAGTTTTTATAGTGGCAATTTGCATAAAGTCTAGATTGTGAAGAGTTTTCCGATGAATTGCAATTAATTGCAAAGTCATTCCTTGCCATGAAAATTAACTTAATCACAAAATTATTGCATTCTGTAATAAATGCCCGAGTGCTGAAGTGCATGGAGCAGGACGCACAGACTCTCTCTCAACTGAGTGAAACATTTAATGATACACAAAACAAAGACGATTGTGGCACTCACAAATAACATTAATGCACACAGACACACTTAACACTAACGCCTTTTACATTTAACACAAACTAGACAAACATGATTACAGGATACATTCAGATATTAACACACAAACAAAGACCAATGGTAAGGCACGCACTGACAGGGTTTAAATAGACAAACACACGCTAACACTTAACCCCGTACAGGTGTGTGCCTTCACGGGGGTGTGGCTACAAACATAAGTGAACCCCCCTGCATACGGCAGGCCGTACCACATGACTTGTGGGGAGGAGTGTCCCGTAACACATTCCAGCCACTGCATTTTAGTCCTGCAACAAAATGGCCTGCTAACATCATTTCAGTGATCTTCTCGTTAGCTCAGGAGAAAGTGTTAATGAGGACAAGGCAGCTGATATCACTCGGTCTTGCTGATTAGAAAAGCAGACTGTTTGGTTTCTGTTAACCATGGTTACCTCCAAGGAAACACAAGCAGTCATCATTGCATTGCATTGCATCAAAAGAGCTTCACAAGCAAGGACACTGCTGCTTGTAAGAGCACCTAAATCAACCATTTATCGAATCATCAAGAACTTCAAGGAGAGAGGTTCATTCCAGTGAAGAAGGCTTCAGGGTGCCCAAAAAAGTCAAGCAAGCACAATGACCATCTCCTAAAGAGGATGCAGCCATGGCATCAGGTCACCACCAGTGAAGAGCTTGTTCAGGAATGGCAGAAGGCAGGTGTGAGTGCATCTGCATGCACAGTGAGGCGAAGGCTTTTGGAGCATGGCTTTATGTCAAGAAGGGCAGCAAAGAAGCAAAGAAGCCACTTCTCCAAGAAAAACATCAAGGACAGACTGATATTCTCAGGAAGTATAGGCATTGGACTGCAGAGGATGAGGGTAAAGTTATTTTCTCAGATGAAGCCCCCTTAAGACTGTTTGGGGCATCTGGACAAATGATTGTTCAGAGAAGGAAAAAGTGAGCGCTACCATGAGTCCTGTGTCATGCAAACAGTGAGGCATCCTGAGACCATTCATGTTTGGGGCTGCTTCTCATCCAAGGAAGTGGGTTTGCGCAAACTTGTGCCTAAGAACACTGCCATGAATAAGGAATGGTATCAAAACATCCTCCAAGAGCAACTTCTAATGATCCAGGAGCAATTTGGTGATGCACAATGCTTTTTCCAGCATGACGGAGCTGCCACAAGGCAAAAGTGATAACCAAGTGGCTTGGTGAGCAAAACATTGAAATTTTGGGTCCATGGCCAGGAAACTCCCCAGATCTCAATCCCATTGAGAACCTGTGGTCATTCCTCAAAAAGAGGCTGGACAAACAAAAACACAGAAACTGTGATCAACTCCAAGCACTGATTAGGCAAGAATGGGTTGCCATCAGTCAAGATTTTGCCCAGAAGCTGATATCCAGCATGCCAAGGTGAATTCTTAAAAGTCTTAAAAAAGAAGGGTCAACACTGTAAATATTAAGTCTTAAACTGGATGTATTTTTTAATAAAAAGTTTTAAAAACTTATGAAATGCTAATAATTGTACTTCACTATACCACATGAACATCTGACAAAAAGATCTAAAACACTGAGGCAGTAAACTTTGTGAAAACCAAAATTTGTCAGTCTCAAAACTTTTGACCATGACTGTACCTCCTGGAACAATTTATACTGTACTCCATTGCTTTTGTTTGGTTTTGAGCTTGCAGCTGACTAGCTCACTCCATCTGAAATGTTCTACAAAACAACTTGCATGTCCCATGTGACTTGCTTATCTGGAGATCCTTCTTCAGGGCATGATTGAGCACTAACTGAAATGTATGTCTAGCACATAAGTGTGAAGAAACGCCATGCTTCTGTTCCAAGATCCCAAGAATAGGCACAACATTGATAGGACTAACATGTACAACAGCCAGCACGGAGAGTGACTTCAATGCTGCTTCCTCTGCTGCCTTTTTCACAAAGCCAAGAATGTTTTCCACTGTGTGGCACTCCTCAAGTGACATCATGGTCAGTCTGTGTGAAGTCAGTTCCCGATCCTTATTACTAAAGTGCCAGGTGAGTCTTAAGTATGCACTGGTGGTAATATTTTTCTAAACATCAGTGATGAGTTAGATATTTTAGATATTTTTGAGTACACTTTCAATTCTCAAAAGTAGCCTCATATTTCTTCTCCATCAAATCCATAAAGTGGTACTTGGAGGGAGTTTTATACAATCGATCATCTCACTGAAGCCTTGACCCTCCACAACAGTCCCATGTTCTTGAGTATCATCTGTATGATGCTGTCAGAAAGCTCAGAAGCCATCTCGGGTATGTATGGATTTGGCTTCCTTTTGTGGGAAAAAGGTTTGTCCACACTGGTTTGTCTCCTGAAAAAGAGACACATAGAACAATGATAATAGTGGCACATTTTAAAGTGAGTCTAAATTCCATGTCAGTGATGCGATGATGATGATGATGATGATGATGATGATGATGATGATAGACAATGCTATTTGTCAGAAAAATTCTGCACTTCAAATTCAAAAGTATTGCTTTGACACAGATTATTCTAATCACTTTTCCTGAGCAAAAGAATCAGTATTCTTACTTAAGAAATTGACTTAATACATAAAATGATTATGATGTGATTATGAGTTATGAGTTATTTCATAACTGCAGTAATAAGTTTCAAGTTTCAAGTTTCAAGTTTCAAGTTTGGTTTATTTGTCACATACATAGTCATACACAGTACAACACGCAGTGAAATGGTGGAATATGCAATTAATATGCAATTAAGATAATCACATATGTATTTTTCTCCAGTGTGGGGCAAGGAAAATATCTGAAATGATTAACAATAGTCTATAAACTTTAAAAAAATCCTAGGTTTAGATGATGCATGATGTAATGTTATGTTACCATAAGAACAGTGGTGCAGAAATTACTTTTAATGTGGGAGTGACAAAGAAATATTTAAAAGAAAAAAAAATTTGACACTTGATGGGCAAGGTTTTTTAGCTGCAACATGTACTCTGGGAGAATTTGTGCTTTGAAAGGACACAGCCATCTTACTCCATTGTGATGTGCCAATGCATGTCATGCAAACTGATATATTTTTGTAACCGATGATCTTGATTACAGGGACAAGCCACACCATTTGACACAATGAATCATATTACACTTCTTAGTCATCTTGAAAGAATAGTTTGTCTTTATGGAAATGTATTAGGTTGGTTTTTTCAACATATTTATCAGGAAATGAGTATTTTGTTAATATAGGTAAACATGTCTCAGAAGAACATAATATTCTATATGGTGTACCACAAGGTTCTGTCCTTGGTCCAGTTATTGTATTTATACATGTTCCCACTAGGTCAGATTATTAGAAAGAATGGAAATAATTTTCATAGCTATGCTAATGACACTCCTCTTTATATATTTGTTGTTCCAGATGACAGTGTTGCTATAGTTAAATTTATTCCTTGTTTGCATAGCATTGTCTAATGGATGAATGCCAGCATCTTAAAACTAAAACTAAACTAGCTCTGGGTACAAGATGCCAAGAAACTGATTCACTCATTAATCTTTTCTCACCTTGAGTATTGCAATGCATTATTTTATAGAGATTCCAAAAACTGCAATAAATAAACTCCAACTGGTACATTCTAGTACATTAACATGTACTAGAAAACATAAGCATATTAGACCTATTTTAGCATCAGTTCATTGGTTGTCAGTTTCTTTTGGAATTGACTGATTAAATTTAGAATTGACTGACCTTTTAGAACTGAACTGAGTGAAGATGGGTCACCTTAACCAAAAACCATTTTTGATCAGAGAAATAAGAGTAAGCCAGCTTCACTACAATTGTTATCAGTTTGATATTGGAATTTTGGCCAAAAATTACAACTGACGCTCCCTCCTCATAGTCAGCTCAAAGTGCGGGGAGGGTGGCAACACATGACATACCAACTGCGGCAGTCGTGTGGCTAAGTGCTATGGATTGGGGAAAGACTTGGTGACCTACCCTGTAAAACCTTCACTGTGCAACTCTATGGATCAGAATACACATGCTTCAAGTATGGTGCTCACCAGTGGGCCCCCTGGGCTGGACAGCATAAATCATGTGACGGGGGAAGAATGAAGGACGACCCGAAGTAATCAGGAAAGCTGTGATGACATGAGAGGGGGAGACCCACAAGGGGGCACAATTGCTGATGTGGTCCATGGTGAAAAGGGTCATCTGAGTTGCAAAGAACGGTATACCATTGGAACATGGAACGTGAGCAGGATGAGCATCGGAAAGCTGGATACCATCAAAAGGGAAATGGAAAGGATGAGCATGGACCTAGTGGGAGTCAGTGAATTGCACTGGTTTGGATCTGGGGAATTCTGCTCAGACAATTACACCATTTACTCAGAAAACGAGACTGAAAGGAGAAAGGGGGTTGCCATTGTGGCCAATAAAAGGATCGCAAGGTGTGTAGAAAACCCCAAATACATCAGTGATAGGATCATGTCCATCTGCATCAGAGGGAAACCTCTGAACGTGACCATCATCCAAGTCTATGCACCAACAGCAGATGCATCAGAGCAGGAAATTGAGGACTTCTATGCCCAGGTCCAGAGCGCACTTGACAGAACCTCAGGAAAGGATGTCCTTTGTCTAGATCATGGGTGATTTCAATGCCAAAGTCAGAAAAGAAGAGTATGCAAGAGTGGTTGGCAGACATGACCTAGGGGAGAGGAATGACGTCGGGGACCGCCTTGTGCAGTTCTACCAGGAGAACAAGTTTAGAATCACCAACACCTTCTTCACCCAGCCAAAGTGGCACCTGTACACCTGAACATCCCCAAATGGGCAGCATCACAACCAGATTGACTAAATCCTCTGTTGGCAATAATGGAAGTGATCAATTTTATCCACGAAAACATTGCCAGGTGGAGACTGTGAGTCTTATCACCAAGAGGAACTGGAACCAGACCTTTTGGAAAGTGAAGTGGAGTGGGCACTGAGACAGCTGCCAAACAACAAAGCATCTCGCATCGATGGAATCCCTGCTGAGCCGCTCAAACCAGTCCCAAAAGCTGCACTGACAACACTATGCCGAAAGATATGGAGGACATGTACATGGCCAAAGGACTGGAAAAGATCAGTTTTCATCCCACTGCTGAAGAAGGGAGACACCAGGGACTGTTCCAACTATAGAACGATTGCCCTGATCCCTCACACCAGCAAGGTGCTTCTAAAGATAATCCAGAAGCGCTTGGGCAACATCCTTGATCAAGAACTTCCTGATGTCCAAGCTGGATTTTGCAAGGGCTCAGGGACCCGTGACCATATCGCAAATCTGAGATGGATAATGGAAAGGGCAAGGGAGTACCAGAAGAAGCTCTACCTGTGCTTCATTGTCTACACCAAGGCTTTTGACTGCATCAAGCATGACAAGCTTTGGGTAGCACTGAGAAAGGTAGGAGTGCTGACGCACCTGATCAGGTTGATCAGGTCCCTCTACAACAATCAAGAAGCCACAGTGCGAACCAGGTATGGGGACCCAGAGTGGTTCAAGATCAAAAGGGGTACAAGACAAGGGTGCATACTCTCTCCTTTTCTTTTCAATCTCTACACGAAGGTGATCATGAGGAAGCTGGACTTAGACGATTGGACCATTGGGTTGAAAATAGGTGGAAGAAACACCAGCAAAGAGATATGCAGATGATACCACCCTGTTGGCAGAGAACAAGAAAGACCTGAAGAAGCTGATCCTGAAGCTGAAAGAATAAAGTGAGAAGATGGGACTTCAGCTGAACATCAAGAAGACCAAGATCATGACAACTGCTGACAAGGAAGTCCTTGATCAACAACAAAGAAATAAGTGGTCGATAGCTTCGTATTCCTTGGGTCCCTCATCGATTGCAGCGGTGGCTCGACAGCAGAGATGAAGCGTCAATTAGCGCTGGGGCGTACAGCCATGGTGAACATGGACCAAATATGGAAATGCAAGGATGTTGCAGTCACCATCAAGCAAAGGCTGATTACAGTCATCGTGCTCCCAATTGTGACCTATGGCTGTGAGACGTGGACACTGAGGAAAGCAGACAGAAGAAAAATCGATGCCTTCAAGCTGTGGTGCTGAAGAAAACTCCTACAAACCAATGGACAGCTAGAGTTGCCAATAAAGCTGTTCTGGAACATATCAGCCTAGAGGTGTCTCTGGAAGGCAAGATCACCAAACAGAAACTGACCTATTTTAGACACGTGATGAGAGCAAATTCACTGGGAAAGGAGATGCCACTCAGAATGGTCAGTGGTAGTAGGAAACAGGGAAGGTTAAGGACCTGTTGACTGGATACCATCAAGCAGGACACGAGAATGAACATCAAGCAACCAAAAGAAGCCTTGAAGAACAGGGAAGCATGGAGGGGACTGGCCTACAGAGTATCCAAGAGTCGAACACAACTGAATGGTTGAAAACAATTACAACTGATCGTTTTGTTCTGTGTTCTGTCATGCTACAGCTGCTACCCAGTCAAGAAGAACACACACACACACACCACAAACACCACATGCCCTCCTAGACCACTCCCTAATTCCCAGTCACCTACTTATTGATTCATTTACATTTACAGCATTTAGCAGATTATATTACCAAGAGAAGAGAGGGGGCCTAATACTGAGCCCTGTGGAACACCAGTTGAGAGTCTACACGGTTTGGATATGGATCCTCTCCATGTCACCTGATAGGACCATCCCTCCAGATAGGACTGAAACCATCTTCATGCTAAGCCAATCACACCAAGCCTGGAGAGAACAGAGAGGAGAATGTTGTAGTTCAGCTGCTGAAAGGTCTAGAAGAATCAAAACAGATGACAGTTTGGCAGCTTTAGCAGCATGAAGTTTCTAAGTCACTGCTATGAGGGCTGTTTCTGTAGAATGAACCGGTTTGTAGCCAGACTGATTGGGATCATGCAGCTGGTTCTGGATGAGGAAAACAGACAATTGATTGTGAACCGCTCATTCAAGGGCTTTTGAGAGGAAAGAGAGACGTGATACCAGTCTGTAGTGGGTAACGCTGGAGCTGTCAAGTGTGGCTTTCTTGAGGATTTGTACCACCCTGGCAGTTTTGAATGCAGTTGGTACATATCCAGAAGATAAGGAGTTGTTGATGATGGCAGAGATGAAAGGAAGCAGCTCTCTTGAGATTGTCTGGAACAGAGTGGAAGGAATTGGATCCAGCGGACATGTAGTCGGATTGCTGGAAGTCAGGAGTTAAAGAATTTTGTCTGTGGAGAGAGGAGAAAAAGAAGTCAGAGAGTTGGATGTTGGGGAATGCACACTGCTTGGAAGACCTGCAACCTTCTCCACAAAGACGGTGATGAAATCCTCAGGAGTAAGAGATGAGGAAGGAGGGGGAGGGGGAGGATTAAGGAGAGAAGAAAAAATATTGAAGAGCTTGCATGCTTCAGATGCTGATGATTAAAATTTTTCTCTGTAGTAGGATGACTTTGCAGATGTTACTTCCAGTGAGAACTTGGAAAGGAGAGACTGGTATGAGCTGAGGTCTGAATCTAGGTGAGATTTCTTCCAAATTGCCTCCACTGCCTATCTGCAGTCCTTAGTTCTCTCTTGTGGCAGCGAAGTGTTTCTGTTAGCCAGGGGCAGGTGGGGAGGACTTTGCAGGTCTAGAGGAGAGATGGCACACAAGATTCATTGATGAGGAGAGTGTAGAAATGAAATAATTTGTAACTGTATCCAAAGAGAGAGAAGACAGAGAGTCAGGGTGAGCAAGGGTGGACAAAATAGTAGAAATAAAGGTAATGCCTAATAACGATAAGCATATTGCATTGAGAAAGCTGCCGCTCTTTACTCAGACTTTTCCTTTCTGCACTTTTATAAACATTTCTTTATTTTCTTCTTCACCTGCATCTCATTTCTTTTACACACAGAGCAACCATTTTTTTTATAACTGCACAATGAACATAACGGTACAGATCAACATATACAAATAATGCAATAACTAACAAACATTTAAATTCTATCTTTTAATTCTTGATCAATTTTATTTCTAGATGTGCTTTTCCTTTCATCTACTTTTTCACTTTCATTTCAAATTAATATTACTTGGTAGTACTATATAAACTATATACCTTTTGTAGCCTACTGTATTAGGCAGGCTAAGTTGTTACTGTTACATAGAAATAGGTTGTTTGTTGTGGAATTACTTTTGGCAGAAAGAATTGCCAATATTAAAACATATTTAATGCTATCTTTTGTGTTTATTTTCTATTTTTATAGAATCTATCTTGTATAAATTGTGTAACATCACAGATGTGACCAAATCATATCTGTATTTGTGATAACACACTACCTCTGTTCTATTGCTTAAAAATGCCAATGAAACATTATAGTATATTATGGAATATGTTGGATTTGGGCCATATGTGGCCCAGAGTCCAATGCTATAATATACCTCATTTGTGGCTGTCCACAACTGAGCCACCTTGGCACAGAACAGAAATGCTATACAAATATTTCACATAGCTGGTTGCATGAGGGCTATATGTGACCAAGAGTTCTACTACCATAACAAACATTAAACGTCCCTGCCGGGCTGGTTTTGGCCCATTGTACACATGCTATTGTCATAACTGACATGTAACTGCTTTAAATAGGATATATTTTCCCCAGAGTCCAAGATGACTAAAGCATTACATCAATCCTTGCTGATTTCTGTTTAGTGTGTCTGGCTAATTGTACTGTATTTAGTACACAGCCAGGGCCCATTTCTGAATGAGGAAGCTTTTGATCATGTAATGGGTACTATTCCATCTAGTTTACATGTCTTGCTGGAGGCATTTTGGAGGCATATTTAACTCTACTTCAACATCCTCTCTGTGTGAATAAGCAAGGGATGAGTGTTTCAAGTGACATCACTGCTGTGATGCTTTCTAAACACTGAAAATGTTTACACACTTAATTGTCTTTAATAGGAATGGCTTTGTCAGAAACTGCATCGGTTTGGCATTTTGTATTACTGATTTAGATTGCTGAAACATTTTCAACCACTTTAAACATTTGGTCAACCAGTACAATAAATCCAACCAGTCTCTTAAACATTTCTTAAATGTTTCCAATAGCATTTGTTGTTGTGGCTTGCTTTTGTTCTTGGTACCAGTAGCAAGTGGTGGGTAGTTATATGCTACATTAATTCCATTACATTTATTTAAGTGACTTTTTGCACTATTTATACTATTAAGAGTTGCTTTAAAAATGGGTACTTTTTACTTTTATTTTAGTACATTTCCAAGGTCAAAGATATACTTTTTACTCCATTACATTCATCTGTGTTCCTGCAGTTACCTCTAAGTACAATAATCCAACTTACAGCATTTCTTTCAACCTCTGGAAACAGGAAGAAGACAGACATAATAAACAACGAATGGGATGGGTGAAATGGGAGCCCTTCATTATAATTTATGAATAGCAGCCATATCATATATATATATATATATATACATACCATTTTAAGTGCCAGAAATAATTATTTAAATTTATATAAAACTCATTATATCTATTGGGATCCAATTTTAACCAACATTTCCACATTTTGTGAGGTACTCCACAAAAGAAATCATATTTAGTGATATAGAATGTTCACATTATTCCCATTTCACATTTTAAATGCAGATGTTATTTTTTAATAAAAAAAGACCCATATAATATTTTGATTGTCTTAGCAAAATCAACAGATTTTTTTTTTGTAGACATGGTCCTTGAGTAAAATACTTTCAGTCTAATTTTTAAGTATTGAACATTGAATTAGCAATCGGGTGGTTAAAAAAAGATGCAAATCTGACAGAAATCTGACAAACTCCATGGAGCTTTAGACAGCAATAGATACATATTGATACCACTGTAAAATGATGTTATAAACCACAACAGAGATTTGAACACATTGTTGCTTCATCACTGTTGACAAGCTAACATTAGCTATTGGAATATTTAGTTTCTTGCAAGCCTGTAGTCAGGTATTAAGTCACTGAGGTTCAGACCTCAGTACATTGTAATTTACACATGGTGGCAGCACTACAACTGGCAGGCAGCATACCAATCTCTAAGACAAAGTAATAGTCATTATGCCATTATCAAAGCGGTCAAAACAGTAACCTTGTACAACACCTGGAGTCCAGCTAAATTCAGAAATAAATATTAGTGTATAATCACTTTAGTTTTTAATGGCATTACTCTGAAGCTTTTTTTCTTCATGTTTAAAAAAATAACAATCTTAATTATCATGCTTCATACTGTAGACCTATGCATTTTAATTATCTACTACAGACTATGCAGTTACACACAGACACTACATTGAGAATGTTCTAATTCAAAGACATAAACAGAGGAAACACATAAACAGGAGTGGGGCCAAACCTGTGTTAACAGAATGTTTGTGGTTTTGTGTGGCAGGTAATCAAAACAATCTTGTCAGATTTGTTAAAACACAGAGGCAATTGCTCTGTCATTAACTTAGCAACAGTTTAGTCTTGTTTTAACACGTGTGGCTAAATCGGTAACATGATAAACCTGATTGCTCTGTCAAAACAAGCACAAGCACAAGCACAAGTCTACATGATCTGCCATTACCACTAAATTGGAAGCACTGTAAAATTATATAACAATCAGTCTGACCAAAAAAAAAAAAAACCCCACTGTATAATAAGCACATATTTTACTACAAGCACATGCTTTACTATATAAAAGCTTGATTTGTCAGTCAATGTGTTGTCTTTTAAAATAAGCTAACATTTCTCCCCATACATTGAAATAAAAATATCTGATTTTTAAATATAAAGACAAGCATGTTAAAATTGTCTTCCTGCAGTTCATTTATACTCTCTGCATACAATAACAGTCTATTTTATTTCAGGTCTAATATAACACAGCATCAGAAATTCCACAATGTCTATGCATGTCAATGGGTCTAATTGTGAACAACGTGAGGTCTGTGCATGTCACTGGGCCTAATTGTGTACAGTGCTGCATCTTTTATTTCCATTGCTCAAAACCAAGTAGCCAAAGATGTATCTATGATGGTTTTTAAACAATTAACTGACATGAAACTGAACTGATTCATTTCACCTGTTAACATTGTCTGATCTAACTAGGCTGATTGACACACATAGCTTATAACTACACCTCAGAGAAATGAATGTGGTATATCATAGCAAGTGCTGATAATTTAAACAAGTAACACAAGTTCTTCCTAATAGATTTCTTATAGAATCAAATAAAATCTGGTTTTCATGACGTAGGGGTTTCTCGAAAAGATACTGCCAACTTGCTCCAGTGTAAAGCTGTATGGGAGAAAATTCTCAGCAGCTTTAATGCAAGATTCAATGTAAGGTGACTGAGTATTATCAAAAGCCTGAAAAACTTGTGGAAGCACATGAAGATGCAAGTTTCCCTTTTGAATCAATAATAGTGATAGGCTAAAGGCAAGTCATTTTTAGCTTCTCTGAAAGTATATAGACCTAGGTAATATTAAAATATCTGAGCTGAAAATGTACTTTAGCTACAAATATTTTGCTTTAAAACTCAGTAAAAGCATGTTTAAGAAGGTTTAAGATTGAACCTTATTTAAACCTGAGATACAGTGACATCTAGTGGCAGATACAATATTTTTAAATGACGCAGTTTTAGACCGCAGGTGAGCTGTAGCTGCAGCTTTCAAGGACACTGCATTGGATTTTAAGAACCTATGACTCAGTTATAGGTTATGCTGGTTAACTCTGGTTATGCTGCTATGCTAATGACAAAGCAATTGCCCCAAATATTTTTTCTTGTAAATAGCAACAGGGCTCTTTCTATATATTCAATGTTACGTTTTTGTGTCTAATTATGTATAATTTTGATTAAACCTACCCTCCAAACAATGCTCATAGGATGTAAACCTCCCTTCAGGTCAGTGGGTTAATATGAAAGTAAAATGTTGCAATCCAACATCAAGCATATTGTCATGGAAAAACAATGGCTAGCTAGATACATATAAACTAAATACAAGCAACAGAAAGAAGGTAATACGAGCAGCAGTTAATCAAACAATGCATGTTCGATGCTGAGGCATACTTTCAAAAGAAAAACATTTTCTGCTGTTATAAAGATTAAGGTACTGATTGTATTGACATTTCTTTCAACCACCTACATGTGCAGTTGTTTAGCCAAGCAGAAAAGCTAGGTAGCTGGCTAAAGATGGACCATACACATAGCAAGCCAGTCTAACTAATTATGTAGATATCATGAATAGTAAAATGCCTTGTTACATTGGGCAAGAACTTGAGAGTATTGTCATAAATTATAATAATCACAAAGTGATCACCACTTCACAGTGATGCCATCATTTCAGAAAAATTAGGACCCTTCTGCTTGCAACTTGGACAAAAATCCAGAACAAGGAGCAAATCAGCCTTACACCAAATCCAGTACTTTCAAACATTATTTATTGAGCATCAAATTAATTAAAAGTACCTTAAATGGGGAGATGGTACATTATTTGAAGAACAATAGTAAGCGTTTTGGACAAATTGGGTTTGGTATTTATATGTACTGCCTACATTTTGTCGTCCTATTTTGATTATTAAATGAGATCCAATTAACCTCATTCCTCACACAGGCTCTGCTGGTCAAAACCAATAACTAGCTAACTGGGAGGTGTGAATCATGGAGCATTTAGGTATCCAGCTATATAAGTTTTAGGGTATGTGTTCTATGACCATTTTTTGCTTATGCAGGATTAACATTTGAAGGAGTTGACAATTGTGTTTGAGCTTCGTGATATGTCAGTTCCATGTACTGAACTCTCTTTATTCAACTATGTCAAGGTAAATTCAATAGCACCTTAAACACACAAACTTTAATGAATAAATAAATATGTTATGCTGAATGAAGAGGGGATGTATACTATGCATATATACAATGTACAAGTTCCAGTTCCAATCCAGTGGTAATTATAGTTATGATGCTGTATGGATGTATGCTTTATGGATCATTTAATATAGCTTGGCAACTTTTTAATTGTAGACTGCATGCAGTAACTGTTAAGTATCTTTACCCTTACCTAATGTATATGAGAAAAGATGAGGTGAAACACCATAAAACCACTATATTGCATTTTCAGAGATGCGCAAATTAACCCATGATAACTGATTTAAAGTGGTGAGAAACATAATATTACATAAGAAAACAGTAATTAATCACTATGAATCCTGTCTTTATTACACTTTATCTAATCCTTTTCTTCATTTCAGCCTAACCTTTGTGAATGGATGCCCTGTGTTTATATAAGTACAAATAGCAAGTGCCTCATGTTCTTGCGATTGTATAGATCATTCCAACTGTCTAATGAAAATATGACCCAGAATGAATATAAATTCCAAATTATTAATTCGTTGCATTTTCCAAAACTAAAATTAACTTTAAATATCAATGATGGTCAAATTGAGAACCATAGGTGTGTGGTGATAACACAGCACACAATAGGCATGTGGCGATAACACAAGACAAGATATCTAAGTGGAAGGCTGATGAATGCTCTTATAGAACAACTGTCTATATTCACTAATCATCAAACCACTACTCCAAATATATTTTGCATTTGATATGTAGGTCACATAAAGATTACCACTGTTTGATTTGAAACGTTCTCCTTAACCGCAAGTTCACCTTAACCGCAAGTTATTCACTTTTTAAACTGATGTATAATCTATTAAAGAAACTGAAACAAATACTCTAACTTTGTTATAATGTACAATACTAATATAGTTTTGTAATATGTGCAAAATGTAGAAAGGGCTCATGTGATTTTGTACCCTTTGCCCAAGGCTGTGCAAACTTTTGTATACTAATGTAGTAAATATCCTGGGATAACGCATATTTGCATGTTTTGTCAGCATACAGAAAAAACATAGTGATGGTTTATATTGTTTTGCCCACACATGCATATATAATGATGCAGTACTATGGTTGGCTCACTCAGCATCAAATCAGACTTTGTGGAAGCTGTAAGGTATACTTTTTTTCACTGCTCAAAAACATCTTGCACTGTCATGCATTACTTCAGCAGATGTGGGTGTACATTATTATTATATTATTTTGTCGTCCTTTCTTACCTAGGCTATTTATAGACAGATTTTGCCTAGATAACATTTGAACAATTGATTTCCTTTTGTACTATGAAAATAATGATGGCGTCACTCGACTGCAGTAACACTCTGACAGGACGTCTCATTTTATTTTGCTGTTCTTCTCATGGATTTGGTCATTTGTAAAACAGTATATCTAGTATGTACTACCATACTTGTTTTTTGTTTTGCTTATTTATCTTGTATGTATATTTAGAGTTGTTGCTTGTTTACTATTATGCAGTGCACTTATGTCTTGAAAGGCTTTTGTGCAACAACAAATCCACAGTTTTAAGTTTTAAGCTTCCTTTTAAATCTCAATGACTGTAAATTATTCAGGTATTTTTTGTTTTCTTTTGTTTTCAGTTGTTGAAGGGTGTTGTATGTTTCAACACAAAAATTGTCAGTGACATTGTGCAATCCCAGTGTAAGAGCACTTTTCTTAATTTTGTGAACCAGCATTGTACTCCAATCCATTCAACAAGTGATGGGATCCTGGTTTTGTTGTTCTAAACTCATGTCTTCTTGGTGTTTCTGGACAAATACCTTTTAATCAGGCAGACATATTCTTGAGAATACTTTTTAAAGCAAAAGTTGAAATTCAAATTAATCATTTCTACTAAGCTCTGAATTTACTCTGACACCAAACTTGTTTACACGTGTTATGTTGCCAAGTATTAGCTAGATTTTCCATTACAGTTTTCACCAAACTCTATACTTAAGCAAGTGCAGGCAGGCCAGTTAATCAGTTTTATAGACTGTTTTGTTGTTTGTCAGTTTAGTGGTGAAGTTAGGCAACATTTGAACTTTCGGCTTCTGGTCAAGTTAGCTGCTGTCGTATGATTAAGTAGGCTAAAGGCTAAGTTAAATAGCTGCTGTCATATGATTAAGTAGGTGTTATTTGAGCATGTCTTTCTTGTGTGTTTGTACCATTTGCCGAGCGTCAATTCCTACCTCAAATTAAAACTGAATGGGAAATGCCAAGTGAAGCAAAAGGAGAGAGAGGCAAAGTAAGAATAGTAGCAGGGATGCAGAAAAAAAAAAACTGTTTAGATGATTTTTTATAATTGGCTCTAATGAGCGTTGTAATGTGCTGGCCAGAATACAAATCTTGTTGGTGTTCTGAAAATGTTTCTAAATAGGCATTCTTAATTAAAAACAGTGCTGTTGCTTAAATGTTAACCATAAGCATGATGAAAATAAGTTGCATATTTGTATTGTAGTTCAAAATATATCCAGTAAATAGCATTAATGTATAATCATGTATACTCAAGATAAATAATCTGAAATGTGCTATGCATTGTTTGAAAATGTACATATGTACATATATGGCTCATAGCATTTTGAACAAAGGGCCTATTTGGTTATTGATCACCAAACTTAGGCTATATAAACTTGCATCAAACAAAATCACGGTGGCACATGGGATTGTAAAACTTCCATCACAGTCTGTTTTTATTTATCATATTTACTTTAATTTGTTAGTAACTTGTGCCATTACCATAATATAAGATATGCTTTTGCCAATACCATAACAGCTAGTATTAAAAGTTAGTGATTAAAATGGCAATTCATAGCTATTGTGTAAGCATATGGCAGTTCAAAGGTATAGTGTAACAATATGGCAGTTCATAGGTACAGTGTAACCAGATGGTTGTTCATAGGTATACTGTAACAGGATGGTAGTTCATACGTATAATGTAACCATATTCATATCCTCCTGGGCTGTTTATTAGTAGCTTATGTCAACAATTGAGCCAGTTATTATGTAATTTATGTTGATCACACTTTAACAGCAATTGATTTGGCCTTTAATCTAATGTAATAATGTGAACATGGCAAAAAATATAACAAATATTTATAGACAATTGAAAAACATGAACAAAACAGGATATAATCAAAGATATCAAAGATAGACACATACAAGAATTTGAATATGTAAAGATGGTAACAGGACAATAACTGTAATTGTGCACAATCACCCTCAGCAGAACAGGCATATACTATAAATAAGAGAGCTGAAAAAACATGAGAAAACCTGAATTGTTCTTTACTGAAATTCCTCAGGGTGGCACTGCAGGTTTTGATCAATACTGGCACTTACGTTTTAGTATGGAATGTTGGTAAAGGAATGTTGAATATGAATTGTGGAAGACCACCCAGTGTGAGCCCACATTATGATGACAGCTTAGTAAAACATCTTTTATGATGTGAATATTCCACACTAGGGAAGCACAACAAATTAAAAATTTGGTAAATGATGTAAAAGTCTCATTTAACACAACCCACTTTATCTCTCTTAAGGTAAAAATGTAAATATTGTCTTGGGTTGATGAGATGCTCATACTGTTCAACAAGTTTCTTTTCACCTCAAGTCCAATTCGCCTCTCCTCTCACCTCTTCTACCCACTGTTGTCACAAAATGTAATCAATTAATTTAGATATTTTTTTGCTACAAATTATCTACATACATAATTACTACCTGATCACAAATAATGAAATCTGTATATGCTGATACCCCACATAAAGAAAACATGAATATCATATTATTTTTCCCTGTCTTAGCTTTTATTTTACCAGATCCCAACTAGAATGTATAAAAAAGACTAGTGTGGATCTCATGGTGCGCCACCATGAATTCCTAGGCTACATTTGTTTTTCCTTTTTGAATGTTTCTTCATGCACGGTCTCTTACTGGCTTTGGCTCTGTACTGCCATGAAGTCTAATGTCTGTAAAAGAATGAATGGCTCATAATGGAAACAAAAAAGGTAAAACCTTCTGTTACAGTACTAGACATAAAGCATTTGATGCTATGTGGTTGAAGTAATGTCAGTGTCTAGCACATATTATTAAAATAAATGTCCTGTTCTAGTTAAATCACCTTAAACTCACACAACTGAACCACCAGCAGTAAAGTATGGAATAGGTAGATTCTAATTAGATTAAACTTTATCAAATTAACTTTGACTTGTCTAAGATGAAGATAAAATACATATGAAGGTCATTCAACTAACGTTTCATTGAATTTTAATTCCCACAGCACCTAAATATGTGAGTTCCTCCTAATTAGACTAATGTTGATCTCGTGGGCATACAATGTGCATGTACAAAATATGAATAATTGGAGACTTTGCAATGTCTGCATGTACTTCACCATGCCAGACTCTTTCCCCTTTTAATATAAACTGGGCAGTCCTAATCTTGGTTAAATCTTTCTTAAGCTTTACCTGGTGCAGTCACAAAGCTGATATAATTTATTCTCTCTCATAGCTTGAACTCCTGCTTGAAGTGCACACTTAAATATTTGAGCTCTTAAACTGCACACATGGAGCCAAGTTCTGCATGAGTTCCATAGTAGGCTTGACTTCTTATACAAATCAATCAACGGCCATGCTTGAACAGTTCATAGATTGGTCCAATCAGCTGGTTTTTGACTATAGCAACAAAGGTTTTTTTTAGGGATTTTGATAGTTTTACAACAGGGAATGCTGTGCAATGGCATAACTGGAGGCTCCTGCTGGCCTAGATCCACTTCAGGATCAGAAATACATAAATATGAGTAAATCTATAGACTCACCTAGGATTATTTGTGTAAGCCTTGCAGAGATATGTCAGCTTTACTTGAATATGGGCCTTTTAAAGAGGAAATAATTTGATACAAAATCTGCAAGAGAGATATATGTACTGAAATACAGCATGTGACACTTAAATTCACCCAGGGTTTCAGGCTGCATTCCTCCCCCTGTGAGTGCTTAAACAGATGTGGTGTGTGCATTTTCTGTTTTCTTGGGTCCTTGCTTTATACACATAGCAACAAAGTCATTCTTTAGATATGTTCCTAGTCAGTCCAGACTGTTAGCTGGTTTACTTCCTTTCAGTAAGTTTCATAACTATTCAGTAAAGTAAGTAATATTTTTTTTCAATTAAGTGCCAATATAAATACAAATTATTAAGTTAAATCTGTGTTTTGCAAGTTCATAACAAAAGATTAACTTAAAGCCTACAGATATGCACCAATATATTGGCCAGATAATGGTATAAGTCTACTATGATGAAAATGTAATATTAAAAACAAACATTATTGTATAATTATAGAAAGTGGCTTGTTTACTGTCATATACCTTTTATGCAAGCATCCAGCTCCTTATCAGTGGTTGGTTTTCTACCACAGAACCACTGTTGCCTGCATACTTTGGGGTGGCAGACCACTAAAAATCCAGTAGTGACAATAACATGTGTAAGAACATAAGCAGCACTGTGTGTCTGATGCATTCATACCAGCATAACAATCAACACAATGCCACTACCATGTCTTTGCCACTGCTAGGCTAAGTTTGGGCCTGCAATGGTCATGTGGAGAGACATAGAGCTGAAGGCATACAGAGTGGTTGGTGAATTGTGCATGGTAATAAATAAAGATAAATTCTATAATAGTAAAACTACACAGGGTTGTACCAGGGCTGCAGGTTATTGTCAAAAATATCATATTGCAATTATATTGCTATCCCAGTATGCCTTGCAATATATTAAAAGACAATGGGGAACCCTTGAAGGAACAATGTGAAAGACTGAGCTGAGATTTTGATTTTGGGTTCCTATAAATTCCGTAATCCATCCCAACCTTCATGAAATGCTTATTTGGAATGTTCAAATAAGGTTGGTAATGATGCCTACAGTGTACATATGGCAATTTTGTGATTTGAGAGAGGCTTCATTTTCATTTTGCAACTTTCTGTGATAACAGTATTGCAAAAGCCAAAATAACGTTGAGCATCCATAGTTTTTGCATTAGTATTGGCCTGTAGTAATGACAGTATAGTCGGTATTGGATGGATGTCACTTTAAATGCTTATATGGATATCAGTAACATTAGGCTGATAGTATACTAAGACATCAGTACAGGAAATAACCTGACAGCATTAGAAGGATTTGCACCTTTGAACATGAAGTGCAGACATAGACCATGAAGTCTGGTGATTATTCGTTAACTACTTGTTATTGATCTGTTATAATAAGAAAACAACCTGAGAAAGTAATAACGGCAATAGCATTTTGCTCTTATTGACATAAGAGCTCCCTTCAGTGTTAGCTGTTCCAGTCATGATTCAGTATTACAATGAGAAATGATAAACAATACTAACGAGAATGAGAAACAATATAATACAATACTGCCATAGCCATGTTATAGATGGAGTAATTTCCACTGCATGTCAAATGTTCTGAACCAAAGGATGCTGCCATTTATTCATGGGTGTTTGTGTGTTAAGGCCTGAATTAAACTGGACAAGAGTTAATAAAATAGTTGCACCAGTGCAGTCCAAATCTTTCAAATGTTTTATAAGCTTCCTATGCATATAAAAATGACTAATCATATTTGCTGGTGAAACAAACTAAAATACTACTAAAAAAAATATGGAAAGTATCAGTATTTTTATGATTCATGAGTTGACACCAATTTCACTTAATTGACAGAATATTCACAAACCTACTAAAGACTATAGAGAGGATTCCAAAATTATTCAGTCTGCACAGTCTGCACTTGTAATGACACAGGTAATGTGTGCTGTCTGTACAAGGCATTAAAATATTTCATACTCAAGGATGGAAAAACTGAATAAGATTTGTTCGCTGTAGATGTTTGTCATTATAAGCACAGTCAGACTAACTGTAATCATTAGTCAGGAGTCACTGACAAAACAAAGAAAAGGTTTTACCCATCTATCAAGTAATGACAGTAGGCCTAAATCTTGTGAGTTCCAGTAGGACATTAGTCATAGTCTCTTACAAGAAATGTTTCTTCATGGTTGGTGCTGTAATTCAGTCCTTGAGTAACCTTACTGTATGTCTTTGTTTGAACTTATGACTCAAGCAAGTTTGAAGTGAATCACGTTGGCTATTGTTCTGTTGCTAGAACACCACAGACTGCCAGACCCTACAGCGTCATGTGTTTTAAGGGCACGAACATTTTTTCATACAGTTGCTCATAGTGGGTGCTCTTGTGAAAAGTTATTTTATTGATAAAACAGACAGAATACATGGAACAAGGCTTTTATTGCACATTAGTTACACTATAGATTAAATGGGCAAATATGATTTCATTACTTAGATCTTAATCAGACTGATTCGAGACATTATTTCAAACTAGAACTGGACTAGAAGAGAATTTATATTCTCTTGCCAGATTACCAAATAAATAACCATTTGCTTACTAATATAATTTCTTTCTAAATTATATTGAAGCATAGTGTAGTTCAGCTCTGCACGGCATGTTTTTTAAACATGTGCCTGGTCTCATCAGCTGTGAAATACAGTTAACTTAGGAATCTAGGTACAGTGACTGGTTCTACTCCTGGGTCAAAAACACACATCTGCTCTTAATCTTCACATGGAAACCCTGTCAAGTGTCACTACCACCATCAGTATTTCTCATAACAGTTAACCTACATAGGAAAGAGAACATTGCTTCAGACCTAACAGTGAATTGTTACAAAAAATTGCACAAAGCTACATTTGGAAAGACAATTAAAATAGCAGTGACATTTAGATCTTTTCAGTTTTAGTTTAGCAATACATTAAATAATTAGTAAAAAAAAAAGAAATATTTTAGTATCAAACAATATATGCTCCTGTTTAACAGTAATCCTAGATTTTCAAAATAATTTTGAAAACCCTACAGTGTTTAAGCAAAAATTCAGATTACAGTTTGCCTATACTATGAATGTTTAGTTTTTGAATGAGACATTTTTTCATATGAACTTTTTTTTTCATTGTATCAATGGTTTTAGGAAAGATCCATGTATTTTAAAAGTAATTTTCATATAGCTGTCAAAATAAATAAAATAAGCCATTTGCTTTTATAATATTAGCAATATTATAGTGTTCAGTATGGGAATGGCCTTAGAAATATCACATTTACTGGACAGCACAATTAGTACATCATTACATTCTGAGTTGATTAATGACATCCTCCTCAGCTTGTCCAATATATTATACAATGTCACCAAAAAAATTGTTTTTGTTTTTTTTTACTCTCTAAGCTCCTCTTCCAGCACATTTTTCTCATTATGCAGAGGTACCTTATCCACTGCCATACAAAGTTAAATATGCTGAGAGAGCGCTGTGGGAATTGTTAACATGAAGGTGTGCTGACAGAAAGTATTCAGAAAGAAAATAGACTACATTTACAAGAAATGTATTTGTGAAATGACTGTACAGAACTTTAGTGGAGGACATTTTTCAGTTTTTAATGAAAGCAGATTTTAATAAGATAAGGCAAGAGCCCTGTAAATTACTATTCCATTTAACGTAGTGTGTATGAAAATACTTGACTATCAGTCTGTCATTGAGCTTTACTGAGAACTGTATATGTCTGTGCTTGTTTAAGAAATAAAGTATATATTTTAAGCAAACTATACTAGGCAAATTTAATGATTACAAATATAATAAAACCTCTTTTGTTTTAGAGATAAAATATTGCACCTGTATTTATGAGGGGGTAAACCCTGTGGTAATTATACACACATACATGTGTTTTAGCTGTGTAAGCAAAGTGCTTCACACTTTACACCACATCTGATGGACTTCTGTCTGAAATGTTCTTTCTCTGGAAAACTCTTGTACATCGCTGCAATTTTGACCACATGCATGTGCATGTGTGTGTTGTGTAATATAAATATGCAGGATTGCCAGTCATAGAAACAGATTTTTTTCTTTTCCAAGAAATCATGATATAATTTGTTAAACAAGAACAAAAATGATAAAAGAAAGATAAGCAGTGTCAGAGATTTATAACTGAGAAGAACAAGGAGACAAACACTAAACACTAACTTCAAAAATGGACACTCTTCAATAATATCCTACTGAACTAGTCCCAAAATTTAGTGGACCTGGCTATTGCTGTATGTACTAATGGAAATTTACTCATCAAGCTTTACAAAACTGAGCTGCCATTTGTAATGCATTAGTAACCAGCACCAATACAATGCATAAACTAGTGTTGAGTATCCAGTCTGGACCTTAAATCCTTTTTCTACATCTGGACTGTATTAAGTTTGGTGCGAGCCCATAGAAGTCCTCAGCCCACATTTCCTGTTCCTGCCTGGTAAACATAGGGGTTCTATTGCTTAGTGAAGAATGACCCAATTTCCCACTGGTCAAAACATGTATAGCAGCATTCTCAGATGCATTGAATTAGTTCTCATGACAGGTTGTGGATTTAAAATATTTTTAATGTTAGGATATTCACAGTGATTTATTATATTATGAAAATATTTAGACATGAAAAATAGCTCTGATTTACTGATTCTGTCCTGTTGTTTTGATATATATATAGGAATGCCTGGTAATGACATGGGTTTTTTACCAAGTTTCATTACACTTACAAAAGCATTGTAAACTCTCAACCTTGTTCATCAGATGCAGAAAACGTGGAGATAAACACATCCCATCAATGAGCAATACAAGGCTTACAAGCTGCCACAAAATGTCTAGTCCATGTGCTTGCTCTTTTTTAAGTCTAAAAATTAAAGCAGTTCTATGGCATTTGTATCAGTGTTCATATGATAAGGCTCAATGCTGATAAATATTAAATTATGTTTATGTTCTCACATCATGGTTTGGGCAACAGCATCTCGTCTTCTTTTGGTGACCACCTACACACCTATGCAGCCAACGGCGTAGTGCGAAAAATCAAAACGGGGTAAACTATGAACTAGACCATAAAAAAGTCCAGAGAGAGATCATGGTCTAGTGTAAATTAAGTGACACAGGACGTGCTATCCCCCTCAAGTGAGTGTGAGGTAACACAGAGCAGACGGGTAAAGGGCGAGGGGTTACATCTGTTCCTAATTTAGTCTGGCTTATTTATCCTAACTCTCTCACACAGTAGACTGTTGGAGACCTGGAGAACAATTCACATGGGAAAGGGAAAAACATACAAATTTGACAAAGTGGCGAAGAAAGAAAATGTAGAACTGAAGCTATGTTTTGTTTACTGATACTGTTTCGACTGCTATCCTAAAAGTAAACTTCCTATGGCTTAGTATATTTCTGCAAAGAGAAAGACAAAGCCTCAGTGATGTGGAATGGGGACCATATTGATGACCCCACTAGCGAGAGATCTGCAACATGATCTCTCAGTTTGGAGTCCCATTGACAACACAAGGTACGTGATTCTGAGTGGAAAGCACTCAGAATCTGAAACTATGGGATCCAGGTGATTCAGGTTGCTGAATTTTTGTAAGGGATCGTCTCCTGTTAGTGGGACTCTAGCCACTGTCTTTGGCTTATCTAAAAAAGAATATTTTCACACTGGAACAATTCATTCTGAGGAAAGAGTAGTTACGCTAGTTCTGCCACCGCAACCCAGTGGACCTGGCTCTTGCTGGACATACTAATGGAAAGCAATGTAAAAATAAATTAGGGAAAGGGTTAATGGTAACTTCCCTTCCAAATCATTTTGTTTTATGGGTTTTGCATTTACCTAGAAAAATTATTAAAACTGTGCCTGGCCATGTGAGGATTTTCATTTTACTTCAGCTGGAATGAAGGCTTATTGTTGTAAAGAAAACCATGCTTGGTCAACATTATGCTTCTATCTACACCCACTTGAAAAACTGCACAAAGCAAAATTCTGGAAGTCAAAATTTGTACATTTCATAGTTCAAGAAGCAGAAACATTACTTGATGAGTAAGCCAATGAGAAATGAAGACTCTGTACAATGAAACAGAAAGAAACATTTTTAGTAATAAATGAAAGTGCATTTACCAAGTAACACTTTGTCATAACTGGTAACTAAACCCATGTGCATCAATTCCTGATATGTCTTGACAGCACTGAAAAAAAGAAAAATCCACCACTGATGAACCTTTCCAGGCTTTACTTCTTATAAAGCATTGGGAAATGTATGCTGTAAGTGGATATGTCCAGGGATATTTGAGAACAGTGTGGCTAAAGCCAAAAGATTGCACTGTCTACTGATTACTAAATGCCTGGATAAACACTAATATATCGGGTAACTAATGTGCTTCAAAGCCTGAAGTCTCTTTATAGCTCTGAAAAAGAAATCTGGAATTGGAAATTCCTGTGTGTATTTTAGTTGACTTGTATTCTATATAATGTATCGAAAAATCTATGCGTTTTTTTTAATGAATTATTGGCAACATTTTGAATTTACTTGGCCAAAGATTTAACTGTGATCCTAATTTCTCGATTAGCCAGACAGCTAGTAGCCTACTGGCTACAGTTCTCTTTGCTGAGGAACAAGGTTTGACCTTATAGTTACTGTAGCACCTCCCTCTGAGCCTTAGTTTACATCATTTTCCATTTTCAAAAACCAACATGTCTGATGATGAGGTAAAAATATTTTAATATAAGGTGAATCTGAATTTGGAGAATATCAGTAAAGATTTGGTACACATGGAGGTTTAACACTGGCTGAGATGCAAACAACAAAGTGCTGTACTGATATTTAATCAAGTGTAGAGCGGTAATGTTAATAAGATTTATGAGATATTCTATTCCTTGTTAGTTCATACAATAAAATGGAATTTTAAAATAGCCTAACTGTTACAGCCCTACATTAGTGGTATATTAGATTTTCTTAAAACCATGCAATTGCAAAAAATAAAAAACATTAAAACTTCTTAATTATGGGCCAAGGATTGGAATCAGGTAGATATTGATAGGTTGTGAAATTGACATATTAATTCCAGAATAATCTGACATTGAATAATGTATTAAAATAGTGCTGTATGTTGAACACAATAAAAATGTCCAGAATGTATAATATAAGCCCTTAGCCAGTATATGACAGTGTAGAAAATAAAGTTTAAGATAATATTTAGCTAAGTTTACCTATTCATCAGTAATAACCAAAGATACTTTTCCATTTGCAGCAGCTTCTACTGTAATATAACTGTTTATGCTGTCAGGTCAAGAATAGACAGTGAAGTGATGTGTCAAGTGATGTGTTAAATTGATGCATTGATTTAATACGATTCTAACACTGTTCTGGAGGTGTTTGTTGCTTTTGTATTAGATTCAGGGATAAAATGTTGGATTGTGTAATTCTGATACTGGTCACAATGGAAGAAAGGTTTCAGAGCGTGGCAATAGGAATTGTGTGATGACACTTGAAAAAAAGAAAAGTAACTATAGGTACAAATAAAGCACATGGTGTCTGAATGTAGATTTGAACACATAATTCGTTACATGTGGAAAAGTGAGGCACACTGTAAAGACCTGTCACTACTGAAAAGACAGAAACACAATAAATCTTCTGAAAAGGATGTTGTTTGCACTACCATGTGGAGTGGCTGAATAAGAAAGTAATAGGAGGAGTTATTTGCATTGGTTATCATTATATAGAGTATATTGTTGAAATGAGTGTCATAAATGTGAACACGCACAGCAGTCTTACAAAAACGAGAAAATGCACAGACACACAGAAAAGCATATCAAGCCCACAGCATATAGAGGCATAACTCTAAAAGATGTCCTTAGCAAAACAAGGCATTAATTCTCTCTGTAGTGAATGGAGACGGGCCAAACTGACTTGGCAGAAGCAGACTAGAAGAGGTACAGCTGAAATAGAACAAGATCAAGCAAAAGAAGCAATATTAAAGTGAAAAAAGAGAACAACATGTGCTAACTAAGCTTGAGTTGAAGTCTTCAGAAAGGAGTCTGGCACCTTATGAGGGCTAAAGTTGCCATGCTTTCTGTTAATACAATGCAATCACAATTATTTAGTTCAAGATCCATTCCAAATAAAATCTGTGCAAAGTTTGATAATAAATAATTTAAATAAATAATAAGATTTCTTTATATAGTACCTTTCTTATACCCAGTGTTATAAACCAATGTTTGATATCCTGAATACAGCATATTAGGGTAGGGGAAAGAAGGTTGGTGGTCATTTTGCTGTTAATTTAAATCTATATTTGGTGCTAAAATAAATCCATATAAAGTATCACCAGTGTAAGAACAAAAACAAAGACCATAGCGGTGAACGATCTGACCAAAAGACAACATTAAAACAATGAAAATGCAGTGAGCCAAGAATTGATCCCTGGGGATGGCTTGTAAAACAGTTTCTGGAAGAATTTTGCTACCTAAAGGCAACAAACTGAAACCAGTTGAACCAGTTAAGAGCAGTGCCTGTAATAACAGGAGAAGACAGATGGTAAATTTAGTGAATCGTGGTTTTGAGTATAAAATGTGGCGCTTAGGTCTAAGAGGAGAAAAAGAAAAAAGGAAAGAAAAAACTCATATGACATAATTCTGTCATATGACATGGACGATAAAAGTGGAAAAAGCTTCATGCATAAGAAAGGATATTCATAGCATACAAATACTGACATTCAGCAATTGTATATTTGTATAGAAATTAGACATGTGTATGGCAGACCAGTCATCATATCTACTAACCATATTTCTTGATTCACTTTTCAGAAAAAAACAAACTGAGTGCCCTCTGGCTGTTTTTGTTGGCTTTTTGTTGTTGTTGTTGTTGTTGTTTTTGTAAATACAAAATGGTGTACTGGCCAATAAAATACATTACTATAGCACACTGCCACAAAGACACTAACAGAGACTCTGCAGGTGAAAAAAGACCATATCTAGAGGTCCTCAGGGGTGTGTCTGTGGATATGCATTACAAAGAGGGGTGCTGGAAGCTGGGATGCCCAGGAGCAAACACAAACTAACACTACCAGACTTAATATCAGCACTTCAAAAGTGTATACACTGGTCCACTCTTGCATGTTTTTTCTGGCCTCTTGAGATTTGAAGAGAACTGCCAACAAAAAAACTGCCAACTCCTAACCAAAACTGTGTATAAACTGTATAATTCAGCCTTTATATGTTTTTGGAAAGATGTCTGAAATAAATGTGGAATATAAAATGTTATTCTGACTGTAGATATTTTCAAGTCGAGGTGCTGACAGCAGTTCCTCAACATACTGGTTTGAATAAGAGGAAGTAATGACTTTGGGGTAAAACAATATCTAAACAGAATTATTTCCAAAATCCCATACTCAAAATAGAAACAACCTGCATGACATGTGAACTGACTTTCCATTTAATTGAAGCCATTGGAGAACCTTACATAAATGTTTTATTTAGAATGTGTGCACAGAATGGATTGAACATACTCAATGATGGGAACTTGTGGCTAGAATGCAAAGATATTTGTATGAAACTGCAGAGATACTTTTCCATGGCATCTGATTATTTGGAATATTTTAATAATTAACTTAAATTTCTAACCCATGTGTTTCAATTATATATGCACTTAGGATGTTTACCTTCTGTTTATGCTTTGCATCTATTAGTGTTTTAGTTTTATCATACTCCATGAACATCTTTCACCCTTTGGGTTTGCCAGAGCTGCATCAATCATCTACAGAAGATAATTCAATGTTATGATGTGTCTATGGAAATTTTTTAAAGGGTCAGTTTCAGTTTCAGAACACAATATTGACCAGAAAATGTGACATGGTCTTTTTTGTTTGTTTGTTATGTCTCTTATGCAAAGATGTGTCAGATGGCCTAGTTGTCCAAAGTCTTCTTCATTAGTGTTACAAGAACTTTCCTGAAAACAGAGACAATCAATGCCAATTTCACACTTTTACTTCATTATAAACTTTATTATAGTTATGTCAATATAATTATATGTAATTCTATCTTAGTGCATATTTGAATTATTTCAGTCATATGAAACATGGTTGGATCTAACATATAATGTAAATATACATGCTGTGACTAAGTATATAGAATAAGGAAATCTACCTCAGGGGGTAAAGCCTTTTCCTATAAAGCTCCCACAATGTAAAACCAAATAAGTTTAGAGTAAAACTTCTGTTGTAACCAATTACCTAAGAAAAATTAAGTACAAGTAATATGAACATTAATTTCATATATATATATATATATATATATATATATATATATATATATATATAATTCATTCAGTTAATCCATTTTTTTTCTTTTTTAATACATTTAAATTTCTCTTAAGTTATAGAATATTTACACTTATTATTTTTATTTCTAAGTTCCACCAATCTAACCTTTAATCAATAACTTTAATATAACACATTGCTTTTGGGAAAATCTACTCAAAGATCAAAGTGTGTTCAACTCAAACACTAATGGAAACTTACTTGATATAGTTACAGCTAATATATTTAATGTATTTTAATGAATTTAAAATTTAGGAAACCAAATTTTAATCAAGTCATTTTCAAAAATATGAATACACTCCACTGTAACAATTAAAGTTATTTATTAAATTATAAGAATTTAAAATTATACATTAAATAATACATTATAATAACCATTATCAAATCTTAAAAGTACTGTATAAAATATAGTTGAATATTTCACAGTGAATACTCTTCGGCACTAGGCTGAATGTAGTAGGAAAAAAATCTTGAACGATCATGATCGGCGATCACTTAAACGTGTAGTGAAATCAAATCGTAGAAAAACAACAGTAGAACTCAGGGATATATTTAATAGTGAAAGTAAGAACATTTCCACATGCACAATGCGAAGGGAACTCAAGGGATTGGGACTAAACAGCTGTGTAGCCTTAAGAAAACTACTTGTCAGTGAAGCTAACTGGCAAAAACGGCTTCAATTTGCTAGGGAGCATAAAGATTGGACTCTGGAGCAATGGAAGAAGGCCATGTGGTCTGATGTGTCCAGATTTACCCTGTTCCTGAGTGATGGGCACATCAGGGTAAGAAGAGAGGCAGCTGAAGCAATGCATCCATCATGCCTAGTGCCTACCATACAAGCCTGTATGGGGGCACTGCTATGATCTGGGGTTGCTGCAGTTGGTCAGGTCTAGCAATGTTATGTGCCCAAAGAATGAGGTCAGCTGACTACCTGAATATACTGAATCACCAGGTTATTCCATTAATAGATTTTTCCTTCCCTGATGGCATGGGCATATCCCAAGATGATAATGCCAGGATTCATTGGGCTCAAGTTGTGAAAGAGTAGTTCAGGGTGCATGAGACATCATTTTCACACCTGGATTTGCCACCGCAGAGTCCAGACCTGAACCCCATTGAGAATCTTTGGGATGTGCTGGAGAAGACTTTGTACAGTGGTACAAGTTCTTGGGGAAACATTAATGCAACTCTGGAAAGAAATAAACGTTGGGACATTGCAGAAGCTTGTGGAAATGATGCCACAGTGAATGCGTGCTGTAATCAAAGCTAAAGGCAATCCAATGAAATATTAGTGTGTGACCTTTTTTTTTTTGGCCAGGCAGTCCATAACAGCAACAGATAATTGTTACCGGTCTGAGACACAGCAGAATAGCAGCAGTTCCTGCTTGGGGCATCTTGATGAGCACAGTAGTGGAACAATGTGCAACATACACTCTTTACACTCTGCACACGATGCAACATGCTTCACTATATCCTTGTGCATTGCTGGCCACCAATAGCATACTGCCAGTAGTTGAGAGGTGCACGTAGAACCTGGGTGTCCTGAGCACAGTGAGGTGTATGCTCAAGTAGTGTGCATTATGCAGCATCGTAGCAGAACATAGAACCGATCCAATGAGCAGTGTGCCCCTTGCCTGTAGGATCTCCATTGAGTGCATGTACACACGGCGGGGATCAGGGCTGAAATGAGAGAAAGGTTTCCTTTGTGTGACACCATAACAGGCACAAGATACTTTGCCAAGACAGGAGATGCACACCTTCTCTTGTTTGTCAGCGCTGTTTTTCAACCGAGCTCCACCCAAGTGCAAGTGTTCTTTGAGGATTGCTGCTTCAGAGGGGACCTCTGTTGAAGGGAGCAATGTTTTACCTCCTGGAGACAGGCCTAGGTGATTATGAGGTGGAGTATGTCATTCAGGAATTACCTCAGATGCAGCAGGCCTCAACTGCAGACCCTACCCTGATGCGGATGGTGGAACACCACCTTCAATTCGTGGATGAAGTTGAGGTAATGGACAGCGGCACAGTGCCCCATGGCTTAGCCCTCCTCATGAGTCTAGAGATAATAAATGCCACCTTAGCATGGTCAGGGAGGTGTCGCTGGTAAGCAAAATAGAGGTTGCACTGGCCCATGAACCCCATTGCAACCTTCAGCAGGATCCCCACCATACTCTGTGGAGGTTGACATATGGCAAAGCACCCCCTAGGCTAACGGCCCAGGTGGTTGGACTCACAGAAAGGATCTCCACACAACAGTCAAGGCAGTCAACCATGGACTTGAGCTTACCGAGCTCATGCTGCTGCTTACCCAGAGCAGCCATCTGGATGGACAGAAGCTCGGCCCAATACGGGGCACTCACTATGCTCCCATCAGGTGGCTGCACATTCTGTGACATTGGCAGGGAAGGAGTGAGATGCAAGTTCTACTGATTTTGGCCACCCATATCATGACGATATCTCTGGCAGCATATACACATAGCACAAATCTCTGGGGTGCAGCCATCTCCTTTTTCATACCATGTTCTGTTTTACACATACCAAAAAGGTCAATACAGTTTGTTTTAATTCATTTATATATCTTTGACAAAGAAAAAGAGCTATAGTAGTTGTGTTTCCTCAAAGAGGCATTATCCTCGATAAATCATGTAAGATACCAAGATGTTGTAAGAAGTAATCTACTTTTCAGTGGAGCAATATATATTGTTTTAGTATTACGGACAGTGTTCCTTGAGTGTTGTGTGCAAAGAGAGGTGATGTGTCATTGAGTTCTGCTATAGTGTCAAACTCCTGCGTGAAGGTTCACATGACTGACGGTGTTCAATGTATGATTTGTGTGCTCTGCAAAGAAAAATGATCTGATTGGTAACAAGAAGAGTCTTTTCAATTTTGCAAAACAGAGGCAGTTCTCCCTCTTGTCCTTCAGACACAAACATTCCTACATCATAAACAATTCCATCAATGTTGACCCTTGTTATACAGTAAATCATGCTGCCATCTGTTTTGTGTGCAATGTATGCATTTGCAATTTTAGGAAGTACTGAAACCATCAGAGAGGAGACATTAGTTGTCTGCTGGTGAGGTTTAAAAAATGATGTGGCACTCAAATAATATGCCACCATGTATGCTGTCACAATCACAAACCAAACAACATGTATGGAACGAGGTGCGGAGTTTTAATGAGAAGCAAACAAATCCAGAACTCAAATCGAACATCAATAATCCAAGAAACAGGCATGGGTCAACAATACCAGTAGTCAAAGAGTAGCCAGGCAAACAAAACAAAAAGGGTAATCCAAACTCACTAGACAGACTAGGTAGATGAATACAAACATAAGAAACGCTCAGAGCTGCAAACCATAAGTAGTGGCAAGACCTCGCAACTTAACTATGGCATTGAGGTATCTTAAATATCTAGCTACTAATGATTTGATTAACCACAGGAGATGGCTAAGATGCCATACAAGGGTGGAGGGTGTTCAGTGAGCCTAACCTTTGATTGCTAGAGGTGGTGTTATGGATGCCATGCCTTGTTAAAGTTTTAGTACATTCTTAAAGTTCTGTGTGTCATGATGAACATTGCTTGAAAAAGTGATGTTTGACTTCAAATCTCATTGTCCACAGGTGGACAATTAGCCCAAAACAGCATATAAGATCAGGGTAATGTTCAGTCTAGTGATGTTTAGGGTGGAGTGTGAAATGAGGAAAAACTCCTCCAGCATTTGTCTATAGCACTGTATCTTTGAAAAGCATCCTCTGTAAATGTCAAGGACAGCACCAACTCAACTACCACATTCAAATCCATGAGCACTGTCCAAGTTCCATCTCCCTCAAGAATTCTTTTGCCAGTAATCAGAGAGAAGTCTAAGCAATGCAGCATTTTTATGACCATTGGTAACAGTTGCGTTTTTTATAGCGAATGTCTTTAGGATAGGCTGGGGTTTGTCAAATGTCTCTGTGTGCTGGTGTGTAAATTGCACAATTATTTTGTTTAAATACTCAGAAGTGAAATATTTGCAATGGATCATCTCCCCAATACACAGGGCCAGTTCTATAGGTACAATGATCTCAAAAATATCATGTAGGAATTCAGGTAGGAAACCAGTGATTTTATGAAAATACTCTAAACTCTGCACTGATGTTAATTTCATACTTTTTGTGTCCAGTTTTGAATGTTTCATGTTTATACATAAGTTGCGGTAGGACATTTTAATGAATTAAATAGTAGGGATACTGTGTTCTTTAGAGGTGAGGAAAGAATGTGTAGGTAATAAAAATAGGCAAGTAAAATGAGTAGGACACCAGGAACTGTGATAAAATATATATTAGTAATATTTTATCAGCTAGTGTCCAATTAATAAATTCATGAATTAATGAATGAAGTCCAATTCTGACATTTTTTGCTTTACCTTTCAGACACACTTACACTCATCAACCCAAAGTAGGTATTTTAAAAACCTGAAATAGACATCTATTATTTTTCATTACCTATTTTGTTCTTTATGGGTTTTTCCTCTTGTAGTGTCTGATGTCAACTAGAGGACAATGGGCTCCAGTTTGGATTCGTAGTTGCTCTTAAGATTTCTTCCTCATGCTCTTAGATACTTTTTTTGCTTGACACTGTCACCTTTGTCTTGCTCACTGGGGACTTGGATTTGGATACCTATAAAGCTGCTTTGTGACAACAGCTGTCTTGACCTGACTCTCACTGAGGTTGCCCTGGCAATCTCAGCAGTCAGTCCAGCCATCATCTACTTTCTCATTGTTTCATTTTAAATGTTGGATCCAATGCTGTGGCTATGTCAAGTATTTATTCTGTCTCTGAATATTTCAAAATGATATTTTTGGATTTTTATTAAGATAATCCAAAATAATCTTTCTTGATCCAGTGAAGTACAAATTAGTACAAATGTACTGAAAAGGTAGAGAATTTGTTTCACAGGGCAGATGTTAACATTTCATTCTCCCAAAAGGACATCACTATTTTGCCAATGGGCTGGAGGATTGTGGTAATTGCCTCCAAAATGTCATGGGAGATGCAGCTGCCTAGCATTTTGAACTTTTGGCACTCTTTTGATAAGGCACCCTGTTGATGGCTCCATGGGTTGTTGTGAGTCCCATTTTATGGGGCACTGTTATTAGAGTGTATTCAAGCAAGAGAAAGAAGGAGCTCATTGTGGCTCAAATGAGCTCCTTCTTTCAGTTTGTCATGATCAGTCCCTCCATCTTCCATGTTTTCCCTGACTTGTGTTAAGTTCCGTTCCATAGTTTCGTTTTGTCCTCACCTTGTTTGATTGCTTACACCTGTCCCTTGTTTCTAGTTTTGTGAAGTTCATGTATTTAAACCCTGTTGTGTGGCTTGGTTGTGGCTGTTCCTTTGAATGATTTGGGAATGTGTTTTTTTGTGGTTCATTGAATGAATTTTTTTTTATGTGTTTGAATGTTAGTTCATTGATGGTTGTATGTCTATTTGAATCATTTTGTTTAAGTTTGTTCTGATTCTGGATTTGCCCCAATTAAATCTCGCTCTTCTCCACACATGCGTCCGCCTCCTTACTGCTCAACGTTACACAGTTGTAATGAAAGCATCCTATAAGCTCCTTGCACTGACCCACAGCATAATCAATTCTGGGATCTTTCATTGCATTCCCTAAAAAATAAAAATAAATAATAATAATAGTCATGCAACAGAATAATAAAACAGTTTGAGTACAAACAACAATATTTTGTCATTTAATTTCAGTTATTATTATTATTATTATTATTATTATTATTATTATTATTAATAATAATAATTTTGTGTTACTTTTAATATAACAGCTCATCATATAGCAACACATTTTTTAATTGATAAATTGTATTAAATTAATTTCTGTGATTTTTAAAAAAGGAATCATGTTCAAAGTAATTGCTTGTATTCACAAATTCAGGCAAACCACAAAGTAAGTTGTAGCATACCTACTTGAACCCAGTATCTGGTGTTATGCATCTCATCTTCTGTTTCTGTTGCAAATTTCATGAATTAAGAGCTTCTTTCAGTCCTTGCGCAATAACCTCATCCATGTGGTCCATAGGAAAGAATGCAGTTTGCAGACAATGGCTTCTCAGTGTAAAATCTGCCCTGATAACATGGGCTCTTAAACTGATGTATGGTTCCATGGTTCTGCTAGGCCATAAGTGTGTGGTATCCATCAAATGTCTATTTCAATTCTCCTTTGACATTTGTTAAATAAAGTGGGCAGTTTCATTTTTGAAAAGATAAAAAATGCGGATGTTTAATATCAGTTTTTGTTAATTTCATGTTACCTTTAATACATAAACAGCAACACAACAAAAAACAACATAATGTGTTGTTTAAAAATACAAACTGCTTAAATACAGACAGGATAATGAAAACAGTTTAATTATACAGTAATGTCTTTTAACTTTAAAATATTTTCATTTTTAATTCAGTTCCATTGCCATCTTTTTGGTGATGAAATCTATAGCATTTTATATACTGTAAATGCTTTCTGTTCATCTGTTTTGCTTCATCCTGATCTATAAATTCTGTTTGGCTCCTTCTCCTCCTCATGGTCTCAAGGATAACTGTATGATGAATTTGATGACACTGGGGATAGTGGAGTCTCCCGAGTGTCATTAAATTAATCAGATTCTATTGTCAGGTAGCTGACAATGACAACATCTAGATTTAGAAGATGGCAGGAAAACAAAAATTAAAAGTTCAGGTATTAATCAGTACAAACATGCATACACCGTACAAGTAGATACAAGCAGATGCTCATCAAAGATATATCCATTTGCTTCAGTTCCTGCCTCATCAGGTGACCTTCACTGACATTCATGCTGCAAATTTCTCTGTTACTAGGAGAATCTAAAATTTGTTGTCATAAGCTACCAATTCATCAGAGTATGGACACAGCTATGTAAATTCTATGTTTTTAATATTAGTCTAGCACTGGCAAACTCATCACTGTCCTTACACAGAATTTTAACACTTTGTTTGCATGTACAACTGCAATGATAGGTTTGCTGACTTCATCTTATATTAACATATTTACTAGCATTCATTGATCTGTGGATATTTTAGTTATTTTTGTGCTTCTGCTAATTTAGCAGAATCCTTGTCAATTGGCCCACTCACACTGAGTTTACTAACACTGAGATTCTTAAAATTAAAAAAATATATATTCTTATAATAATAAAATACAGTAAAAGTGAATAAAATAACAAAATAACAAGTCTAACAAAAATATACAGGACTGGTATAGGTAACATAGCAGTCAGAGTAATAAAGGTAGTAGATGTAAAACAAACAGCAATATAAGCCACAGTATAGGCGGTTGGATGGTGCAAATTAGGAGTGCAATTACTAGTGTATTAAACTGACATGTGATAAATGGCAGGTGGCCGGTGAAGTATCCAAAGTAAAAGCAAGGCAGTTTAAATGACTGATGGTGAGATGGAGAAATAAGCTGTTTAGTGTGTCAGCTGGCTGTTCAGCAGTCTGATGGCTTGGGGATGATGGCTGTTCTTAAGTCTGTTTGTGCATAATTGAATGCTTCAGTAACACTTTGAGAATGGAAGCAGCTGAACCAGAGTGTCCTGGGTGATTATTGTCCTTTGTAGTTTTCCAGGCCATACTCAGGCACCATTTCTTATAAATGTCATGAGGAAATGAAAGTTCCTTGCTAATGAGGAGTTCAGCTGACCCTATTCTTGTGGCCGGGTCTGAGCAGAACAACACCATATGAGGCTGTGATGAAGCCACACAAGATGTTTTCAATAGTGCCCATGACTTTAGCCAGCATAGACTGATTTCCTTAAAGTATACTTCGATGTGGTTATGTGTCTGGTAATTAAATAACTAGGTTAAATGAGAGCTATCATTATATTACCTCTCCAACACAAAGATCACATACAACATGGGCTGAGAAGCAATCAGCCTATGAACTTCACCTCTGCGCTTCTGCATTGTTAGTGATAAAAACAGATAACAAGTCGTAAGAAAGGCAAAACATCAAGTTCAGAAAATGGTCAACTAAATATATTAATTTCTCAGTGAATTTCATGAGTCATCTTTCAAATGCATATTTCAAACGTAATACGTCCACTTATCACCAAACACATACTTGCACAGAATAAGAAATAAAACTAATAAATATATGCAAACAAACTGCACTGAAATGTAGTGGAATGCAGTATTTACTGATGAGTACACCAGTGATGATGTTTAGATCAGGAAAACTAGTCCAATTGCATGAGCTGCCTATCCTGTCTATAACCCAGAGGTTTTTTCTACATAGATGCACTATTGTACCAGACAGTAAATTCTTTACTGGAAATCATATTACTCTCTAAAATAAATTGCCTTTGTAAAATAAAGTGTCAAATAATGTACTCACAAATGTCTGAAAGTTTAAAATACAAACATATTTGTATTTGTAATGTCTGCCCTTTTAGCTGTGAACTTTACTGATACAGGAAAAGCACACTGCCACTGAACTCTGTAGCTTTGGAAACATGTTTTCTGCATCAATCAATCACACTTCACTATCAAGCAGACTGGCGGACTGATGACAGGAGAACTCTACTCAATGGAATGTATTGCACCAGCAGTAAAGTTTTGTGGAGTAGGAATAATGATCTGGGACTGCTTTCAGGGTATAGGCTAGGCCCATTTGCTACAGTGAAGAGTAATGTTAATTTTACAGCATACAAAGACCAACTTTGTGGCAACAGTTTGGGAAAGACCCTTTCCTCTTCCAGCATGACTATGCCCCCTGCACAAAGCAAGGTCCATAAAGGCATGGTTTGTTTGGTGTGGAGTAACTCTAGTGGCCTGCACAGAACCTTGACCACAACTTCATTGAACACTTATGGGATAAATTAGAATGTTGATTGTGAGCCAGGCCGCATTCAACATCAATGCCGGCTCACAAAAATGCTCTTTTGTTTGAATGGGCATAAATTTCCACAGACACACTCCAAAATCTTGTGGATAGCTTTCTCAGAAGAGTGATTTCACCAAAGGGGCTGCCAATGTCACACACCAATGGCTTTGGAATAGGATGTCCAACAAGCTCTTATAGAAGCAACTGGTTTTACTCAATGTACAGTAGAACCCACACACTCCGGTAGATGTACACTTGATTTAGTACTGACATTTGTCATAGACACAAAAGACATAATCATCCTACCATAGTGTGATGCCATCTCAGACTATTCCTTTATTTAATTTGAACTACAAATCTGTTAGAATATAGTCACCTTGCCTTGCTACCACCCTAGATGCACAATCATATCAGCTACTCTACCTAGTTTTAGTGCAAATCTCCCAGGTTTATCACTTCTGACACATCTGACTGAGATACCCTCAAACCCTGCAGAACCTGTTCAAATGACTGAAGACTCAGAATCAGAATTTCGCTGCACACTTAATAATATTGCTCTACTTAAGAATAAAAAAATTAGAGAAAAAGCTGAGTACCGTGGTATAATGATCACAATCACAATTTAAAACATATCACTTGAAAGACAGAAGACTAATGGCTAAACTTGTAGCCTTCCACGTTGCTTAGAAGGAGAGCCTTCTTAACTACAGAAAGGCACTTATTACCACTCGAACATCTTATCTCTCTATCCTAATAACAAAACAATAATATAATAAACAAAATAATTATAGATTTTTATTTAGTACAATAGCACAACTAACTAGGAATAAAACTTACACAAAGGCTTAGATTATATCACATCACAGTAATGACTTTTTAAAATGTGAAATTCAATTTTTTTAATGAGAAAATTAAGCACATTAGAGAATTAGAGAATCTAGAGTATTAATGTGGCATCAGAAAGTGACAGAGAGAGTAAAACAATCATGTCAATAAAGGTTCTTTACACCTATCTAAGAGCCTGAAATAATATAATTGATCTCCTGTTCAAAATCTTCCAGCTGCTTACTAGACTCATTGCCCACACACTTTCTTAGAGAAATTCTACCGTCTACTGAACCTCTACTGAATATAATAAACTCCTCTCTGGACAGTGGTTATGTACCTAAATAATTCAAATTCGTAGTCATTAAACCACTTTTTTTTTTTCCATCAAGGAAGGAAACCGTGACCCATGTCAGTTGACAAACTACAGGTAGATCTCAAATTTATTTCTGAGATCCTAGAAAAAGCTGTAGCTCACAGTTACGTTCATACCTGTATCAGAACCAGATACATTAAGTCTTTCAGGGTTTAGGCCTCATCATAGTACAGAGACAGTGCTGAATAAAGCACTTAATGACCTGTTGTTGGCTTCTGATCAGGATTATGTCTCTTTTCTCACATTGCTTGCTCTGAGTACAACATGCGACACCACAGATCACAACATTTTACTGGACATACTCATAAGTGTTGGGATTATCGTAACAGCACTTTCCAGGTTTAAATCTTACTTAGTTGACCATTACTAGTTTGTGAACATAAATAGAGACTTTTCAATATACACCAAGGTTAGTTTTGGTGTCCCACAAGGATCTTGCTTTTATCTTGATTTATGGGCTCCTACTTTTATCTTTATATCTGTTACCTCTATGTGAAATTATTCAAAAACACTGTGCTAGTTTCCACTGTTATGCTGATGATACTCAGTTGTGAAAAAATTGAGGATATTATGATGCTGTCACTTCACCTTTTCATGCTGTCACTTCATCTTTTTTGTCACTGAAGTTTGTTGACTGAGTGCTGATATTCCAGGGAACACTCATGCCTGTGTTTCCTTCCAGCTCTATACTTTTAGCTGTGGTGCCATAGCTGAATCTGCCGGAGTCCATCCTTGCACATTAGAGATCCCTAATTTACCTCATTTGAGTCTTGGTTCCGCTCAAGGTTTCATCCTTATACTCTTAGAGTTTTTCCTTGCCACTGTTGCCTTTTGCTTGCTCACTGGGGTCTTGGACTTGGACATCTGTAAAGCTACTTTGTGACAATGGCTGTTGTAAAAAGCACAATGAATATAAATTTGTCTTGACTTTGACTTAATATAGACGTGATGTTCAGGTCTCCATATAGTAGCTGTATAGTGCATCTTAAATTAATGTGTGAGCTCATGCTCTACTTTAAGTGCCCCAAGTTCTTATTTTATCACACCTTTTACTAACATTAACTCTTCCTGTTCATTTGAAAGATAATTTTGTATGCTAGCTGTGAAACTATAAAAAAGATCATATGAGAGGATTCAAATATTAATGTAACACTGAAACTGAATAATCACATAAATTAATGAACTAGACACAACAAACATCATAGTTTGTCCAACCTACAACAAAACTATCATAAATGTTAATTAGCTATCCCACCTAATGTTAGAGAGGTTAACTAGGTACAACCATGGCAGTATTTATTTTACAATGGTCTACAATAAATGTCATATCAAATACAATATAAAGAGCATTATCCTAATTGAGTACACATTTATATCCAAAAAATCACAAATTTGATTGATACTTTGATACATTGAAAAAACAGGAGGGCTGTCAGGAGAATGTCTTCGCCAGAAAAAAGTGGCAGAATTAAATACTCTCAGAATGTCAGAGGAATGTCAGTAAATGGCAGAAATTAATAATATTCATGACAACACTGAGCTGAATTTGAAGTTAGCAGGTTCAACAGCTCTTTAAGGAGAGAATGACAGTCAGACACCTAGTGATTCAGTGTTTGAACACCAGAAATTCAATTCTACCCAAATTGCTGTGTAGTCCAGAAACATACATTGCAATGTTCAGCTCCTGTTTCTGCCTTGTCTCCTGTTTCTGTTTGTGTGCCAGATCAAAAACAGCTACACTTCTTGGCCTATGTATGTATTAGATGAGGAGAAGTACTTCCAGTATTCCAGGATGATAGATGCAATTTTTTTTCCACACATCAAAAAACAAACAAACAAACCTGTGAGTGCCTCAAAGCGCTTAGCTGTCACCTTCCATTACCTTTTAACAGTATTGCATCTGCAAGTTGTAAGTTTTGTTGTAACATATATATTCAGCCACAACTGTGAAGCTTTCAAATAAATAATACAGATTCCCCATTAGTATAGCACTACATGATCTTTCAACCAAGAGTGAGGCTAATACAAACTCAGAATATAGGATAAAGTGTGTGATAAACCCACCTTGGAAAAATATTACAATCCAATACAATGCTTTCCTCATTCATATGCAACGTATTATTGCCAAAAGGAGTCATCAAACAGGCAGTCTCTTTGCTGCCACAATCCCACAAAACATCTTTCTTTTGAATCCCACACATTCCATCTTCATATTGTACTGGCATTTATTTCTAGTTTGTGTGTGGGTTCTGTGTAATTATTCACCACTCCTTATAGGTTGTTGTTAGACATTCCTTATAGCAGTAGTCACACTTCAAGCAAATCTTTTGACACTGCCAAAAGATAATCATAGGCTTTCTATGGTCTGGGACATAAACAGAAACAGGAGATAAGACAGGAGCATGAACAGTGACCAAGGTGAGGTTCGAGTGGGAGCCTGAGCTAGAACCCAGTCAGGAACACAGACTGGGACAGGGAAGGAAAATGTGGGGATTATGAGTCTGCATTGGCTGCTGATGGGTTGGGGGATCCATAAGACTCCAAGTGGATCATGAAGGGTATATGAGCATGGAAGTCCACAAAAGTCCAGGATCTGTAGGGAAGTGGGTGCACTATGGGGACTGGCATTTCCTCACAAGCAGCCATGTTTGTTCCAGGCCTAGTGCCCAAGATTTATTTTTTTCTTTTGGCCTCTCTGGTAACAGAGCCTGGGGATGGCACCCTTGGTGAAGCAGGTCACAGTACAGTGGTGGCCGGGACCAGAGACAGTGAGCTAGAGTGGCTTGAGCAGTGAGGGACCAAACAAGGGATGTCAGAAGCACAGAAGCAGAGTAAACAAAGCTCAGATGGTGTTCAGTGGGGCAGGAATATCCAGTATGGTGGGCAGCAAGACAGAAGCAATCAGAGCCTTGATCAGCATATTAGGGACTGCCAGAATTGAAGACAGTGTGTCAGATGTGGTCAGAAAATCTGTCAGCCTGGCTGGCGAGGATGGGAGCTCTGGCTGCAGAGCAGAAGAAGCCAGGACATCTACCAGATGGGCCAAAGCAGGGCAAAACTATACCCCACACTGGGTCAAATCAGTCCATGAGCCAAACAAGAAACCCCATCCAGTTTATTTTGGGTCCCTATTTCCAGTCTGTCTCCATGAACTCCCATGCGTTGCCATGCACAGCACCCAGCTTGAGGGCTAGGCAGTGCTCCTGGACCACTAAGTGCTTCCTAATGAACCACAGGCACTGAAGTGCAAATACAGCACTTTCACCCGAGCTCTCTAGTCCATTGGGGCACCTCTGCTGGAAGATTCAGTGGGAGTCTGATCTTACAGTAGGAGTCTGATCTTAAAGTGTGTTAGGGTTTTCTGGCATAGTTGCAATAGGGTTGGTTTAACCTCTCCTGCCATAGGAAAATGACAGGGAACACTCCCCAACAACTAATCCACATGCCAGGCGAATGCTCACTTGCTGTGTGCTTAACTTTTGGTTGGGTATAGTGTAACAGTGAGAAGGATGAGTTAAGACATGTTAGATGTTTATTGACTATCATTTTAGTTGCTGGTTCTGTAACAGTGAGGAAGATGAGGCAAGGTGTGTGTTAGAACAAGCTTTATTTGAAGCTTTACCCAAATTTTAAGACAGCTTTGAATGTGCAGTTGATTCCGCATATATTGGGCAGGGTTGTCTGGATGGGTTTGGTGGAAACTTAGGATGAGGGCTAGGCTCTATCTTCACTCTTCAGAATCATAGCCTTCCCAATCCAAAGAGTATTGAAACCTGCCTCTACAATGTGTAGTATGTGGAGTGTAGTAATTGGCAGACTACCTAAGATAAGGATCCCCACATAGTGGAGCTTGAGTTTGACACTTCCATCCACCAGGTGCTGGTCTTGGGTTGAAATCCAGGATTATAAATCAATGTAAAACCAAACTGGATGTCTGTTTGCACCTTCTGATGGTGGATGACATCCTCCAGTCTCTGAGGGGTGTTTTCCCCAAATCTGGTCACTTCTTCTCATCCTCATATCCACAGCAGAGATATTGATTGGTGTGGGATCTTAATGTACAAAGGGAGGCTGAAAACCTAACACACACTGGAAGTCTGGTAGATGAATGTTTAACAGAGCTTTGGGCTCAGAGATGGGCTTTGGGTTCAGGACGCACAGACTCCGATGTGGATGAACATTTATTAACACAAAACGACAACGGCACTCACACGTATTAGAAAGGCAAAAGATGAACATGTTACGGTTGACAGTAAAGAATCACAAGGAACGCGCATATGTATAACACTGACGATAAGAACATTAACCTTACATTAACACGTTATATCAACAATGACCAACACTCTGCACACTTCGACATGGGTTTAAATACATATAAACAAACAAGGTGCAGGTGTGTGCAGGCGTGGCCACAAACAGATCCTCCTACTACATGTGGCTGACCAAACCACGTGACTCGCAGGAGGCGAGCATTCCGTGACACTGGCCTCATGTCAGTTATCAGTCTGACAGTCTGACAGTCAGGGCATTTGCTTGCTGTGTTGTGCAGTGGAAGTTTTCCTCAAAATATAATCTTTCAAGCTGAATGATAGAAATAACATGAGTATACATGGTATCATAATATGATTCCTTACATCACTCAATATATGCCTCATAGAAACTAATCACTTTATTGGAAGAACAAAAATATACCATACTGAAATAACTGGCGATGTGGCTAGGCAAACTAGGCTAGGCAAGAATCCAGTATTGACATTTCTCAAAGATTTTGCTGTGTAGAAATAAAAAAAAACCCTTTAACTCAAAGCATTATCAATAGCTATCAATATCAGCCTACAATTTTACATGCCAAAATGTGCAATAGAGGTGTCTGAAAGAGTGACAATAAAATCTATATTGCATTTTGGTAATGGCTAACATTTAGTCTACCCAGAATTCAGTAGTGCAGTTTAAATGATCAATTCTAAAATATAATGTTCCCTATACATTGAGTGTAACACATGGATAGATGCTGTGTACTGGCTAACCAATCATTTAACCAAAGGGCATGCCTGGAAACCTACCATTAATTATTCATCTCTCTGTTTATTAAATCCATCCCATCTCTAAAAATATGGAATTGTTGACATAGCTGCATGCTTCCATATCCTGTGAAGTGGTTGAATCTTGCGGATGTCCAGTGCTCAACTTCTTGCATGCAGCACAGTGTTGATTTTCCTTGTCTGCTATAGACACACAAAGAGAAATGTAAAAGCACTGGGACACTATTTCTGTGCCTGTTTAAACATCATGATATTTATGGAATGTCAGGGATTCTATTTTATTATCTGACACTATTGAAATGCTGTTCTGCTGAATCAACACTGTGGTGAAGGACAGACTGGAACTACCCTGTACTGATGAACATGCCTGGAGGGAATGTTATTGCCTACTGGAGTGTGAGAGATGTCAGCCTGTGGTAGCAGCATGAAAGCATGGGCAAGGATTTATTGTCATGCTGCAGATTCTGGGAACCACAGACTGGACTTATAGTTGTGTGCTAATTCCCAGTGAAGCCCACAAAGATTGCTGAAATGTATTATTGCTGTGAAACCCTGTTTTTAATTATTTTTTATCTATTTTTATCTATTTGTATATTTAATTTTATTTATTTAGATATTTATTTTGAAAATAAATAATATATTTACTTATTTATCCTTTCTCCTGGCTGTGTTGTTGTGCCTCATGATTTAAACCTGTAAAAAATATAGAGAAATTGGTGATAGTTTTTTCTTTCTGACACTAACAAGATTCTATGAAAACATAATAAATAATAATAATAAAATTACCCGCAAGGCTAAATATGTTTGTTAAAGGCTGGAACTTGTGAAATTGACCTACAGACCACACAACCTTGTGGAGTACTTCAGTGTACCAGTGTACCAGTGCACAATGCTAGTCAACTCAGCCATATGAGCAATAAGCCCAAACTGTTTGACATTACCAGAGACAGCAGGGAGAGAGAGAGGACCTCACTAAAAACATCTCATGTTGGGTCATCTGGTTTAGAAAAATGTGAACCACTAATTTATTCCGTCAATTGGCTCTTTCTTTTCAGCATCAATCTTGTATGAATGCCTGTGCTTTCATAATGTACTTTGTGTTCTACCACCTCAAATCCCAAAATGTGCAAGGTGTGATGTGCTATTATTACTTATTACTAAGGTATTTTTTGCTAAATTATTGTCAGTAGAACATAATTTCTAAAATATGTTTATAATAACTTAGTAGATACAACTGAAGACCACATTAATTATTCAGCTCTGTAGTAAGACATTACTGGTCCATTTATATATATTAGATTTCAGCATTGTAAATATATATAACAGATTTAAACATGAAAATGAAATCCCATTTAAAAAATTCTCACAGTGCCATCTGTCCTTAGTTGGTTCTCACTGAGTGGGCTGGCATACAGATACATGTACAGATGGATGTCTAACAGAATGTAGAATGGATAAGCATAGTACAAAACTGAAATAAATGTTTCTTCTTTCTATTTTTCTGTTCAGTTGTTATAAAATGTCCCATTTGAAATTATTTGGCTTCAAGTAGTTTGGACAGAATTTCCAAATGTTTGCTTTATTTTATTAATGTGTTTATCTCAGTAAATATTTAACATTGTACTTACAGTCAAGCTTGTAAGGTGATTTTTTATTTATTTGTTTGTTTGTTTAGTAATGAAGTAATGAAGCATTTAGTAATCAGAGTAATGAAGCAACTCAACTATTTTTGCATGCACTAAACATCATGATGTGAAAAGAATAGTAAGGGTTTTGTGTTTGTGCTTTTTAGTTTAGTTTTTTTTTTTTGTCTCATTTGATGGTGTGTGTTGAGAATGTTTGAGTCAGTGACAGTTTATTTGTATACATAAGATAAGTTATGACCGGTTCAAGACAAGAACTAAGTGCCACATCCATTTGTAACTTGTCTGATTAATAGTCAAACCTGATTCTGGAAAATGTTCCCCCAAAAGTTTTGCAAATGGAAAGTGCATCTCATTTTTTTAATTTGTTAATTATCATCTTAATAATGAAGCGGACTATTTTCAGATGTTTAACAATTTGTAAAGGTCAGTTATTGATATTTCAAAGTCTGACACCTTTTGCCTTATTTCTACTTTCTGACTTTCTCCATGTTGATAGTATAATAATGAAGCCCCACATTCATCCCCAGAGGGGTCAGGAACGACCTGTTTTGAGTTCTAAGAAATTCAGTTCTAAGATATGTGGGGATGGGGCTTTAAAATATAAACACTAATATAAAAATGAGCATTATATATATATTGTCTGTGTGTGTGTGTGTGTGTGTGTGTGTGTGTGTGTGTGTGTGTGTGTGTGTGTGTGTGTGTGTGTATATGTGTATATGTGTGTAGGCCAACAGGCTTAGACAAATGGTATGTAATATGGAAACATCATATGCCAGCCTGGGGAGGTGGGGCTTTCACATGAAGCCAGCCATTTCATTCAGGAAAGCTGGGGGTGTTCCAGAAAGCAGGCTTAATGAAGCCTTAAAATAGCACTGAACTCTAAGTTGATTTACTGGAATTCCCAGAGTTATCAGTTCCAGAATAACTCAATCACATTTTGGCAGTTGAGGTCAATCACTTTTGACTAGACTAAAGTTGGGTTAAAATGATGACTTTAAAAGTCATCATCAGATGAATGCTGATAATAGAACTCAGCATGGATACAAACATCAAAAACTGTGGAGTGTCTAATTCCATTCTATCGGAGCTTAACATCTGTATATGAAGATCTTGAACATACTTTACATCAACTTCTGCAAATGAACAACAGTGAGTCAATAGCCTTATGAGTTAAAGAAATTGTAAATTTGCCTAAGCAAGCTTAAAATGATCATGTTTTGCTCATATTCACTTAATTCCCCTTGTGATAATCTTATAACTGTACTCTTATCATTAAGTTTTGTTCTGGACACAGCAGAAAAAAATGATGAGTCTAAGTAGCCTTCAAGTTATAACGTATTAGGTAATGAAGAAGTGGAGACATCATGTATGTTTGAATCCTATGGCAATTACTGATTATTTGATCTTACATTAAAACATTATATTTACCTCTAGAAATTCATAGCTATAGAAGGACCAATACATCTCCAGTGCATTTATAGGTGTTATAGTTATTTTACTGAAATTGTAAAATGCTTAACTTGATAATCTCATAACCAAATATTGTTTTTTCCTCATCCTAGCTGTATGTAAAGGCGCTGTAAAAGGTCCGCCATATAAAGTCATGATCATTTGGGATTTATATATATTTTGCATATGCATAAGGAAATTAGAACATTAGTTTTCCTTTATATTTGCAGGGAATTAAGAAAAAATAAATAGAGAAAAATTTTTTATCTAAGAGCTCAAAATGTTTATTGACCTTTTGAAACATACATTCAGGGGGATGATGATGGTTTTCAGAAGAAAGTCAGCAGCGTGTCTATAGTATCACACATAGCACAATAAAAGACAAATGCGTTCTCAGGGGTGATCCTAAGTCCACTCAGGCACTGGAACCTTGCCTTGCAGATTCCTATTTTCATATCTCAGTGGTGGCTCTAAACCTGCTGTGGGCCAGATTGTAGCATGACTGTGGTCCAGGCTCCCAAGCAGAGTAAAGTGTTATAACAGAAGTCTGGGGTACCCTCTGTCACCAAGAGGGAGACCATCTAACTGGCCTATAATCACATAGCAAGAAATAATCTCATATTCATACAGTTCTGTGTTTCATTTCAAAATCTATGTATCCTGTACAAGTTTGCTGTTTCCTGTAATTTAAGGTTTTAAAGCCCATTTTAAAGCCCAGAGTCCATTTGCCTTCAAAATTGGTGACAAGCTGCATGCCATAGCATGTTATCTTGACAGTTAAGCAGACTGAGTACATTGTGAAATGAAGCCTTGAATATTTTGTCATTACCTGCGCATTAATATACAGACATTAGTTCACAAAATCTTTGATTTACAGAAGGAGCATTCATAAGAATGTGGGTGTACACAGCCTATAAGGAATAAAATTCATGGTAAGGATTATGGTGGTAAACTGCCCAATGTCTAAAGCAACTTGGGAGCACAACCAAAGTGCACAGACGCACTTGGCGAGGCCTGCTTTATAAATGGACAAACATACAGCTGTACCAACAATAGGCTCTGTTATGTTCATTTCCCTCTATTAAAAAGAAAGCCTCCAGTGATGAAGACGTAGGCTAGTGTATAATATTTGTATTTGAACTCAGACTGTATTTGAATATAGCCTAAGTTCTAAAATGCAATATTGACAAAGCTGTCAGAAAACTGACCACTAAAAGTGATTTGAGAAATTAGTGGGGTTTAATCACTTTTCATAATTTGTATTATGTAATTTAATCAATAAGATCACTCCTTGTAGTTTAATCAGTAAGATAACCCATAATGTCAGTTATATGCCCTAGGAAAATGACTCCATCTTTGCACTGAAGATTCATTCTGTGTCATATAGTTTGCTCCTACAGAGCAGATTATCATCACAGCATATGTTGCCATGGTAACTAACCTATACCTATTGAGTTTGGTTTTTGGAATGGAAAACCTGAGGTTTCCTCAGACTCTGATTTAGAAGTTCTGGGTTTGTTGCTAAACCCACTGTCTGAAACACCACCTGGACATGTTTGGAAGACATCACTGGCTGCTCACTTCTTATATTCTTATATGACTTACATTTTCTTCAAGTAGGAAACATCTGTGTACTAATAAACAGAGAAGTACCAAGGCTTCACACCCAATGAATACATATTCACTTCTGCCAGTCATTGATGGCTTTAGCTGATTCAGTTGATAAAGGCAATAGAACATGGTGCTGCACTAGAAAACCAGTATTTTATCTATTTGGAAGCTGACAGTTTTGCAGATAACCAAAAGTTAGCTACATATCAAAGAGTATATAGGAGCCATGGATATTTTTGAGTGGGTCCTTGTTTTGAAAAATATACACATTATATAATTCTATAATGTAATTTTACATTTCATAATAGTAAATATAAAGGTAAATAATAAACAGTGGTTGCATATGTCCTCATCAGAGGTGGACTGGGGTTTAAAATAGTACGACTATTTAATATGGTCTTCTTTTGCCTTTAGAACAGAATAAATACACTTGAGCATCCATTCTACAAAATGTTAAACAAATTATTCATGAATATTGTACCAAGGGGAATTAAGTGCATTGTGCATTTGCTGCAAATTGGATGGATGCAAAATTTTGCTGCACAGAGTCCTAACCACCTCTTCAAAAAGATGATTGATAGCTGAGATCTGGTGCAGGCCACTAAAAAACCCTCTGATTCATGTTCCTGGAACCATTTGGCAATGACACATGCTTTATCATGCTAGAAGTGTCCATCCAAGTGTGAACAAACTGTAGACATTCTTAGGGGCTGTAATATATGCCAGAAAATGTCCCACGCCATCATTCTGCCAGCACCAGCCTGTACTGTTAACACAATACAAGAGTACTCCATATCATTGGTATTTCCCATTCCAACATTCAACTGAATACTGACACATGACATTGTGTGAAGTACCTAATAAACTGGCAGTTCATGTTTTTTATTTGTTTGAAACATTATACATCTTCATTAATATATGATGATTATCTTAAGTAATATATTAAACAAATAATACAAATAAATAATCTGTATAAATAATACAGATAATACAAATTAACTGCAAGAAAAGGTTTTACATTTACATTTACATTTATGGCATTTAGCAGATGCTCTTATCCAGAGCGACTTACAAAAGTGCTTTGTCATTTACTCATTTACCTAGTACAATACAGTAGGTTAGAATTAAACATACCAATGAACTAGAATACTGTAGAATACAAGGAGGAATGCTGATACCTAGAAGTACAAAATACATAAGGTCTATTTTAAACAATGATTGTTGTTGTTGTTGTTGTTGTTGTTGTTTTGTTGTTGTTGTTGTTGTTGTTGTTAAGGTTAGTTGTGTCAAAGGTTCGTTTTTAAGGTTAGTTGTGTCAAAGGCAGGAGCAGTACTGTAGTAGAGTACTGATCAAGTGAAGAGGAAAAGGATGCGTCAGTGTCAGCTTTTTAAAAAGACCCAGTAGTCTGGGACTGGTGTAAAATCAGGATATGGTGACAATACTGCTTACTTTGGATATTTTGAGTATCAAGCAGATAAACAATATAGACTTTTTCCATAGCCTTTTTATCTTTCCAAAGATAACATCACTCAGAGTTTACTCCAGGTCATGCATTTTAAAACAGGTATACTGTATGTTGCTAGTTATACTTTGCAATAAATAAGATTCTGAAACCCTGGAATTAACAAATTATAAGAGCATTTTATAGGGATCAATTTATGAAATTATAGCAAGTGGGACATATCAAGCATTTGATATTATATATAAATATAATAATTATATATAATGTATTTTTATAATAATGTAAATGTAATTTGAAGTAACTCTTAACTGTACATTTCTTTGAGGTAACTATAAACTTTGCTGGATGCAGACACATCAAGTAATATGTCTGATCAGCTGCTATCACTGCTGTCATTAAATTTGATTATGCCAGATGGTGATAGAAAATGTACTGAAACAAGAACATTCTCATACACATGATTTCAAAAGGGGCTTTGAACATTCTGAAAAGTTGAACACTGATAATAGGTATTGAATTTTGTTTTTATGTTTGCATAGTGTCATTCCCATTACTTGTAAAACAACTCATTTATAAATAAAAAGGAGGTATGGGTCTTGTTTATTTTATGCCATTATATATCATTATCTAAGCATTGTCTATAGCAATATCACATGTCTGTACCATGTCATCAGTCTTTATTTGTTGTGAGAAATAACAAAGGGTTATAATCAACATGACCTACATGCCAAAACAGTAGGATGAAGACAAACCATACACAGAAAGATCTACAGAATAAGTATTATTCGATGAACACTGTTATTGGTATATCATATTGCTTTGCTAAAAATGTTAAAGAACAGTGCAGCAAGACCAGAAGACATTACTGGACTCTGGGTGTTTTCCCTGATGAATTCATGTCAATTCACTGAAACTGGTGATTAAAGTTGCCAGCCAAGCATATTCGACTGGTTGGTCTTGAAAAACGAGTTCTTTTCAACAGTATTTTTAGGTCATTGTCCTAATGTAAGGTGAAGTATTCTCTATTGAATTTTAAGGATTTAGTTGGATTTAAGCAGTTAAAGCAGTAGTTCACAAAAAAATCTCCTTAAACCAAATGTAGTTTGATATCCACTTCTTGCTTCTTAAGTTTTGCTTCTGAAGTCAGCATGGCTTAGAAGTAAAGTAAGCTTATGCCAGCAAATGAGCATGATCTGAACTGCAAGATGAAATTATCATACACTTGCCTCAGTAGTTAAGCAATCTCAAAGGGACTTGCTTATTTGTTTGCTGTCACTGTATGACATGTTGCCCTAGGCATCAACATTGATCCCTGTATTTCAACAGAATTCTAGTTCAATGGTATTTTGGACTGTACCTACTGTACTGGCTAGGATGCATTTTTTGAGTAAACGACAAAGCACTTTTGTAAGTCGCTCTGGATAAGAGCATCTGCCAAATTCCATAAATGTAAATGTAATTGTTGCAATTTATAAAAAATGTCATATATATAAAAACAGTAGTAGCAGCAAGAATGAAGCAAGAATTTGACCTGTACTTTTGTGCATTTTATCATTTGAAATTTATTTGATGACTTAAGTTGTGGTTAGGTATTCATCAAGGCAGGCCAGTGGGAGGCTTCCTGAACATCAGAGTGAAAACTGATTTCACTTTTGGATAAGTGGACATGTTTACTATTTTGGACATTGCCTGAAATTAGCCTGACTTCCTTTTTGCTGTTCTGTAGGATGCTACATAAATTCTCATATAAAAGCATTTGCAAAAAAGGTAATTTTTCAATTCTTTTTCAGAGATTTATAGCCTGTAATTAGGAGGCATGTCAAAGCCTGTCCATTCCTGGTAACACAACAAGTCCATTCCTGGCATGTTTAATGTTACAATTTATGTTACCAGGCTAAACTGATAGCAAACAAAAGTGTAAAATTGCAAAATGCCACAGGAAAATGGCAGCAAAGAGCTAGACCAGCAGTAACTGATCAGCAGTAACATCTACTGATGTATAGCCTCAACTGCTATCTAGTAAGATCAGCATTTTTGCCCTGTGATATTGTATGGTACCTTTTGGCTACTTTAGATTTATGTTACAATCTTTTGCACATTTTATCATTCCAGATTAACTCTGTGCTATATTTTATATGAACCCCACACTGTCATAAAAATGCAGTAATGATATTTGCAATTGTGTTGAATGTGAATTGTGTCTAAAATAGGAAAATATATATATATTTTGCAACACAGAATTGTCTGACTGTAGTATTATCAGATGAGTAAGAGGAATGGGAGGATAGATAATGCATTCGTCCTTTGTGTGACATGGTGGTTGCTCAGAAACAGGAAGCCTGCTTTGTAGTTCATCTGAGTTGAACAAGAGATATGCGCAGCTTTGATTCAAAGATGAACTGGGGGATGGGGAGAATTAAAGTATTTTTTTATTTAACACTGTGTACGAGTGAACTATCTTGGGGAGGAATCTTCAGGGGAGGGGGGCAGCATTGGTGGTTATTATAAAATACGTGACAGTCTTTATGGTGCTCCATCAGTGGTGCCTTCTGGATGTCTGCCATCACAATAAGTATGCGGGAGGCACTGCACCCCCACCCCTCCACCCACTCACCCGGTTCTGCATTGTCCTCAGATGAACCATGCACTGCTGCCAAGAATGAAGCACAGTTTATAGAAGGTAACTGGGTTAGAAGCCAGCAATGAATTTCAGCAACCAAAAAGAGAGGAGGAAAAAAAACAATCAAAGGTAAGCAATTTTTCCTCAGTAAACTTTTGTTCTGTTTCTGTGGGAAAGTGGAGTAAAAAGGAAAGGTGCAAAGCAGGTGAAAGTAGTGGAGAAGGAGGAAAGCATATTAGGCAAGAGGAAATCATGGGATTACTCACAGTTGTACAGACAGGGTCCTCACATGCACTCTAGAAATGAGTATGTTGGAGCTGACAGTGTGCAAGACATTGACATTTTGGTACAACAGACTTTTGTGAACTACCATGTTCAAGTAAGGATGTCATAGATTTAATATTAGAAACTAGAACTTGGAAATGGCAAAATATCTCCACATTTTTATCAGTTCCTTCTTCTGAATAAATATCACTAGTCTATTTTCATTTTTCAGTGCAGAATACAAGTACATAACTTGCAATTTGTAAAATAGTCATTGGGAGCAAACTCACAGCAGCAGTTATAAAATTTTAATGCATAGGTACTGTTTTTGGAATGGACAAATGGACAAATCCAGAAGACGCTCCACTGTGTAACACCTTTCATGTAAAACTTATTCAAAACAGGAGATTTTGTTTATGTTCTTAATTGTGTGACTTCTGAAATATGACATCTCAATATGAAGTCTCATTACATGGGTAATAAAGATTTTCACTGTATACGCAGTGTAGCTGATACATATCTATCTATTCTCATAAATGCCATTTATATGGCAATAATTGCAATGAAAATACATTTAGTATACATAATGAGTACTTTCCTGCATGTTAAAAATCTGAAAGATAAAAGAAATAATTAATATTGATGATAGCTTGAGAGGCAAGATAGTGTTGAACCTGTTACCTTGAGCCTGCTTCCATGGAAACACAGTAGCAGATCTACTAATTCTGTGGTGAATAAAAAATTATGCTTTCATTCTTGTAATAGAAAAGTGCTATGTGGCTTGACTTTTGACTTACTGCAGTTTTGTGCAAATTACATTATATCAAATTGCAAAAAGTTGCAATACATAGCATGATTAGAAACCTTTGCATATGCACAAATAAGCATAGCTTACAAGGAATTCATTCTTGATTTTTTTTTTTTTTTATTTGAGCTCACAATTTATTAAAAATCAGCTCGTTTAAATTTTATAGAAATTCTACAAGCTTTTCAGTAATTTTTGGCAAGTATGGAAACTTTGTATGCATAGTCACATAACATAATTTGTCCATAATGTTTTGATTACTCACAGTTTTCATTCTAGGGGCTGCATGTGTGATAATATGGTCATTTCATTTTTTAAGAGAATTTCAGCAATGTATTTGGACTTGTACTTTTGAATTTGATTTGCCTTCTGTACTGAAAACAGATAACTGGTGAGTACTCAGATTGAAACAGTTCTACTGTATATTATTTGCAGGATCATCAGTAAAGACTTAGGGAGAGGGGTTTACACCTAAACAATCAGAGCAAGGAGGTGACTTTAGGTAATAAGGGCAATTTATTAGTAGAAGATATATAAAAATCCTTTTTATTCAGCCCAGTAATATTTCTTTAAGAAAAAACACAATAATTTACAGGATGCAAACCTGGTACAAAATGACATAACAGCCTTGTAAAAGCTCACTGACGTGCACATGTGACAGCAGCCCACCTTCAAAGATAACACTCGCTTCAACACTCCCTCTGATTGTCAGACGAACCAAAATATTTTTTTTCAAAACAGTTGACTGGTGATATTTCATATAGCTTCAAAGCTTAGTTGTCCCATATTACCTGAATGCACCACTAACCAGAACTATTGTTACGGTAAAATTGCTCAAATAAAATGAATCTTCAATGAGAAATTCTAGTATGTTTCTCATAAACTATTAGTTATTGACCATTGAATGTCCATGACTTATTTGATTGGTTAATTAATTTGATATGCAAAACCTTCCCATTTTGCTGAATAATCCCTGAATTGTTAAATAAATTAAGAATGGGATGTTTTATTAAGGTGCTTAATCATCTTGGCTATGTCTAAGTGGCAGTGAAGAGCATTGTCTGACATTAATTCATGCTTAGCACTTCATTTCCTAGCCTAATAAATAAAGCAGATTTTTCCACATATAAAACAAAAATACTCCAATATTTTGTTACTTTGTGTATGATCTCTTTCTAAATAGCTGGATAACAAATCTGTTAAATTTGGCTTCATGTGAGGTAGGCTGCTAGGTAGCTAACTACAGCCTTCCAGTTGACAAAACCATAGCTCCATGAATCCGTATAACTGTTGCCAGTTTGCCCACATAACATGTATTATCTGAAACTCAGTTCCAAGACCAGACATACCAATGTGATAGTGCCATATGCCTAGCCCTGAATGAAATCACATGACCTTCATCCAGAACTCCTTGGAACACTGGAGGACAACACTAGAAGCCAACCTGAAGACAATTGCCCAAGTGACCATAAAGTGTGGTCTCCACTGCTGTTCTTCATAGTCCTGAATTACCTTAACTTATCAATAAAGGTGGAAATGGATGCAGATTCAGGACCGCAAACAGCCACCTCCTGTACATTGATGACATCAAGCTGTATGACTGAAATGAATATTAATTCACTGATCCACCTGACTAGGCTCTACAGTAATGACACTGGAATGTTATAAAGGTAGGAGAAGCGTGATAGTGCTAAATATTCAGGTTGTAGTACTGTGATAATAATGTGTGTGTGTGTGTGTGTGTGTGTGTGTGTGTGTTTGTGTATGTATATATGTTTAACTGACCTAAAGAAGTGCTGCATCTAGTAAATATGCCCCAATTTTAGCAATATTAATCTATATAAAACTGTTGGACAGTTTCAGACCTTCATTCAGTGGAATAACTTTATGTAAATTCACAAACTACACATAAATTCAAACAGTACTTTTGAGGTATACCTGAAAAACAATCAGGTTTTATAATTTCTGCCCCACATTTTAAAAGGTGTAAAGATTTACAAGACATTTCTACTTATTGGATAAACTCTCTGGAGAAAGCTGTTTATTCTACAACTCATATGACATAATTTAGCTACATTACATAAATCCTGTCCTTTCTTGAAAATGTTTTGTTCTTGTACAAAAAACAACTAGTTGTTCTTGAAACCTGAAACCTTGGCTGGTGTGTGCTCTGCATGCTAATAGCAGAATCATAAGTGGGACAGGAACAAAGACAACCTTTGTAATTACCAATGAATCTGATGATTGACTGATAAGGTGATGTCTTAGCAACAGCAATACATATCTGTTTGCACGATATAAGCCCTGTTCTGTGTAGTGAAATTCAAACATTTCAGAGGTACATTAATATGATACTAGTAGTGACAAAGCATGGTATTAGAAATATAATAGTTTGGGAAGTCTGCCATCATTGAAGGATTGAGTAGCTGTGCTAAAGGTTTGAGTAGCTGTTCTAAAGAACTGCTTGACTCAGTGGCATAACTACCGCTGGGGGGTGGGGGGTGCAGTTGCACTGGGGCTTGTGATGCGCAGGGGGCCCGGAGTGACTGGGGACCCTACAAATCCAGTCAGGCCCTTTTCATCAGGGCTTACACTAAGCATCTAGAATTCATGGACTGGTCCATTATCCCTCACCAGCCAGCCTAAAAAACACTGCTTAATTTAATTAATTTATACCTCTCTTATTAATATTATGTCTTATCCATGGTAGACAAACATATCATTCAAACATATGTTCATTATAACTCTAAAATCCTAAAACATGAAAGTAATTCTATTAAAATATATCAAGAAATTTATTGTAGCAAAATAAGCATGTAATGTAGTATATACTTTTTCTCAGAAAAATTCTTATTTGGCCAGTAGCATGTTAGATAAATATTACATATATGTATTGCAGTCCAATTACATAGTCCAGCATAAATGTTTAGGTTAATGTCAGTGAAGGTTTTGAATTTTTATGTATTCTGTGGAGTACTGGTGGTAGTTGTTGCTAAGTAAATTAAAGCACAAAAGCTCAAATGCGAAAAGAAAAACGTGAATGGTTGGCTGAATTAAACAAGACTTCCTAAACTGGATTCTTAGAGTCTTAATAATGTGGCTGTTGTGGTTGACTATTGAAAATGCCAGACAAGAACTTAGACTTGGAATATATTATGACCTATGATCTATATGAAGTTCAGGCATATGTTCACACACACACACACACACACACACACACACACACACACATATATAGATATATAAACACTTTAATAGATTATAATTTTATAGTATAGACAAATTTTCTCATTTCAGCAGCAAACTTTGCATTAACATTTAATTGATTGAGAGTTAATAGTGACTCAGATAGCCTATCCATCTTCAATTAACTATTAACTTAATTAAGGTGACATAATTAAATAGTGGTAGCAGTACATAGGGGTAGTGGTAGCTTTGTGTTTAAGGTAGTTGACTTGTAATTGGCAGGGTACTGGTTCAAGTCCCGCCACTGTTGGGCCCTTAAGCAAGGGCCTTAACCCTTAATTGCTCCAGTTGTTCTCACTCATAATTGTAAGTCGCTTTGGATAAAAGCATCAGCTAAATGCTGTTAATGTAAATAAAGTCAGTCCAGCTATAGTCCAATCCATTAATAGAAAAGTGTTAACAGTTTATGGAAGAACTGAACGATAGTAAATATATTAGGTGTTAACAAACTATAGGTAAGTATACATGTCCAAAAGAGATAAAAACAAGGAAATAATGAAGTTGTTAGGGGTGTGTGTTGGTGGTGATTGGCTTCACAAGTTACATTGTGTTATTTGTTCAATTATTACAGCAAGAAATGTTGCAGTTGGAAGGCTCTTTGTTAGAAAATGTACATTTCCATTGACAGCATTTACCAGATGCTCTTATCCAGAACGACTTACAAAAAGTACTAGAGTTTGTTAGTGAACAAGAAGCAGTCAACATCAGTGCAGGGTCAGGGTCAGTGGTCATTTAAATATTCCACAAATAGATGGGTTTTCAGTCTGCATTTGAAAAATGGTAGGGGAATCATCTTTTCAAAGTTTTTGTCCTTGATAGTGTAACTGTCTCTGAATTTTTTAATTAATCATCTCGAATCATCAACTCATAAACAATAAGGCTGGTTTGACATTTCTGTGAAATAAAAGGCTTTAGATGGCTTTTAGAATAGGATTTGGTGGAATGACCTCTTCATGGTATATTGCCATTGATACTGATTTCTTTCTATTTCACAATTTCTAGATAATCCATTATACTAAAGAATGATGGACTTAAATTTTTCCCTTTAAGTTCTGTTGGAAGTTCTGTTCCTTTTAAGGTCCTTCTGTGGGCCTATACTGACCTATACTGACCTTGACTTGTCAACTGTTTTATTAGCACTTGTACACTTAGGCCAATTTAGTCTATGTTCCTCATCTTTATATAAAACAGGCTCATTGTATTAACTGGTGTGGATAATGTCTTTATAAAAAAAAAGTACTGCATAGAAATAATCTAATACAAGGACTGTTTTAATGCTGAAGTGAAAGAACTTTGTAGTTACAGATGTAAATTTCTATTAGCTAGTCAGCTAATGGTAGTTAGTTAGGTAACTACTAAAAAGAAACTAAGTATCATTATTTTGCTGATTGGTGATATTTCAGTAATGGTAATGTTTAATAAAACTGTTAAAAACTTGTGTGAATGTGGTTTTCTGCTTTGTGATGTACTGCATTAAAAAAAATGCTGCAGTTCTAAGAGCATATGTAAAAGGCTTGATCTTATGTTATGTGATTTGTCATATAAATATCAACAATTCCAAATTCCTAACCCTCATTATTGAAAACTACATTGGAAATGTTACATTGATATTGCCTGTTGTGTAATGAAGTGTAAGATTTTAAGATAAAGGTAAGCGAGTAACCAATTATGCATACACTGATGATTTACTCTCTTTCTCTCTCGCTCTCTATCTATCTATCTATCTATCTATCTATCTATCTATCTATCTATCTATCTATCTATCTATCTATCTATCTATCTATCTATCTATCTATCTTTTAACAAACCTACCAAGGTGTCCATTCTTCCTTTTTGAGTCCCTGTTAAGGATGCAGTTTCTGCACTAGCCTGGGGGAAAATTAGAAAATTGAAATATTACTATTAAATATTTTCTTCATAAAGAAATAATCCATTCCAAGCTTTGTGCCTTTCATCTTATTTTCATTGCTTACAAACATTAAATTATTTTATCTTTTGTTTGTTACGTTTTGGACACAAAATGAACATATTTAACATGGTAGTATGGCAATAATGACATGTACATAGTGAAGTAAAAACAAATACTTTAAGTAGTTTTGTGAGTCTTACTAGCATGGTTTACAATTGTAGTGTGCTATCTAAATAATCTGCAAGACATAGCCTCTCTTCCTTTCTACAAGGCAATGCCTTGGGGTAATAAGATCATAGAAAATGTTTTAAATGTTTTATTGCCTCACATGTATTTGTGGTTTAAGAATTGTACATTGCAGATGAATTGTATTGCAGACACTTCTAGAGTTGGACTAACTGTGTAGTACACACTTTATCATTGCTAAAGAATAGCTACTGGCTGCATAAGCTTGCACTACATGTACACCCCCCACCCCCCCACACACACACAAATGCACACTCTTGGTCAAGCTACATTTGCATTGCATATCTTAGTTTGCATATGACCTGACTGATGATTAACTTTGCAGAGTTCCTTAGTTATTTATGCTAGTTTATGTTAGTTTTGTGCAGTTCAGTAAGTCTGTTTGCAAGGCATAGGACACCACACAAATGTAAAAATCAGATATCACTGTAATTGTGTAAGGTACACTGTTTGTATATTCAACATGTATAATTCACCTACATTTTAATACTCACAAGTATGGTTACATTACATAGTCGCATAAATACATCCACGTCTGGTGGTGTTTTGTTTTGATTTGCTTTGTTTGCTAGCATATGTCAGTTCTGCAGGTTTTGAAATTCCTGCAAATGTATGACGTTTGAAGGGATTATAATTTACGTTTAAAAAAACCCACTTCTACTGTGGCTAGAATTGCGCGGGTACATGTATCCTATTCTTAACGTATTTAAAACATTTACACTTGTTTCCTAAATCTATGCATGAAGTATATTTTGTGCATTATGTGCAAAGCACTGGACATGCTATGTTGCATTTTTAAATAGTTTACAGAGATGTCGGTCTATTTTGTAAGGTTGCTTAAAAAGCTACATTTACAGTTTTAATAAAAAACTAATTATAAAAGAAAAATTTAATCTTTTTAACCTACGAAACTATCTCCTATTAAAAACTATTAAAAAGTTCAAATGTATATGCAGTAGCTAAAATGGTTATTTAAAACGATTCTTCTATCATTAGTAATATGTTAAATAGCCTATTATTGATAGAAGAAAAGGCGTTTTAGATAACCGTTGACGCATACTCTTGTGCTATAACGTACGTTTTTTATGTAGATTATAGTAATTGCAATGTCACCATTCTTTAAGTGATCGGTTTTTGACCTATTATTCGATTCACGCTCGTGTGTGTGTAGTGTAATCCTAAAGAACTGTGGTGAATGTCCACATTTCAAGTGACACCTCTGTACACACCTTAAATTGTTGAGTGTGAGCAGAGTTCCTTGCACTAGTTAAGCTTTGTATATTAAGGATTTCAAGTGAAGCATGGCATTTTTGACTATTGTGTTTGTTTACTTTTGAACTGTTGTGACGACAGATCGTTATGTCTCATCTGAGTTGTTGGAGTATCTTTCCGAATTGATGTATGGAATTAAACAAACTGAATATGTTCATTAGTGGTTTATTTGCTAGAATCAAGAGCGCCGACTAGTGGCCTACAGTTAGCCAAAGGCTGTTCTTAAATTGCTACATCATAATGAAAAAGAAATTAATATCTTAATTTAACAAAGCGAACATCATCGATCACTATTTGAACTATTTTCTACAGGTATCTACAGAAAAATAATTTGATATTGTTAATTTACACTATTGTTTACTTTCCTAGCTATTTCTGTGAAGTATGGAGCTATGTGGAGTCAGGCACGTCATCCTAATCATTAAATTGCCGCTGAATGTCACCAAAACAATTCTGGTCGTTTGTAAAATCGAAGCAGTATTGTTGATGCCAGATGTGCACAAGCCTGTCGGGCTAACCTTTGGTAAATATGGGTCAGCAAACAAGTTTGACTGGAAAGATGGACAAACATTTGACTAATAATGTCTGTTTGTATGACATTAAGACATGCTATTTTCGTCACAAAGAAGGTTATGTGCTTTTGTTTACTAATGCCATTATTAACTACAAACAAAGACCCCGCCACACCACCCCATCCCCCATGAGTACAGTGTTTTAATGAAGGTGCCTCATTAGATATGGAAGTAAATAGTCTTTCCAGATGTGACTGGTCCTTCATAGTTTTAAGAATGAGTACAGTGTAATGTCCAGTGTGAAATACTGCAATGCGTTTTACATGTACCTTCGTCAACACACCCGGTTTAAACTTTGCGTTCGCTTGCATCAATCCACCAGAAGTTAGCAGTAGTTTATCCCCACAATGAGAGGAGTCGCTGTGGATTCGGAGGCGGAGAGAGGTTCATTCAAATCCTTACCCGGTCCTATAAAAAGGCAAGTTCAGTACACTAGATCCAAACAGCTGAGGATCTGGACCGGCTCAGGACGCATAGTGGATTGATCGGATTAGGCGAGTGCACTTGGCAGCATATTAGGCAACATGAATACATTCAAGGCGCTGAAAAACGCATTTGTATGTCTTATCTTGTTGCCACGCTTCCTCGTCGCGGCGCTTATGCTGTGGTTTCTTGATTTTTTGTGTGTAAGGAAAAGGGTGTTACTTCAAACAAGGGACCAAGAAGACAGCATCGACGACCCTCCGCTCTGTGTCTCCGACTCCAACCGGATGTTCAGCTGGGAGTCGCTCAAAGCTGTCTGGCATGGTCATAAACTAGACTTTTTGAAATCGGCGCACCTTGGCTATGAAGCACCCAACAGTGAAGTTGTGCAGCTTGAAGACTCCAAAAGGAGCAGGATTCTTGAGTATGCGAAAGGCAAGAGGCCACTGATTTTAAATTTTGGCAGTTGTACCTGACCGCCGTTTATGACACGCCTGAAGGCGTTTCAGCAGGTTATAAAGCAGTACGCTGATATAGCAGACTCCTTACTTGTATATATTGAAGAAGCGCATCCGTCTGATGGATGGGTGAGTTCTGATGCCCCTTACCAAATTCCCAAACATCGCTGTCTTGAGGACCGATTAAAAGCTGCGAAGCTAATGAACCAAGAGGTACCAGGGTGTTTGATCGTCGCCGACAGCATGGATAACTCATCGAATGCCGCATATGGAGCTTATTTCGACAGACTTTACATCCTACAGGAAGGAAAGATTGTTTACCAAGGTGGCAGAGGACCAGAGAGATATCGAATCTCTGAGTTGAAGAATTGGCTTGATCAGTACAGAAACCATATAAATGATTCTATAAACGTTGTTATTCACGTGTAACTGAAAGTTTGTAGAGAGAAAAGGCTGCTATCTCGGAGGAAAACCAGGTCAGCTCTTTTTCAAGAGGACAGTTTCATAAAAGAGTTTTGAAAATGATTTTCCTTTAACTCCTGGGCATATTTTTCGTAGGTTGTTCTACTTAATGTGACGTTTTCCCCAAATGTGGCGAATAGTTTATGTGTACAAAAGTGTCTGTAGGCTAGTTGTCATCTCCGAGTATAGTGCTTATCGAAGCGCACGAGTCAAGGCGCGCGAGTGAGTTACCTTCACTCTGTTGTCCTTTCGTATTGTTGTGAAGGCCGGTTTTTAAAAGGTTTCTAACCAGAAAACCGACACTGATATTTTTAAATACGTGAGGAAATGGAAGTGATTAATGTATGTTCCCACCCACAAATCACATTGTAAATAATTCCTTTTTATCAAACACATTTCTAATAAAACGTCTAATATAAGTATCTTGTGGAAGATATTTCATTATCATTCAGGTTAGATTTGTTTCCTATTACTTTGTTGCGATAATGATTAGATTATGCGTCAGGTAACCAATTTACGATTGTCCTAATCGTTGATGTTTCTCTTATTTTACGCACCTTACTCCCATCACGCACGCTCATGAGCGCGCGCACAAAAAAGTACAACTTATTTTATGGGATTTCTGTAGTCTGATGAAAGTAGCCTTTTCACATAGTAAAAGCGATCAAAACCCTTCACGTCCCCCAGAGGTTTAGCCAGGTGTCATAGACGTGTACCGAAAAAAAGAAATAAAGCTCTGTTAATCCGAATGCTCCATATTATTGGGTCCACGGTACTAATATTACAGGTCACGTGGCTTGCTAAACCCTGATTCCATGTCTACTGAACAAAACTGATGTATTCCTGCGTTTGTAGCAAACTTTTATTTCATTCATAACATTGTTGAATAAATTAAAAAAAAAATTTTTTGATAGTCAAGTTCTCATGAAATCACTTATTGAATGTTTAATGGCCAATGAACTTTATTTTTATCAGCCCTTCAGTTCATGGGTTAGAGTTGCTCTTTTTTCATCAGTGAGCAAATCTACCACTGTCACTGTTTTAAGATTAGCTCTTATAATGAATTGTCCTTTTCAAATTTAGGTTTTCATTTTTCTTCATATACAGTGTCCATTTTCTTGGCCTTACCTATGCTGCTGGAGACATTATAAGATACACAGAACATGTATCACTGAAAAATTGTCTCAAATGATATTGTTCAATCATTACTAGTGTTTTTGGTACTTGAGTAGACAAATAGCTTACGCTTGCTTTATGCTCTTTTGGAGATATGATCAGGATCAAATAAGGCAGTACTCAAATGAGAAACCATCAGTGATCAGTTCAAAATAATTTAACCATACAATAAATGATGTTAAAGATAAAAAGACTGAGCTGTGGGAGATGGATCTTGTATTACTTTGATTCAGGAGACACCTCCACCCCCCACATCCCAACCACCACACAAGTATTTAACTCATATTTCAGTGGATATAAAGCCCAGTTTGTGAACACTACATTACATGCTTTTAGATGTTATAATGCTAAGGTTGGCTGTAAGGTAGTCTGAAAGCAAAAAAGAGGCTGTACTTTTAAATTTGCAAATCAGAAATAATGTGTACAGTGTCAGAACAAGATACTCACACTTGAGAAATGTCAAATGTAATCTGCATTTTATCCTGCTGTTTAATGCTGAATAAACATTATTTGTTTGTAAATCAGCTACATTTTATAAAATCTTCCAAAATAATTAGTGTTAAACGCTAATATGGATAATATGGATTTAAAAGTGAAATAAAACTATTAATACTACCAATGACGTTGTGTTCATTTTGATTCACGTTTGTCATAGACAGCACATATGTTTACAATATCATGAAACAGTGGGCTTGTTTGTCTCAAATCACAAAATGGTAAACACTGACCATGATCAAGTTATACTTATAATCTTGTAATATACTTATAATATATTCTTATTATTATTGCCTATAATACTTATCTTTGTATTAGAGTTCAGTTGTAATAAAAGTGAAAAATAGTCATTTACTTTAAAATGGAGAATGTGTTAAGAGACAATTGATTTTCTTTATAGTATACAGAAATGCTTTAGACAAATGACTTAAGCAAAGTGTTGAATTTTTATGTAGGGAGAATAAAATTGATCATTCTGACAAAAAAATTTTTTTTTTATTATAGATCTTTTATTCAGCTCCAGAAAGAATGTTAGATGATTTATCATGGATGTAACAGTAGTCAGACTGGTTCATTGTGCTGCCACCACTACATCAGTCCTTCGGCTGGCATCAGTAAGTTATTACAAGGTCATTTTGCTTGTGCAATTTGGCATGCATGCAGATGTCAGTGCTGTCAGAGGGGAATAAGGGAAGTCAATTTTAGAAAGCAATGCACTTCACAGTTCTGTCTCACACCCAAAGCTATCACTTTTCCTGTTGCCTGGTTACTCTTTACCCTTGTGAGAATGAAAAGCTTTTTTGATTCAATCTTTCCTTCACAAGCCCAGGAAACTCCAAGAGATATTCACCTCCCTATGAATTCATCAATTTATAGTTTTCATTCATTTCTTTTTTTCTATATCATCAACATACAGTTACTGGCTTCCAAGATATCTTCAGTTTGTAGTTTTGTGAAAATACATGTATATACCTGCCGATGTGTTCATGTGTTATTTTATTTCATGTGATTGCATATTACAAGTGTGTGTGTGTGTGTGTGTGTGTGTGTGTGTGTGTGTGTGTGTGTGTGTGTGTGTGTGTGTCTGTGGGTGGGTGAGTGAGAACAAGAGAGATAGCAGATCAAATGAGAACACTGTGCAAAACATAGTAGACAATATTTGGATTGTCTAATCCGTTTTTATTTTGCACAAACTTCAGCTTGATCTTTAGACTTTATCTTTCCAAGCATCTGAACATATGCTGCCACACCAGTGGCTTTGATACCAACATTGTTATGGGTGATTGTACTGCAACAGAAAACTAGCATTTGGCCTACTCAAGGTTTTGTTTTTGTTTTGGTTTTTTTAACTTGACTTTTTAACTGATTCTCACGGCATTATTTTCTGTTTAAATGTGTTTGATGTTGAATGTTTTAGCAGTCCCTCCTTTTTCAGCATATAAAGGAGATAAAACTTACTTCACATTGGTGTAAGTAGATGAGTTAAATGTTAGAACTGGAGTGTGTAAAAAGTTCTGTAAAGTACCCATTAAATCAGGAATCTCTTCACAATTTCAAAACAATGCGTGCTTGTTAATGCATGATATGTAAAATGACCCACAGTTTGCTTGTTTATATGTGTATTCATTTATTTATTATTTTTAAGAGACAGTGATTGGTAACTACCAGGAAAAATAAAGTGTTGGTTTTTTTTGTCCTAAATGTGTCTGGAAGCAACTGAGATAGAGTGTATTCAGGCTGATGTAAGTGATTGTTAAATTAATACATGTTGCATTACCCACAGAGGCAGCATTGAGGAAACCGAGTGCAATGTTTTTAAAACATTATCCCCATTACGTGGCTCTCAGCAAAGAACTGCCATCAAGCCTAAACTTTAGCACACTGGCGTCATCACCATTGACACATTAATGAACATCACTTCTCAAAGAACAACAACTTAGATGGGCTCCGACAACAATTGTCTGCTTTATTAAAACACAAAGCACAGTCTCCCTTTGCTGTTTCTTTTCACAAAATGCAAGGCCTCAGATTCCAGGCTTGATTAAATCACTGTTGATTTTAGTGAAATGTTTTGAGTCTAGGGTGATGTAAGTTCTCTGCAACCTTCTTTTAGAATAATTAATGTTTGAAAACCAGCAATATTCAACAAATGTAGATAGATTAAAAATAGATAATACCTACTGATTCAACATTCATTCTAAAATCAGTACAATTTAGATGGCTGCAAAAGGAACTGATGAATACTTACATTATGTTTAGTCTTAAATGTTGTCTTCATCTAGAATTACTTTTTAGAAGCTGAATAATATGATAAGAATTACAACGATAATCTCCCTGATTGATATGCAGAGCTATTTCTGTTCCTATTCATGAATTAAATAGGCTACTGGAGAACACGTTCTGAATACCACATGTCAAAACACAAGGTTTCTAAGGCCCATCTTTTATTCTTTGTAGAATTACAACTAAGTTGAAGATAAAAAAAGTAAAATTTGTGTCGGACGAGAACACTGCACATTGCAGCTTGTTAGTTCACAGAGACAGAGACGTGCAAGGACGGAGGCTCTCTGTAATGGCTGATTAGATTACCGTGCTGGGGCTGCAGGGAGGCTTTGCTCTGCCACCCAGGCACTAACCTCATCTGAACTCTCCTCACCCACATCATTCAGTCCAGCCAAAGTGCCAACCACACCACAACCACAACGTTACAGTGCCCCCTGCAGGAAAAATCCAAGAATCCTAGTGGTTACAGTGTATGGGCTGAAGGCTTCTGCAGACATGGGAAGACAACAAAATTTATGTTTTTGTTTGGTTTCTTATGTATCCCATCCCTTTGCCCCCTTTCTCCTCAAAACTCTGGAGTTTGCAGAAATCAATAACCATCCATAAACCAAGCAAACAATGCCACTTCTATGCTGGTTCGCATGTGGGCCAGCCCAGGAAGGATACTGTGAACACATGTCACCCATTATTTTTCCAGCCAGTTTGGTTCTGAGAATTTGAAGCACATGCAAATCTGCAAAACTGTACAGACATCTGGGAACTCCTATGTACAAGTATTAACCTGTGTAGGAGTGTAATCCCAAATTTTCTATGCACAACCTGATTTTAATGTATTTTGGCAAAGTTGGCACATTGGATTATGTATTGTAGCAAATAATTGGAGTGTAAAGTAACATCTACAAAGCTAAAATACTTCTGTCACCTAGATTACATAAAACTGACATGAATGAGTGTACCTATTTTCATGTAAAAGTGAAATCTTATTCTTTTGACACATTTTGTGTATGTTTTATATATATATATATATATATATATATATATATATATATATATATGTATATTTTTTAGTTGTAAAATATTATTTTACATGCATATGCTTTATAGAGTAGCACTACAATGACTTATTTTGTGTCTGAAGTTTAAGTTTAAACTTTTATCAAAATCACTTTGGTCACAATAAAAGCACTGTCTGATTCTGATTCAAGTTTCCAGGAATCCCTGTTGCAATCAAGGGTAAAGATACAGAAAAAACAGTATTCAATAATGAGAAAATTAGAAGATATAATCTTAACTATATGCTAGCATCAGAGCACAGAATGACAGAAATGTGGTTGCTATAGCCATGTTCTGAAAATGCAAAGAAGCAAATTAAGCCTCAAACTCTATTCATAGGACTGTTTAACAAGCATAAGTAAGGTGATAACTGAAATGCTGCTTTCAAAAGTTTTGTACACTAAATTATGCAGACGATAATAGTGTTGCCTGTTCACAAAATCCAAAACAGGTGCTCTGCATGGTAAGGCAGACCAAGTAAAGAACACAAGCAAGGGAGTTCACACTACTTTGGCCTAGTTATAAAAATCTATGCCTGAAAGCCAGTGTCACTGAGTGCAGTTTTGTTTTCCTACAGATTATTAGGCAATCTGTATTTGCAAGCATCACAAGTGTACATCTTAATGCAATTCCATTGGAAATGGCCAAGAAATATTTTATCCATCTTTAACACTTATGAGGTCTCATATTTCTTAGATGCTGCATTCTCAATAAGTGCTCGATTTTATTCTACCAATGACTGCATGAGAACAATGAAGAATAGCATTACCTAGCCCTTTTACCCCTCATGCAGAACATTTTTGCCTGTGCAGTCTGATGGATCAGTAAGACTAAATCCTCTCAGCAGTTTATGACCCACCAAATGTGACCTGTCTGTTTCATTTTGAGTTAGGATTGGCAAACAGCCAAACCAGGGCAGTAGATTCTTATTAGATGTGGGCTGTTGTCTAGTCTTTGTTGTCCTTTCCTGACCTGATACCAGCTCATGAAGGACTGGAAAATGTATCATTTGCATTAGGTGAGCTAGATAAGAGAAAACATTCAGCTTTGCTGGATTGGAGCTTTTTAATTTAGTTTTTTAGCTGTACTTAATTTTTCAACTTAAGCTTTATGATCTTAAAATTGTGAGTGTGCAGTATTGTGAATGTTGTGAATTGTGAATGTTTTTAAATGTTTTCCGGACACTCATTTGAATGTAAATGTAAAGTGTTTGTTTTTATGCTTAAGAGTAAAATGGGCCCAGTTTTCTAAATATCATTTCAAAGTGAACATCATTTAGTCAGGGTACCTTTAATAATAACTGCTGTTTATCATTGATCTTTGTGCTGTGAGGATTTAAGGAATTCTGTGATCCACAATAATATCAGTAGTATGTTTTTGATCATTGTGTTGTCTGCAAGGTGAAAGCTTTGTTTCAGTCTGTGCAAGTTGTTGCCTCTATGCACTTCAGAATTGATCCAGCTGCTGCTAACAGAAGTCACATCATCAGTAAAGCAATGTGAGCCCATGACTCACAGATGAGGTGTTTCACAGATGAGATTTCCTTTATGATTAAATGTACTCCTTGGTCCTCCACTACTGCCATCTTCTGTGGTCTGGCATGTTTAATTTTGTTAAGTTTACCAATGTATTCTTCTTAAAGATTTTCCAAATACTTGATATTGTCACAACTTTCTTTAAATGTTTTCATGGGCCTTTTTTTACAGGAGCAAAAACCTTTTTACAGGAACAAAATAACAAAATAACAATCTCTTCTTTTTATTAATGATTTCCCTTCACATATTTACAATTTACTTTCATAGATGTACTGCATCCCATGTTAACTGCTGAGGGAACAAAATTACTGTGTTTGTTTCTCTTTCTCTTTTGTTTTTGCTTTTCTTTCTTCGATTGAAGTGTTCAATGAAATGAACAAAAAATGAACCTGAATGGAAAACGAAAATGAAACGTTGAGATATTTAACATATTAAGAGCCAAGGCATATCAGTCATAGAACTTGTCCTCATGCCAGAAATACTTGTATGAATAGATTTGTTCTTGAATTACTCTTCCAAGAATTCTAAGAAAACTTGCTACATTCACCAGTTGTCTCATATATAGCATTTTATCTTGGGCGTGAACAAAATTTACAAGGGGGCCAAACCTGTCATACATGTCATGTACAGTTCTTCCCCAAAGAAACCATTTATAAATTGACTGTATCTATTTATCCATTTGTATATTTAATTAGTTTGAGCATATATTAGTTTCAATATTTAAAAAAATATTGTGATTATTGGTATATTAAAAATTGTGATATTCCTCATTTAATTAACTTTCTCTCATGTAACAACAGTCATATAGTTCATCTGCTAAAGCCTGATGTATTTTGATATACCCTGCCCATTGGCTTTATATGCAGTGATAATTAACCCTCAATAATAATTTGTTTTTATTTAAGATAAAAATGCAAAAATGTTCTTGCTTGAGCCCCAGCACCAAACATGGCTTATAAAGGCTAAACATAACAACCTCCAGGTGCTGCAGCAAATGAGGCACAACTTACACCAACTGAGGGATGCGTGGCAACAACAGACACCATGTGCAACAAAACATAAACAAAACATAAACATAAACAAAAGCCACGTGCAAGGCCACCGCTGTCTAACAGGTTTTTTTTTTGTCATTTAATGCACACCATCACACATTAAATAATTTAATATTAGTAAGGCTTATTTTATCTTTATTTTTGTTGTTATACCTGGGGTTTGATAAAATAATGTTTCGGATGTTTTATAATTGTGTTCTAAATTCAGAAATACAAATTTTTACTTAAATATATTCCAATAAGATATACTCCTTTATTATGTATCATAAGTCAGTCTCTCGGTATGATGAAAGTTAACTTTTTAGTCTGAACATTTTATATTAATCGTACACTGGATTTGTGAGGTGTTTGTGTCTTATTTAGAGCTCATTTATCCAGAAGGTTCTGAATAAACTGCAGCAGGGACTAAGCATGGCTGCACTGATTATCTGCACAACAGTCAATGAATATCAGTGAGGCTCTCACATGTTTACGAGTCTGCCAGACAGCTGACTTACAGGCACAAAACTGAGCCCAGCCCGTTCATTAAGTCATCGCGGATTCAACATGGAGAACCACAAAATGCAGTGGCTTGATTGTGTTCATCAAACAAACAAATCCATGCCATAGCTATATCAGAATCACCTAAACTGAAGGAATCATCTCTTCAGGAGGAAGTATTGACATCACTTTACGACCACCTCTTTAAGCAAAGGAACTGATCCCAGGGGTTCACAAGAGAGGAGATGCTGCTATCATGCCCTGGTCACTCATGTAATTCTCACCCTAAAACTCTTGTGAGCTTAAAGGGTCCACATCTGTACATGAGGAATATGCCATAGTCTGCCTGACCCCAACCCTAGCTTGCCCTCATCATGCTCAGTACACAGTAGTAGTCAATTTTTGACCCTCACAAGTCTGAAGCTCCTTCCTGAGAGGGAGTGTTGGAATAGGTATGAGGGAGTGTGAGGGGTCAACAGTGAGTTTCTCCATCTGCTTCCTAGTACTGCTGGTCATGAGAACTGTTTGTATCTATAGCCTTTTCTGCAGATCTGATCATGTGAGGTAGTGTGTGTAGATCAATTCCTGCAGCACATTTTGTTGTGCAGGTAAAGCATGTTGTTAATACATTTACATGTACAGGATTTAGATGACATTTTATCCAAAGCAACTTACAATTATGGCTGAGTACAATTTGAGCAATTGAGGGTTAAGGACCTTGCTCAAGGGCCCAACAGTGGCAACTTGGCAGTGGTGAGGCTTGAAGTGGCAACCTTCTAATTACTAATCAAGTATCTTAGCCATTGAGCTACCACTCAGTGTGATAATGGCATAGGCACAATACCCAGGGAATTGTCCTCCTGATAAATATGTAAGTTGCTTTAGGTAAGTGTCTGAGAAATGCTGTAAATGAAGATTATGTTTGGTGCTGGAGCTGCACCAGACTGCTATGAGGTGATAACAACTGTGCGATCACTGTATAGAACTAGACCTGTGTCACTAGGTAATCGAATCCAGGGGCATTTTATTGTCATTCCAGCTATAATTAGGTATATAGTAGGTAAATTAAATAGCATTCCTCCAGGATATGGTACAACACAAAAGAAGAACACGATTGTAAGCATTAAATATGCAATACAGGGCAAATGGTAACATACAGGGCAACACCATCCAGGGCACCAGTGCAGATTAAAGAGTGTGGAAGTGCAATGCATTTGCCATAGTGTGTCATTTTAACATACATGCTTACAAAATGCATGCAATCCAGGTTCAACATGGTTATTCAACCATACTCAAGAGTTGCAGAACCATTTGGGTGGGATGATTTAATAACATAAGAATTTGTTGGCTGCTGTCCTGGGAGCTCTGTTCATCCCATGCTAGGAACATGTGTGAAATGTAATCAAGGACATTAACACACACACAAATAACTTGGTTTTAAACAATTGTATTATTGCAACTTTGTACATCACCATAGACTCTTGACTGCCACACATGCAGTACAAACACACACCTACAAACTGCAAAACAGATACAAATTCTGTTAATTTTGTTATACTGTTCAGGGTGACCAACTGGATGTGTAGATAATTTTATAAAAGTTGATCACTGTTTAGTACATGCATTTGAATAGTCATATGTAAAAGTGTGGCAATTTACTTAACTGCTTCCTTGTCATGAAGATAGCAGAGGGCTGGAGTTAAAGGACCCAATTGTTCGTGGCTGATGGGATTTGTGCTTTATGTGTCCCACCATGAGGGTAGTCCACTGGTTTGAGTTATACATTCTAACTTTATAGGAATGTTGTATATGTGCAGAAAAGGAATTTACCTGTGATTGGTTCAGTCTTAAAATAGCTCATAACAATCTGGTTCTACTACAGTTGCCAGCAATCTACTCATTGTGCCTGGTTGCTAGTGTAAAAAGTGCATTTCAGTTTAGAATTCAGTCAGTCAAAAATCGAGGAGGAGATATTGGGGGAGACAACCAGTTAGACCTATCTGTAGAGCTCCACTGAAGTTACAGAATTTGCTCCACTATTGCAATTGGGAGACTGGGGTCACATATGATGAGTGGTGACAGAAATTCTCAGTTTCTTCAATATGGTAGAGCAATTATATACCAATACAACACATTACAATACAGCCCCATTCCCAAATTACACACATATACACATAAACAAGAAATCATGAATAAACAACTTCTTTCTGTGATAAGTTCATATGTTTATATTTGACCGACACACAGTTAATAAATGGATAGATTGATCATATACTCAAAATTAAGTTAATACAATTACCTTTCTGTTCTATACTTAAAATTGTAAGCTATTCTTCATTAGCAATCATATGTTTTTTATTATTTTTCCGTCATGCTGCATTTTTCCCTATAGCCAGGAATATGAACATATATTGTCAATTGTCTCAGAGATGTAGACACTTCCAAGATGACCAGAGATGATCAGAGATTGTCTGCTCTATGCTCATCTACGACAGACTGTTCTCCCCTCCGAGAGACAGCATGCTTCTCTCGGTCCAGTGACCAGTTCCTACTGTGGACTCCCCACGTGACTTAGCCTACACTGCCCTTGGAAGCATAACTGACTGACGCTTTGGTCAGAGGGTTGAGATCAGCATCTCTGTTCCCTAAACAAATTGATCTGTATTTATTAGATTCTTTTCTCAAAACAAAGATCACTCCTCTACATAAAATTAATATTGCTAAAAGTGTCTAAACACTCCATATTTTGCAAGAGGACTGGAGAAATTGCAGCTAAGAAAGAAAAGATGGGAGAGCAGTCAGAAAAATATAATGGCATACAAAATCTTGAGGCAGTGCCACAGAGAGTAGACTTTGTCCGACTATTTAAGAGACAGCAAAGGTTTGTACTGAATGGGGTTCAGTATTACTGATAGGAATATAAGATATATATGAGTATTGTTTAGTGTACTTTCAGTTAATACCTCCTGATTGGTTAAGTGTTGGATTCTGGATCCATACTATAAGGCAATCTTGTTTTTGGATTTTTGTTTTTGGATTAAACACAACTGATATGCATACACTGATCATTATCACAAACAAAAAATTGCATGTGCTTGTTTTTGCAAAAAAATCTCATATGCTCATATTTCTAGAAGAGGTCTATGAATGTTTGTACAATAATTTGTTCCCCCCACCCTGGACAGATAAATCACAGTCCCAGCCCCACTCAACTAAATGTTTATTTTATTCTATTTTAATATGACTGACAAAATTACTATTCTAAACTTCTTTCACCATGTTGCTTCCTGATGAATTGTGTTTAAGGGTTAATACATACCTGTGCATACAAAAGTAACAATGGTATATGTCAAATTGTTTTCAATTACAAAAGGAAACTTTAAAGTTTTTAAATCAGATTCATATGCTATTGAACATTCTTAGTGTTTTTGAAAATATTTCTGCCTTTCTTAAACCTTGACACTAGTCTGTCTGACTTTGCAAGGCACAAGTCCATAAACTCAAAAAAAAAGGAGTTTAATAGAAAACGAAAGTAAAGCAAACATGCAAAACACGTTCCACCACATGAAACTAAATTGACACAAAGGTTTGGTAGTAAGCATGTTTGCATCTTATTGCTAGGGTCTTGGGTTCGAGTCCCTATCTGGGTGGAGTTTCGATGTTCTGTCTTTGTGGGTTTCCTCCAGGGTCCAAAAACATGCATGTTTGTTTGGATTCTCTAAATTGTCCTGTATGAATGTGACCTGAGTGTAAGTATATAGATATGTGTGTATGTATGTCCAGTGATGGTTGGTGCTCTCTCCTGGTCTTAACCTCCTCCCTTTCTGGTGCAGTCCCCCAGGGGACTGTGGTTTCTGATTGAGTGTGCACAAAATGCTGTGCACTAATTGGCTGCCATGTCTCATCGGTTTGTGTGATCGTAAAAGCTGATATCTGTCTATAAAGTGTGCTAGAGTTTGAGAAAGGTGCTATATAAATGTAACTAATAAGAAGGAGAAGAATAATCAGAGAAGGATGAGGGAGAGACTAAATGGACACATGGAGGTGCATGGAGTTAGGCCTAGGAGTGGCAGGAAGGGTAGGTGGTGCGATGAGAAGGACAACAGAAAGCATGTGGCTGTGACTACAAAGGACCACACTGGGAAGCGACACAGGTGAGGTGGACACTGTTACGCTGTCAACCTACCTTTTGTGAAAACTTCAATTTCAGACTATAAGAAACTTTTTTCAGCATCATGAAGTTTGTTTTCCAGTAGCATAGACTCTCTTTATGGAATTCTGTTTATAGAGATCAGGTGAAATTGCTAGCCACTTTATAATTCCTAGTTCCTATGAGCCCTTTTGATTTGTAGGAGTTTTGCCCAAGAATTCATTGAATTTTCTTCATACTTGCTAGACCCAGTAATCGAATCCCAGTCTTGTGCAGTCCTAGAATGTTGAAACAAACTGGGATTTGAGCACAAGTGATGAACTAGCTTTACCTGCATGAAGCTGAATGCTGGTGCACAGGATTGCCCTGAATTGCCCTCTCATACATATTTGCTTTAAACACACCCTAGTTAATGTAGGTGTAGCAATAGTAAGCCAAATGGAAGGAATGAAGAAAATCCAGAAGTTTAAATGAAGAAAGTTAAAGGTGTTCCTCTATGTATACTTAGTTGATACACTGATTAATGATCAAGATCCAGGTTTGAACAATCCAGGTGACATTGATACATTTACCCATCTACTTGGTTACCTCCTCAAAGACCATATATCAGATCATATATACTATTGACCTAAAAACTGGCACCATACCATCTTGTGCTATGATCTTTCACCTATCTGCTTCTCCAAGCCATGGAGGACTTAGGTATCATTTAATTGACCAACAACTTCTCCAGTGCCCTGGGGCTTATTTGTCATATGGAAAATTGAGGGAGTCTATGGCCATGTATTGATTACCATATGATTTTAATTATTGTATGTTTAAGTTTCACTACCCACTACCCTTGGTTCCAGTGTTCTAGAACAACATAGGAAAGCCCATTATCTCACTAAGTTAGATCATTGATGTGCCTACAATTTAATCTGCATCTGGGAGGGCAATTACATTCAATTCTATTTGGCTAAAATGATGTCTATCATATAAACATTCTCACAAAGCTCCTAGATAGCCATCTATATTAAAGCTGAGAAATGCCAAGAACTGCCTGCCAGCAGTCCATGGTGTTCCATCAGAGGGGACATGAAACTACCAAGCTCCTTGCCCATACAGTGTTCCATAAATTAACTCCTAGGGTTTCCTAGGGTTCTTACATTTTAGCTGGTGAGGACTATTATTGCTGTGTCAGATTTTCCTGTTCTTTTTATCAGGATTCTGTACATATACAGAGACATAATGTAAAAAAATGTAACATGGAAAAATCTGAAATAGTTGGTGTTCCTGGTAGGTTTTAATATTGGGACACAGGTTTTGCCTACAACTCTACACACACTGTGGACAGATAAACTTGTTTTTTTAGTCATGCTCCCAAAGTGTCCAGCGGGATGTGAAACAAGCATTTCACTTCACTGCAACATGAATATACCATTAGCAGTCAAGCTGGTACTAGAGGACTGGAGTTAAAAAGGACTGGTTCTAGTCCTAACTGTCCTCAAGAACTTGGAGCATATCCACTCAACCAAACAACATGCACCTCAGTAAGCCAGGTGGTCACTCTTTTTTACCACTTGCTGGTTTAATTTCTCCTACCACTCCTCATGTCTTGTGGGCTTCTTTACAGTACCTTGTGTACTAGGTGGGCTATGGCCCAGAGGAACAATGTCTCAGGATATCCTGATCAGAGAGTTACAACCAATGTTGTCCCAAGTCTCTAAAAAATATAACAGCGGTTACTAATTTGTGACTTTTCCTCCCACATTAGGCAAGAGTCTATTAAGAAGAGCACTCCAACATGCACTCTTGGGCCAACTCAAGTCCTGCTGCATTCTCCTACAGGCTACAGAACAATAGGGAAAACCTGGATAACAGCACAATGAACATATTTACATGTACATTTTCAGCAACCAGATCAACTTACAAAAGTGCTTTGTCATTTACTCATAGCATATATCCTAGCCAGTACAGTAGATGAATCATAGCCAGTACAGTAGATATTCATACAGTCTGTATTAGATATTATATAATATTTCATCTGTTACTATTCAGAATTATTTGTTGTAGCATAATGTTGCATATTATTCTCTCATCAATCCCCTTTAATTTAGGGTTTTATCATGTTTTTGTCCCTCTTGTGTGGTCCCTCTGTTGAAACCTAAACCTTGTATCTCCAGAGTTTGTAAGAAGGACTACTGATGATTTTGCTATATGGGAAAACAGCCATAGTTATGCTCCTTCCTGATTGTTTTCCTATGTTTTAATTCTCCTGTGTAAATAAAAGTGAGACCATAATGAAATTAAACCAGTGGAACCTTTGTTTTGGAAAAAAAGATTAAATGTAATAAAAAATCAATTCACGTTCATTATCTGAGGGCACCAGCCTGATCAAGGCAGGCCCCAGGGCCTCTCCAAAATAATCTCCTCTGCCAAAATATAGCCATGTGTGGTGGTAGGCTCATACTAGGCTTGAATCACACTGGCTCTGGCCCAATGTACAATAGAGCATTAGTGCCCCCCCATATGGGCAACAGATGAAGGTGGTGTAATAATGAAACACTAGTCTTTTAAGTCCTCTGTGAACAGACAGGAAATAATCCATCAGGGACATGGAGGCTAAAAGGTTCCCTTTAGGTTTGCTCTTTGTAAAACCACACATGAGTGTTTGTCAGTGCAATCCACCACAAGCCACTTAAAACAGAAATCAAGTCAGGCAGTGTCCCAGAAATACACTCATCTCAGGCATTCCACTGGCTTCGGGATCAGATCAGGTTGGGGTGCATAATAAACTTTATGGTTTACGGTTTAACTGAATTTGTTTGTTTGTTTATTTATAGTCCAAAAATGTGGTTGAACAAATTATATATTTCATCTAGTAGTTCAGAAGTAATGACATGGCATCTAGCACCACCTGCGGACAATTACAGTTCATTGCTGCAAAAGATCTTATGATTATATTTTCCAGTACAATAGGTGAACTCTGTGCTGTCTTCATTAATGATGGTTTGCAAGTTTACCTGATTGTTTAATTTAGTTTTCGATTATTCATGAAATACTTAAGCTTTTCGGTGAGACTTCATACATGTCTTAAATAATCAGTTAACTCTCAAATTGCATTTCTATGTCTTTGGCAGGCTTTAAGCTTGCCAGGTCCATGAATGCATTAAGGTCCAAATGTTTGAGTGCACTAACAGAAAATGAGGAGTTGCACACTGGGAATGTCAACTCAGGAGGGCAATTAGGTTTCAAAATACTTCACTAAGTTCTTTTGACATTGCTACTAACATCTGGAACTTTTTTTGCAAAAGTCGTTTAAAGTAAAAGCTATAGGAGTATCAGCAATAATGCATGCTAACCAAGTCAATACCAGGTGTTAGTCATTAAAAGACAACATCTATGCACACTGTATGTTAGCATATATTATTGTTCATTTGAATGAAATATATGGTATCATCTTTAGAAATTAAATAAATGATGTGCTAACAGGATATTCATATAGTTCTATTTCTTAGATTTCTCAAACAGTAAAAATGGCTTTATTTCAGTTTTAATTGATATACTCTTAGCTAACAAATATTAACCCTGTCAAACCCTGGTCTGAGAGGGCCAGAGTCCAGTATGGTTTGGTGATTGACCTGCTTACACGCACTTGATTCAACTCATCAATCAATTGTCAGGTTTAGCAGGTGTGTCTGAGCAGAGCAGTTACTAAACACAGATGTAATAACTAAGGTATGTTTATTGAATCAATAGAGATAGGAAAACATGCATAAAAATAATTTACTAAGATTCTACTAATCACCAGAGGTACTAGAGGTTCGCTAGAATCACTATAGTCAAACAAACATAGCAACCAAACCAAAATTAAACTCAAATGAGACTCATGGTGGACCAAAGTGGCTAACTAATAAGAGAAAAAAAAAGTGTTTAAGTTACCTGTAAAAGTGTTTAAGGTACCTGTGAGAATGACCAATCGGGCAGTCTATTTATCAAAGCAAATAACGACCGACAAAGGGAAATTATTAACCAAACAATGAGAGCATGATTAAACATATAACAGGAAGACTTAGGAGAGAAGGAGAAACTGTTGTGAAACAGCACTGGGTGGCACTGAGAGACCCATCGACCCTGCATGAGCGATGTAGGCCAATGACGATGAGATGACTTCTTGAGTTTCTTGAGCCGCTGGATTTCAGAGATGGCTCGGTTAGAGTCCTGGGCCAGTGGTCATGTGCCCGGTCCTTGCTTTTGATGATGAATCTAGAATGGATTATCGCCAGTCACACAATGAAACTTCAATCACAATCAACACAGCAAGACGAGTTTGCTTAATATAAGATGTGATGAATGAATTCCAATGAACACAAACTAAAATATAACAAATCAATCAGAACCAACAAAACAAAGAAAATATAAAGAACAAAATAGGGTAACATGGTGTTTGAGTCTGTTCTAACCATTTGGCAAGAGGCTACTCATTGAATTCCTTGGGAAACTAAACTCCTTGGGAACTAAACGTAAAAAAGCTTGAATCTTCACTTCTCTTTGCCGAAGAAGTAAAGGGGGGGGGGCACTCACAAACCCCCCTTCTCTGCATGTCCTCTGTTCCTTCCAACTTCACACTGATCGGGGGGTTAAACCTTTATCAGGTTTATGTTTGGGAAATGGCACGACTGGGTTCTTTGTTTTCATGATTGGGAGAAAGAACTGTAAGACAATCTAGTAAGAATCACCACGAATCGATTAAACAAAAGAAAATAACCACATATTTCTTAAACAATTTCGTATCTCCGTAGTCGTAGAATAACTTTACAAACAAAGTATTAAAGCTTAGAATGGGTGAGGTGATTGTATTGTCAATCTAATTCCTTTCCTATTTTCTTAAAGTTGCAAATTACTGACTTTAATATATTTTGTCTAACTGGTTCACATAAGATTAGTAAACACAGTTAGAAGTGGTTAACAATTTGTTTACACTAAACATAAGGAAGGCAACATACAAATGAATTGAGAAATAATGCAACATAATAATAAAAAATGCACCATAACAACTTAATAATAACTTAGTAATGAAGAGAATAATGAAACAATTGATAATTATCAAATGATGGAAGCAAACATTACAATTTGAAGATAATATTAAGATCATGGCTTAATATTAAGATAATATTAAGCCATACATTACTGGCTGATTACCATTTGATATCATAGTAGGTTAGACTAGGGAGTAGGTTGGAATAGCTGTGGGACAAGAAACATGTACATGTGTAAACATGAGTAATATTGAGATGGGAAGAGGAAAAGTTAGGTTGTCCTAGTGAGTTTTTGAGTCTGGAATTTATGGTCACAGTTCCTTGAAGTATAACTAGGCTGGTAAGAGGTTCCTGCATTCCAGTCTATGGGTTTATGACACCTAAGAACAGGGGTAAGGGTCAGAAAGTCAGGACAGTGTGATAAGCCATATTTGTTGTTGTTGCTGTTTATAGATTTACTTAAATATATTAAACAATATTAAGTGCAATAAACAAAAAGTGCTAGAGTTTGTTAAAAAACATAAACAATACCCTACAATAAGTACTAAATTAGTCAGTCAATATGGCAGCAGTGTCAGTTGTCCTTGAAATATTTTGCAAATAGATGGGTCTTCAGTCTGTGTTTGAAGACTGCAAGGGACTCTGCTGTCCGGACACCAAGTGGGAGTTCATTCCACCATCTTGGAGCCAGGACAAAAAATGCTTGTCGCGCATGAGTCCATTTTTGGCTTTGTAGGCAAGCATCAAGGCTTTAAATCTGAACTGTGCAGCTACTGGTAGCCAGTGAAGGGAGCGCAGCAGTGGAGTTATGTGTAAACTTCAGAAGATTTAAGACCAGTCCTGCTGCTGCATTCTGGACAAGTTGTAGAGGTTTGATGCCTCTTAGAGGAAGACCAGCAAGTAGTGAGTTGCAGTAGTCTAGCTTTGAAATCACAAGAGACTGCACAAGCATCTGGGTAGCTCCCTACGAAAGAAAGGGTTGAATCCTTTGTATGTTACAAAGGAGGAATCTGCAAGACCGGGTTAGATTAGAAACATGAGTTGAGAACGACAACTGGCAGTTTTGAATGCAGTTGGCATGTATCCGGAAGATAAGGAGTTATTGATGATGACAGAGATGAAAGGAAGCAGATCTCTTGCAATTGTCTGGAACAGAGTGGAAGGAATTGGATCCAGCAGACATGTAGTCGAATTGCTGGAAGTTAGGAGTTGAAGAATTTTATCTGAAGACAGAGGAGAAAAAGAAGTCAGAGAGTTGGATGTTGGGGAATGTACATTGGATGGAGGAGTGGGAACAGAGGAAAAGGACTAGCAGATTGCTGCAACCTTCTCCTCAAAGAAGGTGATAAAATCCTCTGGAGTAAGAGATGAGGAAGGAGGAGGGGGAGGATTCAGGAGAGAAGAAAATGGATCAGCTGCTGGATCGGATGCTGATTATTTGAATTTTTCTCTGTAGTAGGATGGCTTTGCGGATGTTACTTCCAGTGAGAAGGAAAGGAGAGACTGGTATGAGCTGAGGTCTGAATCTAGGTGAGATTTCCTCCATCACCTCTCTGCAGACCTTAGTTCTCTCCTGTGGCAGCAAAGTGTTTCTGTTAGCGAGGACTTAGCAGGTCTAAAGGAGAAAGGGCACAGAAGATTCATTGATGAGGAGAGTGTACAAATGAAAGAATTAGCAACTGTATCCAAAGAGAGAGAAGACAGAGAGTCAGGGTGAGGAAGGGTGGACAAAATAGTAGAAGTAAGGGAAGAGGGAGTTATGGAGTGCAGATTGCGATGGAAGGAGGAGGAACACATTGGGGATGACTGGATGGAAAGAGAAGGAAGGGAGAGAGAAAAGGATAAAAAGTGATGGTCCGAGAGGTGGAGGGGGGTGACTGCGATGTCCGATGTTGTAGTGGTGTGGGTGAAGATCAGGTCTAGAAAATTGCCCATTTTGTGAGTCGGAGGAGAGCAGTTGAGGGTGAGATCGACTGCTGTCAACAGCGGGAGGATGCAGGAGGAATGCAGTTTGTCTAATGGAAGTTTGAAGTCTCCAAGGAGAATGAGTGAATTTCCTTCAATGGTTAATTGACTCGGGAGGATGCCAAGCTCATCAATGAAGTGATCTAGGGAACCTGGAGGATGGTAGATGACAATGATAAGAAGTTTGGTGGGTAAGGATACTGTAATGGCATGAAATTCATAAGAGGAGATGGAAAGAGTAGAGAAAGAAAGTGGAGTGAAACGCCACTCTCGAGAGAATATTAAACCTGTGCCACCACCCCTACCGAGACGCCTCAGAGAATGGGTGAATGAAAAGGCAGAGAACAGGGCAGCTGGAGTCACCGAGTTCTCAGGGATAATCCATGTTTCTGTTAGAGCCAGGAAGTGTAGGGAGTGGAGGGATGCTAGTGCTGAGATGAAGTCAGCCTTCTGGACAGCAGATTGGCAATTACAGAGCCCTCCTGCCACCACGATCTGTGATGGTGCTGAACATTGTGAGTAAGCGAGGTTGCTGAGATTGCGACATCTATGATGATAGCATCACGGAGATCTGTAGGATATGTGGACAGGATCTGAGAGACACATTTCAGATGCTTGATTTGTGGAGGTATGAGATTAAAGATTGAGATAATATGAGAAGATACTGAGGTGAGTTTGTGAAGTCCAGTAGTTGAGATGTAGATGAACTGATTGAGAGCAAAAACAAAGCCTTCCCAGATGTTGATTATGAGTCGTCCGAATTTAAGTCAGTTCAATAAGTGCTGAGCCCACCCCTCAATTCACACCTAACGCCAGGGCGAAACTACACCTGTAGTGAGTAATTACAGCTAACAAGCATCTAACAACTAGGTTCAGACAATAAGCCTTGAATTTCACAGAATCTAAGGCAAAAGTAAGTAAACTCAGATCCTACCTTAACCAACCAGAGAAGAATCCAGCAAGAAGCACCAAAGCACACACCAATCCACACATAAAGGTGACTGACATTTAGTCCTTTAGACAAAATTGATATTAAAGCTACAATAGTCATCTGTTATCAGCTATCATTGTTGGCTTACTGAGTCTAAGCAAGATATGCCACAGTGCTGTGAGGACACATTTATAATGTTGCTTTCACTGCTAGTCGCCTAAGCTTGGGATGCCACAAACAAGAACATATCTTAAAGTGTGATGAAGGTTTTGCTTTTTACCCACATAAATTAAAGTTACCATCTAAAAATGGCACTCACTGATTGCATAAGTAAAACTCTCTATTTTGTTCTATTGTTCATTGTCAATCATGTGTGTGAGCCATCTGTGACAGCACTGATTCGCCATTTTGGAGGTATAGCTACAGTGAGTGTTACACTAAACAACATGCCTCTAAACAGTCAATCATCAAACAGAGAGAATACCATACCGAGACAAACTTTGTAGGTAGTTGTCAACATTGTTTAAAAACAACATTGTTTAAACCTTATCCTGTGTGCAAGACCAGATTAATTCATTTCTGCTACCCTCCCTGTGTCTTGCTTACTTGACAGCAAACAAAACAACACATGGATATAATGTTAACTACTTTAAAAGAAAGAAAACCTCTTTATGAAAATCCAGAATACAAATAAAAAGTGATGTTTTTGCATCTCACCGCTGCAAATCATTTAACTCATTAGTTAGCTAGCTCTTCTACTGGCTGTCCATAGCATTTTTTCCAAGTCAGAAATCTAAAAAATACGGTTGTGTGGTTAACTGTTTTGCTTTTTCTCTTGAGGGACTTTATTGGGACTTTTCTGTTGTTGCAGCTTTTTGCACAACACGAGCATACCATTTCACCAATAAAAGGAAGCAATCACAGAGAAAATGCTCAGAGTAGACTAAACATCAGAGAGCCTTGACCACAGAATACCTCCATAGCGATTAAACCCAAAATAAACTTCAGTTGACTTCATCTGTGAAAGACTGTTCTCACTCACTTGTTTATTCACTCTCCCCTTTGACCCCGATTCTTCCCTTGCCCTGACACCCTTAAATTTTCCTTAGGCTATGCTAAACTCTTTTTATTGTCTGTGAAATTTCAAATGTCCCCCCCCCCCCCATTTCTTAAAGAAAATAACTAAAAAACTTCCCATCTATACACATTACAATTATTCAAGGTAGTGACCTCTGAAAATGTATGCAGAACCAGTTCCTATGAATCTGCCCAGCAAATAAATTAGGAATATTTTTCACCATTGTGCTGCAGAAAAAAGAATGCATCGTCATGCAGCTTGATAGTTTAGGTGTTGGTTTATTAGGTTACTAGGTGTTACCATGCCAGATTTATCTTATAAAAGGTATAAAAGTAAAGGGTATACACTGGTTTTTTCAGACATTAGACAGCCGTAATGATTGTAGCATTGTAGCAATTCACCAAGATCATGTATGTATAATTAATAATGTTATTTAAAATTAAAAGGTGAAAATATCATGGTCTTTAAAGGTCATAAAGCAGAAACACTGACACCTTTTGCAGGTCTAGTAGAACTAGCAATTCTGTGTAAATGGTAGCAAACCTTGGTAATGTATTTTCATGTAGTGTTTTTGTTGTTTAGCCTTTTATAGCACACAGTTCCAATATATAATGCTTCTAATAATCTTAACTAACTTGGTTATTGGCATAGTCAGTACACCCGCTCCCGACTCCTGCAGAATATCAATGCAGCAGCGGCAATGGCCGGTTGCATTTTGGGAGAACCTTGCAAGATTCTGCAACACTGACAATTTTTTCTAGAAGACAAATACCTGGATAAGTCATCTGGAAAAGAAGAAAGAAAATATCTTGTCCTTAACCAAAGAAGTCACTTTACAGTAATATACAAAATAAGATGGTGTACATTAATAGTTTTTATTTCTACAAAGCTACTTAGTTCATGAAGGGTTACAGTGTCTACACTAAAACTCTTGCCCTCAAAAGCCAAAGTGCAGTGCAGCGCAGTTTAGTAATTTACCTGCCCAGACACACCTGATCCAAACTTCTCAGTTCATTAAAAGGTTAAGTAGATGTGTTGAAGTACAATTTTCGGTTATTTTTATTTTACACCTCAATGCACTTGATTTTTTGCTAGAGCAGAGGAAAGCTAGAGCAGGGGAAAGCTAAATTGTACTGGTTAGTGGGGCCCCAGGACTGAGGTTGAACACCCCTGTGACAGAGCACATAAGTCACCAAACTGTGCTGGACACTGGCCCTGCAGGACAGCAGTTAGGCATCACTGATTTCACCAGTAATGTAACAATGGCTTGCCAGAATAAGGATTGTAAGGTATTAGCTGTCAGCTGTCAGTTGCCAGCTAATACTGACATATCACCAAGGAGCTTTTCATAAGGCTTCATTACTAAAGGTGTATGTTTACTATGTGTTTAGGCTACAGGTCTTCAACAGCAAAACCCAGCCAAAATCACAGGAGCTCCTAGGTCCCTGTACAGTACTGTAAGTTTTTACTATAAATTAGTACATATATTTGTACATAATTAGTACATATAACCACAGAATCTTATTTATTACATTAATGTAACACCTTTCTCATATCTAAATGCTTTGCTTTGAAGAGCACTGCAGTATCCAATGGTTTGCAAAGCAAAGCCTATATAAATTGAGATGAGCTTCACAAAATATTGGGTTATATAGAGCCCTCTAGTGTCTAAGTTGTTTCAGTCCAGTGTATGATATTCAGTATCATAAATGGAGGACTTAAAAGGGAAACAATAATTTTATTAAAATAAGGAGGCTTATGCTAGAAACAGACTGTAAAGGCTGTGTGCATGCACACAGTAACAAAAGAGTGAACAACTCATTGTCAGATGAAAATATAAATCCACATAGACTCTTTATTCATTCTATATAGATATACACCACTTAAGTTGGGTAAAGGCTCACAATCAATGGCAACTGAATCAACTTTGTTGCAGTTATCAGAATGGTTCAACAAACCTTTTGGAGATACAAACTGATAGAAAATATCATGACTTTCCTGATGCTGACAGTCAAAAATGGAGAGAAAATATTGTGCCACATTCCATTGTTCTGCAGATTCTAGTCTTTTTTTTCCTTTAAATTCTGTACACAGGACTATTTTTTTTTTACAAATAAATCTAGATATATAATACTACAGAAAAATAAAATAAGGAAAAATATATGTACAATATTAAATGAAGTAGTATAGTACAAGTCATATGAAAGGACACTTACCATGTTAAAATAATATTTTGGGAAGTTTAAGTTAAGCTATTTTTAATAGTACAGTAAATAGTAGACAGAGTAGTAGAGATAAATAAAACTGAAATATTCTGTTGTTTTTATACATGACAAGTATATTTGTGTCTCAACATCAACACACAATAAAGCACAAGAGTAACAAAATGAAAACATGAACTGACATCTTTAATCCTCAGCAAAAAACTGTTGTGTCATGTTGGATGGGCCAGTTTAGTTTATAGTTACAGTATTCGAGCATACATCAATAGAACTATTAAAGACAACAAGGGAAAAATATAAATGTAAGTTCAAACAATGGTACAGAAAGACTTCTACATAAAAATGTACAGACTGCCACAATATACTTATGAGCATGCTATGAACGAACGAACGAACACACACACACACACACACACACACACACACACACACACACACACACACACACACACACACACACACACACACACACACACACACACACACCTCTTTACTACCTATATACATACCCATGCACACCCACTCACAAACAAAACTGAACAGCTTTCAAGTTTTCAGGAAGTGCTTCTAGGTAGTTGAATACAATTTATAAAATAACAGGAATTTATTCGCTTCTGAAAAAAAACAAAAACAAACCACAATCAATATGTCATCCTCACATGGGTATGTTTTTTCATGAATGTGCCTGTGTCTGTTATCATTTGCAGTAGAATGCATGCATTCATCCAAGTATGCCACATTCAGAACCTCTTATAGAACAGCAGTAATTCACTCACAGCCATCACTCCCCGTCATCAAATCTGTAAATCATATGTCTCCAACGCACCAGTCACAAAGGCACTCGGATGTGTCTGAAAAGGGGTGGACAAGTGTGTTTCCAACCTCTCGATGAAAATAACAGTCCTTACGGTTCTGGACAGTTAAGAACAGACCAAGAGATAGAAAATAGGGCCAATTTTCAATGAGATGGAGGGGATAATCAAACACATGGGTGTATGTTAGATTATATTAGCCATTGGCATTTTGACAACACAGCTCTCTCAGAAAGCTCAGTGGTGTTACTATGAATAGAGCCTTTGAGCTAGTAACGGACATTTTAGCAATGTAAGAAGCTAAGCACATTGCTACACAATGTCTGTGACATGATCATCATTTTGAACACATTCTTTAATATTTAAGACAATATCAATGTTACAGCTATTTTGGGCCCAGGTTAATTCCCAAACATGTTGTACATGCTCTTGGTAATATTTTGCTTCCTCTGGAGGTTGCTCTATGGTACTGCTGTTAGCTGGGTAAATAACAAATAAAAAGCAATGGGATAATGGGGTGTGCTCTTTGAGATTAAGGTGCAGTAACTTGAGGAATGTACAGTAAAAAGCAGCACTTACATATAGCTATCACTATGGAAACAAGCCAATTCCCTGCTGAACTGACAGCTTACTTTCACTTAAAAAGTTGGTGACTAATGTGCACCACCCAAATAAACATGACTTGAGATTAAAGTGTATTTACACAAAAGTATAATAAACTGCATGTTTCAATTCTAAGCTTAACTGATGGACACATTTCTGAAAAGAAAAATGGTACCATTGTTTGAACCATCAATATCCCATTGTGAATGGTTAATATTGCCACAAGAAATCTGTTATGTGGTTAACTAAATATTAAAAGTTTCTTATGGCACAAAAATGCACTCACACAATAATAAAGATGGACAAAAATAAGAAATGGTAACGGAAAGCTGTTCATGATGGTCTTGGCACTGGTAACTGTCCCTGGGTTTCCAAGAAAAAGAGATGATGAAGCCATTGATGGGAAAAGAATATGACAGAATACTGTCCTTGCAAGTAGTCTCTAGACATTCTGTGTTCCCTTTGGAAAAAAAACAAACAAAAAACCCCAAAGCAGAACCAAGGAGGCACCTCCTTGGGTGTTTTCACGACCAGCCCTCACCCAGCCAGAAGCAACAGGAGCTTCTGCCATGGTCAAGGTGTGCAGACAGGATGGAGAGGAACAACACATAGGCTTGAAGAACTGCAGTATGCGGGAGGGGGAAGCCACAAAGAAGGACAGGGCAGGAGAAAGCCTTGATGTTGGCCCCATACCTTTCAAATAAAAACCTGAGCAATCCAAACTTTTGACTTGGGGGAGAGTGGTGCGTGCCCCACCACAGCAAGGCGCACCAGTTTGCTGAATGAGCTGTGTTTAGAGGCGAACAAAGAAGACTCAGGAAGAGGGGGGTGAAGCTAGCGGCCATCATGGTTGCCGATCATGTCTTCGGCTCGACGGTGCGACTCCAAGGCTTTCGTGGTGTACATGTCCTGAGGCAGGTCGGACTTGCGTCTCACCAGCGGCCGGTCCTTCCGCTGCTCCCTCTGCATCTGCGCATGTGCAAAACCACAGAAGCAACAAGCTCAGACATGTCAGAACATTTTAATAAAAACTTAACACCACTACATTAATGTCAACAGCACCTTTTTTTGTTCAGTGGAAGCTCAATGATGGAATGCACCACTCTCTGTTGGGATTTGCACCACTCTGTTGAGTAGTTTTTCACTACTTTCATACTACTTCTATGCTTTGTTGGCCATTACTATAAATTGCGACTCAAAGACTTTGGTGAAACTAAGGTTAATGAACAGAGATTAGTAGAACTGTTAAATGATATAGAAAAAAAATCTTGATTCAGTCAACCAGTGAATATTAGATGGTTAATATTCAAACCAAAACATAATTTAACTCTTTCCATATAAATCAGATTGTAGTTTATCACTTGTAAGATATATGGGTTATGCTTGCTAGCAATTTTAGGATACACTAGAGAACGGCTGAATGAAGAATTAATAATCTACTAATTCTAATGAATAATCTGTCTAATCCTTGACTTCAACAACAGTATTCCATCATAGCATTAGGGCTGTCATTTGTCTATATATGATGTTCTAATGAAAGAGTAGTTACAAAGCTCAGAAAGTATTAATAAATAGTAATATGCAGAAGCCATTGCTATTCATATGTTGAGGTTTTCAAAATTATACTTATTTTCTGTTTGTAGGAAAGAAATATTTTAAAACATAGCCATAATTGACCAAGTATCCACAATAATAATAATAATAATAATTAATAATAATAACAACAATAATAATTGTGCTACATTTATTGGCAAATACAGAATATATTTAATATATATTTATTTTTTGTCCCATCTAACATTGTTGCAAAGATATTATCCCAGCAGTGTGTTTCTCAAAAACATCATACCTGTAAGATCCTTTTATGTTATATAGTGAGTGTCATACTGATTGATTGCTACATGCTCCAATTACTGTTTTGTATTTGTTCATTGATATTTCTGTGGAAATCAAACCCAGTGGTGCAGAGATCAAAAAAGCAGAACTAATACATTGTACGGGTAAAAAAAAGAATAAAATTCCATGGTATTTCCATATGGGCTGCCTCGCTACAAAAGTTAATTTAGATGATTCATTGATAGACAAAACCCACAGTTACCTGAATGGCTCCCTCCTCTACAGTCTTTTTTAACATCTGAATATCTTCTATCAATGGCCCATCAGTCTCCATTTCTACAGGGCTATTTAGGCCAGAGGAATCAACATACATAAGGAACTAGTGCAAAACAAAAGAGAAGAAAAGAAATGAAAAAAGAAATGAAAGTTATAAAGACGGTCAGTTTCAGGCACAGAAGAGGATGGATAAAGACTAATCAAAGAGAACGGATGAAGCAAGGCATGAGAATTGTGAAGTTAAATTGCTAATTAAATTAGCAATATGTTAAGTTTAAGAAAGATGAATATATTCTACTTTGCCTATTTGGACATGCGCTGGTTGTGTGAACATACAGAACTAAAATAACATTGACAACCTACGCAGGAAGACTTTGATGACCTCACCTAGTGCTTTAAGAAGCAAGGATCAATCCAAATGTTGTTATATTGTTCACAATGCACAAAAGCACATGAAAAAATGCTTGCAGTCAATAACCAGGATCATATGATGCGTATGCTTTACAAGTCACTTTAAATACTGAAAGAGACAATAGTTACCAACCATGCCTTAACACTTAAATTACCCCAAAATAGTTTAGTTTACTGTACTCGAGTAAGGTGTGTGTTTGTAGCCTAATCATTGTTTAATGCCTCCAACAGCCCAAAATGCCCTTGATGCACCATTGTATAATAAGTGCAATTAGATTCAAACTAATGCTGAGCCTTAACAAATGTCCCCACCCAGTCACACCTGCGGGTTTGATTTGGCAAGATTTTCGATCTTAATCCAGGCCTCTTCCCGTTCTTTTAACTTTGCTCTCTCTCTACAAGGAAGGAAAACAAAACAAGATTTAAAGTATACTAAAAAATGTAAGTATACTAAAAATTATGTTAAGTAATTTGGTTTACTTTAGAGGATTGCTGCAATACTCAAATAAGTGAATCCTATTTTCAGTGTGATAAGAATCTGCACTTACTTATTCTTTTCAGCTCTAAATTGCTGTGTGCAGTCATCAAACAGCTTCTGGTTCATCTCCATGAAAAGCTTCAGAGCATTATAAATCAGGCCATGGATGGTCCTGCAGAGGGTATTTAGGATATTTCAACAAGTTTGTAAGCTTTTGTTTCAATACCTATTTGAACAATAACTATTTGAACCAGTTAACTTTAGCTGAACCCTATAATGGCCCATTAAAATAGATAAAACCATGGGTATTCTCTAAGAAGTCTACCCAAAGCTCTTTTTAATCAGTTAGACAGTTGATGGGAATGTAAAGGAAACATTTTTTTAGGGTGTGCATCTACTTCAGCAATCATACTGGAAGGAAAGTAAGTTCCAGTATCATTCAGGTTAAATCAGCTTGTCCTACATAGCCCACATCACATGATATTTATTTAATATAGGCTCTTAATATGTTTGTACTGTTTTGACTTTCAGCATTTTTACAGGTGCACATAGGCAATCTTACTTGTTCCAGTGAGTCTTAGAGTTGCGGTATAATGCTGGGAACATGATGGGTAAGATTTTGGCTGCATTGTCACTGATGAGGCTCATTATGTACTCATTGTTCCAGTAGTAAAGAGCTCTTTCTGCTACCTGCAACACAGCAATACTCAGACAAATTTCTTCAATCACAAAGGCATAAAAAGATTTCAACAAAGGTTTTAATCAGACCATGGCTTAATAAATATGCTGAACGCGACATGCTTCCTCCGAGGCAGATGCAGCCAATTGTTGCATCTTTTCAAGCTGTGGCTCATTGTCTGACTACATGTCTGCTAGGTATTCATATCTTAACCTTTCCTTTGTAGCCACTTAAACTGATGTGACACGTTGTGCGTCTGGGCTTTGAGTTTTCACCCAGTCTTGCTCTCACCTGAAAGTGTGGACTGGACACACACTTGGCCAGCTGTCGGAATAGAGGTTCCATCACTTTAACAAACTCAGACGGCTCAATCACATCCAGGATCTCTTCTAGCTCATTGAGAAACATCACCTCCTTAGGGCTGTGTGTCTTTGGCCAGTACTTCAAAAGGGCCATCACTACCTGTTCAATGTAGAATTTAGATAAGCTTACATTTTAGACCCCAATTATACAGAAATACTAAGAATGGCATAGATCTGTATCATGTTAATTCTCATAAATCTGTATACCCTTAAAAGAAATATAAATTAATATTTGGATTAAACTGTCTTGATTAATTCATATTATTCTGGTGCAGCAAAGAACAACTGGGACAGTTTTAATTTGTCTGTGTGTGTATTTGCAAATCAAACATTTGAAAATAATTAAAGAAATAAGGGGACAATAAAGGACTATTAATAGGTTCCTGGTGTCAATCAACAGACAGTGTGATTAAAGCTATTAAGTCCAGTCAAAATCTGAACATGTAAGGTCAAATGACTTACTGGTTCAGTAAGTGTGCTGTCCTTCTCCAGGAATTGCACCACACAATATGCCAACTAGATACAGAAAAAGAACACGGTATTCATTTGGCTGGTTTGACCAAAAGAAATTTTAAAATGCTGAGACAAACACACTAGCAAACATGGGGCAGATGGAGCCAATAGCTTCCTGTGTCTATTCGGCTTGCCACCAAAATTAATCTGTCTGTGAAACATGTGAGAATGCACCTAGTGCAGTCATAAATCCTGGGACCAATGGATCTTAGACATATAACTTGGACGCGCCTGTGATTCACGGCTAAAGTGCCTCACTCTTGGAATCAGAAAGAATCTTACCATTTCCTACATGGTCAGTGATGTAAACAGCTAACCTGTGTCACTAAATACATGCAGGTGTCTGGCTCCCATAGCTGTGATTCACAGAAAGTATCTGTGATTTACATCTGTGATACAATGAAAATAAATTCCCCCATGCCTGGGCTTTTGCATGCAAACATGTCTGTTTTTTTTGTGGAGTGGAGATACTGAGGCTACACCTAGTGCCACAGCCCAGAAGCAAAGATGGGTTTAAACCATACTAGCTGTCACTATAGCAACCGACTGATTGGTGCAATATGTTGGTGAATTTAATAATAACTCCAACCCACTTTATTGTTCCTGCTTTGCTTCTGCTCCTTTTAATGAAATATTTAATGAGTCTATTTCCCATGTCATAACAATAGCATTAGGAGCTTACACTACTGTGAAACACAAATGAACAAGACAAAATATTGTCAAGATAAAATATATGATGTTTATGAGGAAATTACTTAATAAATGTTATAATTTCAAAGTGTGATTTGGAATGGAGGATACCTACCTGTGGGTGATAAACGCTAAGTGACTTGACTTTGTGTAAAGGCAGTAAAACCTTCAGCAGGAAAATCTTGTGCTCTTCTTTTAATGGTAAGGCAAAACCATTGATTATACTGTTGAGGCCAAGGAAACACACAGGCAAATATTACAGATTTAGACATTATTATAACCACACTTGGTATGATTTTTCATTTAAACTATCTAATGGTTTTACCTTCCAAGAATCTCCAGTAATTCTGCTATTCCATTGTGGTGCTCTGTTTCATAAATGAACCTGTAAAACATGCAATATACTGAATGAAAACTGAAACAATACACTTAGACTAAGAAAGTCTTTATGCACAAAAATACACATTAGGCACCAAAGCACTAACCTATAAAATATGTTATTGATTTGTTTCCTAATGTATGCTCGCAATCCCAGGAACTTCCCATATATGCGGTGCAAAGTGGTCTTCAGGAAGTCTCTCTCTCTGGGGTCCTCACTGTCAAACAGCTCCAGAAGCTGCAATTCAGTTCAGATACAATAGACTGAACAACATTATACAATAATTCAACACATAACAGTATTAAATAGATACTTTTATATTTCAGTTTTGCTCTGAAAGCATCTTACCTGCATCACAAATTTCTGGTCAATATATTTCTTGGCAACATTTGGCTGAAAGTCTGGTGATTCTAAAAATCTTAGAAAGAATTCATAGACGAGCTAAGAGAGAGAAAAGAACAGCAATCAAGGCTTCTAGACTTCTGTCTGATTTTCTTCATCATTCAACTAATTAAAGTTTTTTGTCTTTCAGGACCAGGTGAAATTAGAATTCTTAATTATTCTAAGCCAGTTCATTCAGAATTAAGCAAGGTATCTTCTGGACTACATGTATAGGCATTGGAGCTGCTCTTAAAACAAATCCAAGAGACATACCTGGAGATGTGGCCAAGCAGCTTCGAGTGTGGGCTCATCCTCCTCAGGATCGAACTCTGCACCAGTTGGGTTGGATGATGGAGGTAATGTCCTGAACATATTCACAGCAAACTAGAGGAGGTAGAAAAATGCAACATTACCTATGAGGATAAATCAAATGATTTCACATTGCTATTACTAAAACAATAGTGCCAGAGAACTAACAATATTATAAGATTTAGGGTTCTTGAGTGGCACAGCTGTCTAAGGGTCAAGTGTGGAAGAAGGAGAGAAAACTGTTCCACTTTTGGGCAGCTGTCCGTTCAACTGCATAAATTGCAGCTTGTACACATGGTGGCTGGCTTCTCATGCTTTGGAGAAAGCCTGTGTTTTCCTTCAGGCTTCCAGGTTGGTTTTTGGCAGAGATCTAGCTATCAGGTAGGAACTGGCATGAGAAACTTATAAGAAAACTGGGTAAAATTGTAATAAATAAGGTCTGTGTAGAGAGAAAAATATGTTTAGTTTTTTTTTATGCCATTTTATTATATATATATTAAAAAACACACACACACACACACACACACACACACACACACACACACACACACACACACACACACGTGACAATCAGTGGGTATGTTACATATAATGAATTTACCCATGTATTATTACAGCTATTATTAGGTATTATTGTGGCTCGTCTTATTGTGGCTCTTTTCTTAATGATCATAAACAGGTCACATTCATATCTAAATTGGCCAACAACAGAGACATCACGAAAATATATCTATTATCATGTACAGCTTTGATCATGTGTGCGAAGGACATCAAAGTATGTCTGCGTCCAAAAGAGATGGCACAGAAGGAACCCCCCCTTATATTGTGATTGCGTCACAATTGACCTACAGTGATCAACAGTTTTCATCTCTTAGGTAGTATGAAATATGTTCAGTGCCTTGTGAAACTGCTGAAAGATTGTGCAGTGCAGATGTTGGAGCAGTACTGAGAAGGACACTGAGATTCCCTGTCTCCTCTGTAATGATGGCGTGACCCCAAGTCCACCTTTCTATTGTAATCATGTACCTTTTTCCATGCAAATAGCCAGCTATGGTTGTGGTTGGCGTAACCCAAGAACCCATAGATGAGGACCCATGCCGTTTCCAGGAGTGGGAAAGCAAAAAGCACCTGTGAGGAGTCAAAACTTCAAAGTCCTTCTCCCCAGTCCTGTTCCAAGCCAGGCCGACACTGTGGAGGAGCTTTTTTTAGCCTCAACTAGAGATATGAACAAATGGGGCAGATGTGGACTCTGTCCTGACACCTTCCTCCTGTGTGACTCACCATGTGGACCACCTCTGGATAGATGGGCTCCGTGATGACGTTGCGGTTGTGGGTGATGTACTCCACCATCTCACTGAGTGCTGCCCGCTTTACCTCCTTCCATTTCAGATCACTCAAGGGGTCCGACACAAAGTCGAAAAGCACACAGCACTGCCGTAGCTTCTGAATAAACAGCTTCTCCTGCTCAGCTGGGGCTACATCTGGAGAAGAAGCAAGGAGAGGAGATGTAAGACCAAAGATAAAGTTCTGTTACTGTACATCAGGTTGAAGAAATTTCTGATTAAAAAAAACAAAAAAAAACATAACATCCCATAGCAATACCTTAGCAAACCTTCAATAAAGGCATGCTCAGGGATTTCAGAACTATGAACGCTCTAAAGATCTGAGGCAGCAGACAGAGGTATCTTACCCTAGAAGATCAATGTTTTGTTTGTAATTTTTTTATATTGTAAACTTTCTAATATTATGGATTACCATCTGATATTATAGATAATGTCATTCAGCCATTAATTTTGTAATGCCTGAAACTGTACTATTTTTGTCAGAATTTCATACAGAGTGTAAAAAGAATCAGAAGCCACTTCTGTGTCAACAGTTTTTATATGCTTTCCCCCATTTAATTGATCATCTACCTCTAAAATAATTGAATAAAATAAGTATATATTCTTTCAATTAAACTGCTTCTATCAATTTAATTCAATAGAAGCATTGAGGCATTTTTAATATTACACTGTAAATGCCTTGAAGCCATTTAAGTATTCCTGAAAGTACATCCATATGAGATAGATATCTCTATCTTTATTGCCACCCTCATAGTACTTAGAATAGAATGGTATTTGTTACATTCAGAGAGTTGCTTTGTGGTGAGTCAATATGTACAGTATCAGTCAAATAGGAATTTGAATGATATGGGAAATGGGAATCAGTCAAATTTGGGAAAGGTGCTAGCATATATAATATTTCATTTTCAACACCCACACACACAATTTTACATGCATTCTCAGCAAATAGCTTTCTCCCAGAACTTTAGTTCCTCATCCTACAAGCGCTCTGCATATATGAAAAGCATTGTAGATGGCTGCCTCATGAAGCTGGTTAATAGAACACCATGAGAGTGCAAAGCTGTCATGTAAAGGATATTTACTTTAAAGAATCTAAAATCTAGTCAATATTTGTTTAACACAGCATATATAAATAATTATCACTGTTTTTTAAAAAGTAGGTGTGTCCAAACTTTTGAATGGTACTGTATGCCTTGTGTGATTGTGAAAATAAATTTTGCAACTATGGGCAGTGATTCTCAACACTCTCTGTTAAGTAATAAAGATTTTGGTCTAAATGTATCCTAGTGACACGGGCAAGGGCGTTTATAAATTTGTCTCTGTGAATCAGTAGTGAAGGCAGGAATTTGGACACAGGCAGGAATTTGGCTGCAGTAGAAATAACCTGTGGAGCAGTACCAGATGGGCATGACATACATCAAATACATGGGGCATGCAAAGGCATAGTCTGAGAGCAACACAGTGAATGAAGTTTCTGTGTGTGCATGTGTATTGCTGTTAATGTCTGGGTATTGGCAGGTAGTTTATACAGGACATTACAATGAAAGGCTTGCAACAATAGCACTATATGTTAGAACAAATGTAAGGAAATTACTATACTTTTCTATGTACCACAAAGATACATGAAAAAAACATAACATGCCAGCCAAAAAAAGTTGGTGACACATTTGAATTGACCTTAATTAATTTAGTATACATTCAACATATGTAGACAGATTAATCGAACTGAACGCAAATGTATTAGGTATACAATCTCAAGGAACTTAGTTAATATGTTTTACCCTAAGGCTAAGAAAATATCACACCTTATATATATGGTAAATGAGACAATATCATAGAATTCACTCATATCTTAGCATTATATGCTGATAAATGATTACTAAAGTATGTAAGTAAAATACTTTTCCTAAAGTATAACTATAATGTTAAATGTGAATCTAAGTATCCCAAGATACCATAGATAAAATTTTCATCCTTTTGCACCTATGGTATATAACTTATTCCTTTAAAGTGAGAAGCATGTGCATATATACATCGTCTTTTTTTTTTTTTAAATAAGGCAGTACTAGGTGAAAGTCAAAAATGCTGCTCATATATTACATTTCTTTTTGTGCAACCTTTCACCTGGTTTTACCATGCACAAAAATGGCAGTGTCATCTGTAGCCATTTCTGTTTGACCTGAGGAACAAAATGATAATTTAAATAAAAGGTCAGAAAGAAAACAAGACTCAGACATCTGCTTTCAGTTTTTTAAGTATGTGAGATACAAATAACAAATAATAGTTTGTTTCACCATTTTGTTTCAATTGTCAGGAACCTTCAAGGTTTGTTCTAAAGTAGCTGTTTTCTCATCACCCTGCCTTAATTTGCAGAGTGTAAGGCAATTTATATTTCCATCAAATGAATTGCATGAACTATTTCTTGAAAATAATAGGCTACATCCTCTCTGTGATTAGTACAAATATTTGACCTTTTTCACAAGATATCTGAGAGTGATTGTTTAAGTGCAAACCATTTTAAGATGTGAGCTTTTAACACATCATTAAATGCATAAGTACCAAAATTGTTAGATGTCCCAAAGCATCCCTCTCATCCATCAAATTCGAGCTGATCTCTGCCTGTTTCCTTTGTGCTTCTTGAAAGCAAAAATGTGGTATAATCTGAGCAGTAGAAGATCCTGTTCATTAGGATGAGATGAATTCTCTTCATCTCACTAAGATAAATTAGTTGTTAGGAGCTAGGAACTCAAGAGACTACACAGAAATGTATGCTTCTGTCATCACTGGGAGCAATGCAGAAATGAACCAGCATGTTGCATACCTCACAATGCAAATTCACAGGAACTCACACTACACCATCATTAGGCTGAATCACAATCCAAATAAATATCATGCCCTAACATGTGACTGCAGCATTTGCACAAACTGTCCATTTCATAGCGTGAGCGAGTAAGAGGAATCTCAGCAATAATATAAAATATATAAAAACTGAGTGAATGGTCATGCTTTCAAAGGGAGTGGATTCTTTTTGTAACTGTTCATTTTGCCACAGCTGTGAATTTTCCTAGAGATTTTTCCCCTAATTAAAGTTATTACAGCTAGATTTTAGAATAACCACTAGACTTGTTAAACAATAACAATTTTGGAAAATGTTTTCCTAGTAAGCTTGTTTCGTTAATATATATTCATTAACTAAACTTAAAAAAAGAAAAGACTTTAGAACAGTTGTCTACAATGAGCACGTGGTTAAACAATCCACATACAGAAGCAAAATGGCTGGAGTTTAGCTATGCTAAGTCTTGGTCTTTGTGCCTCCAACTTTGTGCAAAGAGACTTTATTGATGAAAACCAGTGACAGCTGTGAAGCCTATTCCAGCAAATTACTAAACATGGCTGCTCATACTGCATCCAGAAAAAGCTGTTTTTCAAACTGCGTTCATTGCACAATGTCAGCGTGCCACCAGCCATGGCATTAGAAGCATCAGTGAGTCATGAGAAGAAAATAAACAGTCAATACAGGTCTGTTTATGAACTATGCAGACTAGGCTTTGTTTAGCAGCACTGTCTTTATATGGATGATTCAACTATTTATGTATAAAAATTCTTGTTGCCTAATTTGACATCAGGTATTATAAAGACCACTATGGGCTTCATCTAGACTGAGAAATTAAAATTTAAAAAAAATCTTCAAAATAATCAAATTTATTTATTTAATTATTTTCTAACATGCCTGTCGAAAGATTTTTGTATACACTTAATTATCTTACCGGCAAGATACTACTTATGGTGCACAAAAAACCCACACCAACACAAGAACAGTTCTTCACTGATTTGTTCCAAGATCTGACTTAGCTTTTCTAAAAACGAACACACATGCTTTGGCATGTATTCTACCTTAAACCATCAGGCAATACACAGAAACGTATTCACAAAGTAGACTTAAAATGTCAGTGATGTTCCTTAATTCTCAAAACATCACTAAACTGACAGGCATGAAATAGATCAGAAAAAAAGGAGTTTCTTATTTTTGCTATGCATGATAAAAGATAATAAAGCGGGATGCCTAATATATTTGAATGTATTAAAATAAACTTATTTTAACTCTGTATTAATTTGAAAATGTTGATTATCAATGCCTCTAAGAGTAGCGTGTCCTCACAACTCGTTCAAAAAAAAGTCAACAGAAACCCATACAGTTGAAACAGCGCCACACACCCTTCCTTAAGATGTGAGCTCATATCCTCTGACATCACAGTTTTGGGGGGGATGGGCAGTGGGTAGTAAAACTGTTTTTTTTTTCTCTTTTCTTTTTTTCTTCCTCTGCTATGCTTGTAATGCTTGACAGATCGTTGTAACACCCGCTAAGGACCTACCAACTCAAACCATAATCCTTACAACAATTCCTTAAGCCATGCAGTGCAGTACAATTTACTCAATTCAGAACAGGCAGAGACGTATGTTCTCTATTTCTCCTCCAGAATGAGGGGGGAAATCAGTATGAGTGGATTACCTACCTCTGAAGTGCATTAGGGCCACCGGCTGGAAAGGCCCGTTGGAATTAGGCGCATCTACAACCATCCTGTTTCCTGCTTTATTGCATGGCAACATGTACATTCAACTGAGAAGGCAATCCACTTAAGGCAAGGAAGCAGCCTCCATTTTAGCACAAAAGCCGAGCAGAAAATGAAGCTCCCTGCTGCTGGAGGGAACAGGCTAGCTGGTGATGTCAACAAAGAATGGGGAGATGATTGGTCCACTGCAGCTAGAAATGTTGTTGTCATCAGAGTGCATGTGAAAATACAACACCATTGGTTAAAAAAGAAAGGGGTTGGCCCAGTGGTTTTTATGGACCCTCCTCTGCTCATTTATAGTTGTCAGGCTCTAGCGTACTTTCTTAAAGACAGGAGCACCATGCTCAGTGAAGTATCATTGTTGCACTTGTTTGAATTAAACTATGCTAGGTTTGTAATTAAAAACTGTCACAGTTTGATAGTATTAGATATATTTGTGAGAGAAGAAAGCTATATATTGCCACAAAACCATACATATTTTTTTTACATTACAAAATAATTATAAAGAACATTAATGAATTACATTGTTTGCAACGTGATTACACTATTGTGACTGATGACAGTGCATGCCCACATATTTTCTCTAGTTAATATATTTTCATTTTCTTTTTTATTTATTTATTTGTCTGCCTTATCACTGAACAAGAAATATTCCTAACAAACCAGCAGAGGAAGGGAACAACTGGTCTGTGTTCTTCATGAACAGACAGAAGGCCCCGAGGCAGCTGTAACAAAATAATGCAATGGCTAGAACCAGAAGGGCAGTTATATAAACAGGAAATGAAAGAAAGAATAAAGACAGAAGAATGTGCTGCTCAGTGGCATTTGGCTGAGAAAGCAACCACAGATACTGTTACTGACGCAGAGCAGGAAAAACTTCAGAAAACAATTGCATTTAAGGCCAGGAGATTTCTTCTGTTCAAAATCTTTGTATTGATCTATATACTTTCTGCCTCCTGACTGCAAATCTCTTTTAATTCTTTGTTATTTTTGTATATATCCAAGATCAAACAGCAAAAAATCACATCAAGGTCTTTTTAGTTCCATTTGCACAACTCCATTGCAGTAAATAACTATATGTTGATGACATGTAATATTCCAAATCCCACCTGGTGGAAATGAATGTCTAATTTAATTTAGACCACAACTTGTCAAAACACAACAAAAGTTTTTCAAAACCTATAAATCTCAACTAACTGTTTTTCTTTCTGTGCAAAACATTGAATATTTTTAAATGTTTGTACAGATATACACATCAATGCACATGGCCTAAATGTCAAAATTAAAATTGCATTAGAAACTCTTTTTAGTTAAAGTTTTGTGCTGTACATCAGTTTTGCTTTATATATGAAGGAGAAATATTTTTATTTTTGGATTCCCATTTTAAGGATCCAAAAAGTAACTGAAGAGTTGACTAGTTGCTTCTCAGTTGGTTCAGAAAAAAACCCTTTTGACTGTTGATCAGATGATAAAGATTAAAAAAAACGTTCAACTGCTGAACAGAAAGTCTTCAGGATGTAGTCAGAGATGTGGCAAGAACACAAAGGCAAGAATGGCAAAGAACACACCAACAGAACCTTAGAGGGCTCACCACAATATGTAAACCAACGATAAGCCTCAAGAACAGAAAGACCAGGTTAAGGTTGCAGAGTGAGAGTGAAAGTGTGGGAAGGAAAAAAAGGCAAACTAGGTCACTATGTACTACACATACAGACTGCATGGTACAAAGATTCATTTGGTTCATGCAAACCTTATCTTATATATAGTAATGGCATATTAAATACATTGCAAATAAAAGACATTGTAAAGTGCAGGGGTTGAAAATGGAAAGTGATATATATATATATATATATATATATCCCCCATACTCTATATAGTTTCCCATCCGAACCATTTATTTTAAGTAATGTAATTACTATGTTTCCTACAACAAAGTGCAACAATTTGGTTTAAACAGTTGATTAACAGACAATAAAACTGATCATACTCAATTTAGGTGTCTTGCATATAGTAATAAGGCTGCATTTTGTATAATGGTCCATTTAAATAGGTAAAGACAGCTAAATGTTTGAGTACATTAATTTATAGGGTTTTTATAGTGTAAGTTATTTTATTATGTAATGTGATATGAGTAGAGCATAGGTGACAGACACACTCCCTGAACCTAACCATTACTCCTGCTGCCCCTGTCCCTCCAAAGACCAGTACATGCAACCTGTGCTCAAGTATCAGATTATTAACATTGGACCAGGGTGCAGCGGAACTGTCTAGCAGTCAGGTGTATAATTACTCACAGTCCTTTAACAATAGGCAAAAAAAAGGATATTGAAAATAACTATTCTACTATTAAAAACCTTAGCTTAATTTAATGAAGAGAAGCATTGTTTTTTCCACAGCATTGCATGGGCAACTGGTCTGCCTCTCTAATAGTGTTAGAGTAAAATGACACCACCGGAATAACAGCAGCCTCTGTGCCAGAAACGACACACTCCTGTCCTGCAGGGTTACACTGCTGTTGACTGTTTTTCTTGCTCTAATGCAGCTAATTCAATTCATGAAGTGCTTGTAAATGAGCTCATTATTTAAATTAGATGTAGGGAATACTATACTCTGTTGAGAACTGCATTTATACTCACAAGTACTTACACTAATTACAAATAATGTCCCTCTCATACACATCCTTCCAAATGACTCTGTTGACCTTTCACCAAAAGATGGCAGCACAAACAAGAAACCACAGACTCATACCACACACACATACACCATGGCAAATAAATGCATAATATATATACTATTTATTAAGATCTATCAAGAACAAGACTTTACCTTTGGATGCAGAGGCTAAAAAGCAGCAATAAGTTATGGTAATCAAAAACTTAACCAGCCAAAGCTAATGGAAAGTTAAGTATATGGCTGTGGAATCTTACTTGGCTCATGCAGATTTTTTTTTTAAAGACAAAGGACAAAATAACCAGCTTCTCAAGTCTTCACATTTGTATTTCAAAATTGTAGAGGTCATGTATTCTCTCTCTCATATGTATGTGAAGATTAGCTGAAAACTATGCGATTTCACACATTTGCTCTCTAAATATGAAATAATAGATTCCAGTCTTAAGACTAAAAAAGATGTTCTCTAGAAGTATAATTTTAAAATATTTTAATTTATAAGTGCAATAATTATACCTACATATGTTAGGGAAGGACATAAACATATATTTAGGAATGTTCATCTGTACATACAAATATTCATACATTATATTTGTATATTAGTTATACATTTGAAAAGGACAGATGTCGTCTCTGACTGCATCATAAATCAATAAACCCTTGACCCAGCTGATAGAAGTATAGTGCCATATAATTTTAGTGTCCATTCAATACTGATAGTTGGGTAATGTGGAATTTGTTAAAGCACCCACTACTATTAGGACAGCGGTACAGTGCACACACTCTGACCCTCACAGAAGACTGTAAACCTATCAACACTACACCTTATCAGCTCATCATTTTTGCTTTATATGTTCATATCTGACAAACAACTGCAAAGACAAACAGCTGCAAAGTTTGGGGTGATATATTAATACCTTTTACAATCTTATGATGCTCTTCCATTTATGATTGCACTGTTGACTTTGTCTCAGAGAGGGCTGATTATCAACAACACCGATTTGGCTGAAGATCAGTCTTCAGTATTCAGTGTAACAGTACTGAATTCAATGTGCTGGCACTTATTTTTGCCAGTAAAAGCAATGTGTGGTTGTCTGTGCTAGGTCAGTGTGTAGCCTGTGCAACTTTGGGAATTCCTGGTTGGTGGATCTCAATCACATTCCTATTTGATCAGGAAGTCCACAGAGTATTCACTGATCACCACAGGTGGATGTCTAAGCTGAAAGATCCATAACAAACTTGAACGGAATTTCTTTCAGTGACCAGTAAATGGCAGTAACTGGAAATGCACAGCAATAGGTTTTAAGGACAGTTCACGGGAAAGCTGAGCCCCATAATATCCAAAGCATCTGACAGAGAAGACAGCATTGACGACTCATCCATGTACGCCTTATAAACCCTAATCCTGGTGTATTAGTGGGTAATATTATCTGCATGGTGTGGTACTCTATGCACTGATGAACCACAAAGTACCAGTTCACTTCATTTATGTAACTTTAATGAAGCAATGAAGCCAGCAGTAATTAAAAGACTGTACAGAGAGTGGGAGTGTCTACTACAACAACAATAACAACAACATCTCAGCCCAAACTAGCCTAGATCATACATATACATAACAAAAAAATGTTGAGTTTGTAGTTTGTTGCTTTCAAATGCTATTTCTTCAGACACATAGGCTGCACTTTGTGTTTTCATGAGACGGGGATAATGTATTATCAAGATTGAGCGCAAACTGGCATCCGCTACACCATGAATTATGCACCATGCTATCTCCTGAACGTTAAAAAGGATGAGGGTCCATGTGGGCTATCAATTCTTAATCCAAAGCCTGTTTGGCATACTGCCCTTCATAGACTTGAGACTGCACCTTACTTTGTGTGCCATATAAAGACTACCTTCCCATGTATGTTTGAGAGCCTTTATTTTACTGTATTTTTCTCCTCTATATAGTTCCATAAGATCAATGAGAAAAATGCCATAAATTTACAAACAAACATCTTTGTAGAAACTTGATGATTGTACCACTGTGGTGCAGCTACAGTGATACAACTATAATTCAACTAAAACTGGGCTGTCCAGATTTGGTCTTTTTATAACCCTTTCACCCATAGTGTATGGCTCATTGTTTGTCTTACATAACCACATGCACCTCAATATAAGATTATTGTAATGCCTGCACTTTTCATTTGAAAGAAACTTCTTTCTAATGTCTCTGACCTTGAGCTGCTTTGGTGAATAGGAGAGAGAAGGGTGCCTCCCTCTATACATTTCCTTACTTTCCTTGCTAACCTATTAGTGGAAGTGCTGCATCAGGAACTGTTTTTTGAAGACATTAACCATGCACTGAATCCTGAACTGGGCTAAAATAAGTATAATACTAAAATACCTATAATACTGCTGTCACAAGAAAGTTGTTTCAACATTTGAGAGCTTTGACGAAATTGAAACTGAACATGTGCGTTGATGCTATTTGGCATTTTTCCCACTCTAAACATGCTGAAGCTCTATGATGGTGAAATTAACTGCAGCTGTTTATCTTCTTACCCCCTTAAAAGGTTGCTTCTGAAAAAGTTTGGGAGCCCAAAGATTTTCTTGGGACAGCAATAAAATAAAAGGACTGATGTTCCATTGGGAGAAAACTGAGACACGCAGCACTGTGGTGTCGTGGCATCCTCCCACATGTGTACCTTTGAAAGCTGGTAGCTTGTGCAGCTCTCTGTTGTTGCTGATAGGGAAGCAGGAGGCACTCTGCCTACTTTCCTTCTTCAGCGCAACCTGGGAAGAAGGCTGCTTCACCCGGATTAGTTGGGCAGTAGGGGGCGCACTGCTGCTACTTCTCTTATAGGATGCCTGTGGAAACAAATGTCACAGAGAGCAGGTTCCATTTACAACCTCAGCGTTCCTGTCCAAGGAAACTGGGGATCACTTATCACTCTAACTGCCAGGGGGTGGGGGTGGGGGTCAGGCACAAGGCTGAAAGGGATGTACAAGGGTCATGTTCCTGCATAAAGAAGATCATGTGTTTTGTAGTGGAGCAATCTGAGCAGACAGGCTTTTGTGAGTGGATTCCTTTGACTGTGCCACTAGTCCATTCTGTAATGAAGCACTCCATGTCCTCTAAAGATTCTATCAGTTTAACTAGAACTAGTATACCATAACTGGTGATTATTATCTCAGATCTTTACAGAATTTAAACAATTATGCAGTTAAAAAAAAAAAGAAAAAGAAAAACTGAAGCAGTCCCCTTCCTCACCCCCAATAGTTAATTTACTACTATTTGTATACTGCATGGATCAAATTTAGTTATAATTCTTTTTCTAAACTACTTTGTCACAACATCTATATTTGGAGCAGGTCTGAAAGGAGTACTGTTAAAAAAAATAAATAATTAAAAATAAATAAATAAAAGAGCACTGTAGACACTATCATCTATTGTAGGTCTTCTCTTAGACCTTATTAAGCCCAGAATGATACATTAGGTTTTAAGTAACTCATACAATAATGCTCAGTTCAGTGTATTTAAAAATGGTAAATTGCCAACTTTCTTTTGCCAGGCCTACTACTGAAAAGAACAGTCATGAAAGCTACCTCATTTTCTGAGTCTTGGTTGTCTTGGTGTTTGCTCCCACTTTTGCTGGATCTCACAGACTTTGATGTCTCCTCAGTAAAAAAAAAAAAAAAAAAATTAAAAAAAAAAAAAAAAAGGGGAAAAAAAGAAAAAGAAATTGTTTGAAATATTTGTCCTGATGACTCCATAATAATAACTTATCAGATAGATAGATAGATCGAATTTAGTTAATAAGATGTAAAGTCCTACCTTATCTTTTCTCGACTTGTTCGGCATTTTTTTGATACGCGTAGTCCTATGATAACCCCCTTGACAGGCACCTTATTCAGACTCTCTTACACACATTCAAGCTGCTGTCAAGCTCCATTGCCTACTGCACACGCTTTAGCTAACTGTCCTTGGTCCGTGCAAATTTGATTCGTGGGTGATGGTCATGTGATTAGAAGCGTCTCGGCTTCGGCCTGGCCATATCGTTAGTGCACTTTAATGGTTTTTTTTATTAATTGAAATTACGGTACTTATTAATTCAGACAGATGCTGGTTTGTTAAATAACTGTATTATAGAAGTGCTGTAAAATGAGACCGGCAGATGAATATAAATAGACAGAGAGACAGTCTAACCAAATCTAACCTCTCCTGTTATCAGAACAAAAACTGCGCTAAAGCTGTAGCAAGGAATGTAAACAGATGCCCTCTAGTGAAAATCCCTGCCATAAAATTATCAAAGGTCCTTTTTGTACGATTACAAATTTCTGTCCAAAATACAACAGACTCAGGATCTTATATACAGAAAAGTTGTTTATCTGTAATGTAAATTAAAGTTATTGTCAAGGAAACATATTTCACGCTACAGCTGCAATCAAGTATATTGCCATATACTGCAGATAACTGCAGCAATACAGGGTGGGGCAAGCGCCTTTGTTCTGAATGCTTTGTGGGTGTTGTAGTACATTTTTCAACACAGTCGTTGCTTCGTCATCGTATAAACTACATATACCAGAATGCTTTGCACAAATAAATTCACGAGACCGAGTCATTGCCCTACATCTGCGGTCTCCTTTGCTCGTTGTAGATGATGCTTTGGCGAACTCTGTGATAGCACAGATTTTCTTATTTTTAAATCTACAGTTGACAGCAAGTAATTCTCCTACAAAATGTCTGACGGTGGAGGAGCCGACGACAGCGGTGGCACTATGGAGGTGTCCGCTGCTGTGCAAACGGTTGCTGATACATCGGTTCTGCAAAAGCATATTCGTAAACTTGTGCCTTTGCTCCTGGAAGATGGCGGCGAGGTGCCGGCCTCCCTGGAAACCGCCCTAGAGGAGAAAAGCTCAGTTGAGCAGATGAAGAAATTTTTGTCAGATCCTCAGATTCACACCATCTTAGTTGAACGGAGCTCTCTGAAAGGTCTGTTAAATTACTTTAAAGGTTGTGACCTTGTTAAATGTGAGTCAGATCTTCGTCAGTGTCTAATCTGCATCATCATCCTAGATAGCCTCATAAAGCTTTGCTACTCTAATGTTTCTTGCTAACGTTAGCCATACAGCTACGTATTTTTAAAACAATGTATAGCTAAATCTGTTGGCGGCGGTAAATATAAAAAGCTTATGTCCGTGTCCGTTTGTTCACAAAGGAGTCTAGCTAGCTAGCTGGAGTGTTTACAGGCAATTAACCTACAAGCGCCCCGTTTATGAAGCTGCATTGCCACCCATTAGCTTGCTTGACAGCTAACGCGTACGATGTTCACCCATCCACCCACTTACCCATCCACCCACTTCAAAAACTGTAGCTGGCCAACTAGCTAGCTACTTAGATATTTAATTATTTAGTTAGGCTAGCTAGTTAGATAGTTAATCTAGTTAGCTAAGCTATATTTTGAATGTGTCCAGTATTTATTGTTTGGCTTTAGTCAGTGGGTCCTCTTAACCAGAGGAATATTTAGCCATGTGTTTTAAAAAAAAATTCTCCTAAAACACACTGTTCAGTTCTACATTTAATGATTTTGGTACAAGGAAAACCCTAAACTGGGGAGTTATTTGGCATTCTAGGACTTGTAGACCAACACCCCTTCTTTAGGCGGTGGCTCAGGCTGTAGCTGTCATGTTTCTCGTGAGCTAGGCTAGGTGTGGCTTCAAGTTTTATCCATTTGCTGATTGGCCAAGTTGCTTCCTATTTGTGTTAATTTATTTTAGTAAAATATATACGATTTGAAATTACAGTTGTCTGGCCAGCCCCTGCAGATTAAGGCATGTTAAAAGCAATACGCCTTTGTACTACACAAATACAGGTTTCATTTTGAGGTTAGACTTCTGTACTAGGAGGTTACAGAACGCAAGCCCTTTTTGTTCAAATAGAATTTGAATACGTGGTTATTTTAATGCTGATATTTTGGATAATTGTGGCTGTGAGGAAAGATGTACCAGTGTAGTATACATTATGCGCTACACTAATTGATATTCGGTAAACACAAGCTTATATGAACACTGATCAAGTTAAGTTTCACATGGCAGATAGATATATATATATATATATATATATATATATATATATATATATATATATATATATATATATATATATATATATATATAATTATATAATTTTTTTTTTTTATTATTGTTAAGTTTTAAAGTATAGTATAGGCTCAAGGTATATAGTAAAGTCTTGAATTCTCTTAAGCTTTACAAGTAGTTTTATCTAGGATGGACTGGTGTGAAACTAATTGGTGCTATTGAACATGACTGAAAAGCCTTAAGGCTGACAGTAGAATGCTTGGAATACCACCCGGAGCTTTTGATCTTGGCTGTTTGCTCCTATCTCTGATATTTTATATCTATAATTCAATCTATTAAATGTTTCTGGTGGAACTGTTTGTGAAGTGGTTCTATCAGCTGGTTCAAATTTTCAGATAATTTGGATATTGTACAATGGGACTGCACTAATGCAAAATTTACTTCATTTTTTATGATGGCATTTTAATGCATGCAGAAATATTTTATTACTATGACCTTCCAGGCTATACCAGTGTGAAGCACTTCAGTCACTTTGGCAGGTAGCTGTGTTTTTGCTGCTGTCCAAACTTTGTGGCTTTTAATGAATGGAAGTAAAAGGATAAATTTGTTAGGAATTAACAACCAATATGGACATTTATATTCATCTTGGTTTTGTTTGTTTACATTTTTTCAGAGGATGTTGGGGATGAGGGAGAGGAGGAAAAGGAGTGCATCTCCTACACTGTTAACATTGATATACACTATGGGATCAAATCCAACAGGTATTGCTTTGATTCTGTGCTAACTGTTCATAATTTAATTGTCATGTAAAGTGGCCTTATTTCATCTTTTTTGACCTAATATTATGATTTGGAACATGACTTCAGACTATACTTTTTACTTTTAGCTTGGCGTTAATTAAGAGGACTGGGGTCATTGATGCCGACAAGCCCATTTCAACGCAGGTCCGAGTTCTAACCCTCAGTGAAGACTCTCCTTATGAGACATTGCATTCCATCATCAGCAATGCTGTGGCTCCCTTCTTTAAATCATACATCAGGGAATCTGGTAAAGCTGACAGGTAATATCATTTGGGTAGGAAAATCTTGTTGAAGGCTAGATGGAGGCACAGTACTCCTTGTAGCATCCATGCAAAGCATCTGATGATATTGTGCACCAGTTACTTTGAGCCCTAGCATTTCTTTTCCTCAATTCAGGGATGGAGACAAGATGGCTCCTTCTGTGGAGAAAAAGATTGCAGAACTTGAGATGGGACTGTTACATCTGCAGCAGAACATAGAGATTCCAGAGATCAGTCTTCTCATTCATCCCATCATCACCAACATTGCCAAGCAGTGCTATGAACGGGGAGAGAAGCCCAAGGTTACTGACTTTGGTGACAAAGTAGAGGACCCAACGTTCCTTAACCAACTACAGTCGGGGGTAAATCGTTGGATCAGGGAAATCCAGAAGGTATGAAGTTTTATTCTTGTGCTCTATCTCTAGTTTTTAAAAAAGATTTTGGTCATGGTTAACATTTACTGTTGGCATGAGGAAAAATAACCTAAGGATGCACCAAGTGTATGCCTATGAAATATCTTGCTGTTTATCTCGTAGGTGACAAAACTAGACAGAGACCCTGCGTCTGGCACAGCTCTGCAGGAAATCAGTTTCTGGCTTAACCTTGAGCGTGCCCTCAATCGCATTCAGGAAAAAAGGGAGAGTCCTGAGGTTCTGCTCACCTTGGACATTCTTAAACACGGCAAAAGATTTCATGCCACTGTCAGTTTTGACACAGATACTGGTGAGTGCTTCTTTACAGCTGTTCGTTTTTGATGTTTTTTAAACATTTGTAGAATGTCACAGTTCATGGCTTTTTTTTTTTTTTTTTTTTTTCAGGTCTGAAACAGGCTGTGGAGACAGTAAACGACTACAATCCTCTGATGAAGGACTTTCCACTCAACGATCTCTTATCAGCCACTGAGCTGGATAAAATTCGTCAGGCCTTAGTGGCCATCTTTACACACCTCCGCAAGATCAGAAACACCAAGTATCCTATTCAGCGTGCCCTGCGATTGGTTGAAGCAATTTCCCGTGACCTCAGTTCACAACTCCTCAAAGTGCTGGGCACCCGCAAGCTGATGCATGTTGCCTATGAAGAATTTGAGAAGGTACTGAACACCAGTAGAACAGCTGTTGACCTTTTGCAGGTATTGCACCTGTTGTTAAACTCGTCTCCCTCTTTTACCAGGTGATGGTGGCTTGTTTTGAGGTGTTCCAGACATGGGAGGATGAGTATGAAAAACTGCAGGTGCTCTTGAGGGATATTGTGAAGAGGAAGAGGGAGGAAAATCTCAAGATGGTCTGGCGTCTCAGTCCAGCCCATCGAAAGCTACAGGCCCGTTTGGATCATATGAGGCGCTTCAGGAGGCAGCATGAGCAACTGAGAGCCGTCATTGTCCGTGTGCTAAGACCACAGGTACTTCAGTATTTCATTTTCCTTTGGACTACAATGTATCCTGTTTGTCTGGCCAGCATTCTTCATTTTCTTTTGTTCATTATTCTGTCTGTTTGAAGGTGTCTGCTGTGCCCCAGCATGGCCAAGGTGAAGCAGTAGAACCCCCTGACATTAAAGTGGCTGAAGTCCTCTTTGATGCTGCAGATGCTAATGCCATTGAGGAGGTTAACCTGGCCTATGAGAATGTGAAGGAGGTAGATGGCTTGGACGTGTCAAAGGAGGGAATGGAGGCGTGGGAAGCCGCTATGAAGCGGTATGATGAGCGCATTGACCGCGTTGAGACCCGGATCACAGCCCGCCTGCGTGACCAACTTGGCACTGCGAAGAATGCCAATGAGATGTTCCGTATCTTCTCACGATTCAACGCTCTCTTTGTACGTCCACATATCCGTGGAGCCATCCGCGAATACCAAACCCAACTTATCCAGCGTGTGAAGGACGACATTGAGTCCTTGCATGACAAGTTCAAAGTGCAGTACCCTCAGAGTCAGTCTTGTAAGATGAGTCACGTGCGCGACCTGCCCCCTGTCTCTGGCTCCATAATCTGGGCTAAGCAGATTGACCGACAGCTGACTGCCTACATGAAGCGTGTGGAGGATGTTCTTGGGAAAGGTTGGGAGAATCACGTAGAGGGCCTTAAGCTGAAGCAAGATGGAGACAGCTTCCGTGCCAAACTCAACACCCAGGAGATCTTTGATGACTGGGCACGCAAAGTGCAGCAGCGCAACCTTGGGGTGTCTGGCCGTATCTTCACCATTGAAAGCAGTCGTGCCCGTGGGCGTACGGGGACCATGCTAAAACTTAAAGTGAACTTTTTACCAGAGATAATCACCCTGTCCAAGGAAGTTCGTAACTTAAAATGGCTTAGCTTCCGTGTACCCTTGGCCATCGTAAACAAAGCACACCAGGCCAACCAACTCTACCCCTTCGCTATCTCACTCATTGAGAGTGTGCGCACCTATGAACGCACTTGTGAAAAGGTAGAAGAGAGAATTTCAATTGCACCTTTAGTGGCTGGTTTGAAGAAAGAAGTTCAGGCTCTGATCACAGAAGGCATTGCTCTAGTCTGGGAGTCATACAAACTAGACCCCTATGTACAGCGCCTGGCTGAAACTGTCTTTAACTTCCAAGAAAAGGTTTGTACTCTTCTGCAACTGAATATAATACTACATTAAAGGAATACTCCACTATGAACCTTAAACATTTTATTCAGCATTCAGAGCATTCAGCATTTAGAACGGCTTGTTGTGTTTTTTAAGCTTGATTTTAGATTTACTAATGGGGCTAAAACATTTTACTTATAGGTCAAATTCCAAGTTTAACATCAGAAATACTAAAATCAATTTATAAATCCTGTAAAACTACTATGAATGCTAAATAAAGCATGTGTTCAAGTTTAATGTTTGAGTCAGAGTAAAAGGGCTTAATTGGTGTTACTTTGCCTGTAGGTGGATGACCTTCTGCTGATTGAAGAGAAAATAGACTTGGAGGTCCGTTCTCTTGAGACTTGTATGTATGAACATAAGATCTTCTCAGAAATCCTCAACCGTGTCCAGAAGGCTGTAGATGACCTGAATCTGCACTCCTATTCAAATCTGCCCATCTGGGTAAACAAACTGGACATTGAGGTGAGTTTCATGTAAAGGGACAGAAAAATTACAAACTTTCTAGTATTCTTTATATCTACATCTCACTTGTTACTGTCATTGTTTTTACTTTTGCTTTGTCCTCTAGATCGAACGCATTCTTGGAGTTCGCCTGCAAGCTGGCCTCAGGGCTTGGACACAAGTTCTTAGAGGTCAGATGGATGACAAGGCTGATGTGGACATGGACACTGAAGCACCACAAGTTAGCCACAAGCCAGGAGGAGAACCAAAAATCAAGGTGGGCTACATAATCTTTAGAGCAATATTCAGATCTTTGGTCTCACTGTAATTTTAGTTGCAACTTTAATGTTACAGCACAGGTTATATTTATCACACTAGCATGCATCTGGCATTGTCTTTATCATGTAGAATGTGGTTCATGAGTTGAGGATTACAAACCAAGTCATCTACTTGAATCCACCCATTGAAGACTGCCGCTACAAGCTCTACCAGGAAATGTTTGCCTGGAAAATGGTCATTCTCTCTCTACCAAGGATACAGAGTCAAAGATACCAGGTCAATAGAAATATAACTGTTTCATTTTAATAATTTTTGTTTCGCCATGTCATGTGTATAAAATGACTAACGCTTTCTCTCCATGGGCAGGTTGGTGTACATTATGAGCTGTCTGAGGAGGAGAAGTTCTATAGGAATGCTCTAACAAGAATGCCGGATGGCCCAGCAGCTCTGGAAGAGGCCTACAATGCAGTCAAAGAAAATGTCTCTGAGGTTGAGAAGTATGTCAAGGTAATGAGCATCTTTCTCATAAGGCATCTGAGGGTTAGTGTTTTGTATATCAACAAATAAGGACATTTCAAATCTCTCTGCCTCCTTTTTAGGTTTGGCTGCAGTACCAATGTTTGTGGGACATGCAGCCAGAGAACATCTATAATCGTCTGGGTGAAGACCTCAATAAGTGGCAGGCTCTGTTGGTGCAGATCCGGAAGGCTAGAGGAACTTTTGACAATGCTGAAACCAGGAAGGAGTTTGGTCCAGTGATTATAGATTATGGCAAGGTAAAAGGAAAAAAAAAAAAACACTATTTTTTTATAATAAACCTGCGGTGTTTTACACAGCCAAATGATACCATTCACAAGTTTATCAATACTGCTTTTTGTTTGCTTATTTACCCTTTAATGACACAGGTCCAGTCAAAGGTAAACCTGAAATATGATTCCTGGCATAAGGAAGTGCTTAGCAAGTTTGGACAGATGTTGGGTAACAACATGCAGGACTTCCACTCCCAAATCTCCAAGGTATGTGAAGGAGTCTGAGGACCTTTCTTGAAGTGCTTCTTTACAGTTATTTATTTATTTGTTTTAATGTTCCATTCAGTCCCGCCAAGAACTGGAACAACATTCAGTGGACACAGCCAGCACCTCTGATGCTGTGACATTCATAACTTATGTACAGGCCCTCAAACGTAAGATCAAACAGTTTGAAAAGCAAGTTGATGTAAGTATAACCATATCTGGCTTTGGGCATATTTCTGATTAGTACTTTACAGCAAACACTGATTTCTCTTGTGCTACTTAGCTCTTTCGCAATGGTCAGCGTCTTCTGGAGAAACAACGCTTCCAGTTCCCTCCTTCTTGGCTATACATCGATAACATAGAAGGAGAATGGGGTGCCTTCAGTGACATCATGAAACGCAAGGACACTGCCATACAGCAGCAAGTAGCCAACTTGCAGATGAAAATTGTCCAAGAAGACCGTGCTGTAGAAAATCGCACCTCAGATCTGCTCACAGATTGGGAAAAGACCAAACCAGTGGCTGTGAGTTCATCTAGAAGTTTTGGGCATGTTAAAAGGTCAATTTAATTAATAATGCAGATTGAGCTTTTATATTTTCATTTCAGGGAAACCTTCGCCCAGAAGAAGCCCTCCAATCCCTCACCATATACGAAGGAAAGTTTGGGCGGCTGAAGGATGACCGAGAGAAATGTGCCAAGGCCAAGGAAGCTCTGGAGCTTACTGACACTGGCCTTCTGAGTGGTAGTGAGGAGAGAGTGCAGGTTTGGTCCATTAACAGCCTGTTGCTGAGTCGTCATCTGCAAGCTCTGTGCCCTCTTGCAAGTGGTTATGAACCGAAAATGTATTGCTTTTGTTTTAAATGTGTACTGGAATGTCTTCCATGTTGTGGTACTGTAGGTTGCACTAGAGGAACTGCAGGATCTAAAGGGGGTTTGGTCTGAGCTCTCCAAGGTTTGGGAACAGATTGACCAGATGAAGGAACAGCCTTGGGTGTCAGTGCAGCCGCGTAAGGTAAAATAAAATTGTTACCTTCTTGGTTCATATTGGTAGCCTTAGGTTCTTGCTTATAAATATAAATTATAAATTGTAATTTCTCTCTCTGTAGTTGCGGCAAAGCTTAGATGCCCTCCTAAACCAGCTAAAGAACTTCCCTGCACGTTTACGACAGTATGCCTCCTATGAATATGTACAGAGACTGCTCAAAGGTTATATGAAGGTTAGTAGCTACCCACTGCTTCCATTAATTGAATGAGACCGTAGGAAAGGTGTATATAAGGCTGATTATGAACATCACTGCTTGGTGGGAGACGAATTATAACTGCTTTCTTATCTGGATTCACAGGTGAACATGTTGGTGATTGAGCTGAAGTCTGAAGCTTTGAAGGACCGCCACTGGAAGCAGCTGATGAAGCGCCTGCATGTGAACTGGGTGCTGTCAGAACTGACTCTTGGACAGATTTGGGACGTGGACCTGCAGAAGAACGAAATGGTGGTGAAGGATGTCCTCCTGGTGGCTCAGGGGGAGATGGCCCTTGAAGAGTTCCTCAAACAGGTCAAACTTTTTTGTGCATTGTGTTGATGTTTTTTGGGGGGGGGGGGGTTGTTTGGTGGTGGTGTTTTTTTTAATTCCTCCTCCCTTCATGGTTGACTCTCAAACTGTGACTCTCAACTGTTGTTGTCTTTGTAATTTATTTAACAAGTTTCCTTCTCTGTGCTTCGTAGATTCGAGAAGTGTGGAACTCGTATGAGCTTGACCTGGTCAACTATCAGAACAAGTGCCGTCTGATCCGTGGATGGGACGACCTGTTTAACAAAGTCAAGGAGCACATCAACAGTGTCTCTGCCATGAAGCTGTCTCCATACTACAAGGTTCGAGTGTTTTTAAAGTTCCTGTTCTAATGGTTGATGGGATTTGGGAAGTAAGGGAAGTGAAGTATAGGAGAAATGGGTCTGAACTGGCCTCTCAAACTTCTGTTTTCTAAAGGTGTTTGAAGAGGATGCCCTGAGCTGGGAGGACAAACTCAACCGCATCATGGCTTTGTTTGATGTCTGGATAGACGTGCAAAGGCGTTGGGTCTATCTGGAGGGCATTTTCACAGGGAGTGCAGACATCAAACATCTCCTTCCTGTGGAGACGCAACGTTTCCAGAGGTGTGGAAATGGTTATCACAGTGGATTTCATACTTTATATGTTCAGAAGACTTGCTGTACTGAACAGTTGGCTGCTTATTTTTGCAGTATTAGCACAGAGTTCCTGGCACTGATGAAGAAGGTGACCAAGTCACCTCTAGTCATGGATGTCTTGAACATCCAGGGAGTTCAGAGGTCACTGGAGAGGCTGGCAGACCTCCTTGGAAAGATCCAGAAGGCTTTGGGAGAATATCTAGAGAGAGAGCGCTCCTCCTTCCCCAGGTTAGGTGACCTTTTTGGCACCATTTTGCGATTTTGACAGGAGACTTTCAGATTCATATTATCTAACTATGCTGTTTCTCCAGGTTTTACTTTGTTGGTGATGAGGACCTGCTGGAGATCATTGGCAACAGCAAGAATGTGGCCAAACTGCAAAAGCACTTCAAGAAGATGTTTGCTGGAGTGTCCAGCATTCTCTTGAATGAAGACAACACCGAGGTCTTGGGCATATCCTCTCGTGAGGGAGAGGAGGTAAAAATTGCAGAAACTCACTTGTCTCTTTGTTAGGTAGTGATTTGATTATACCATTCTGATTTGAGCAATTGTCAGTAAAATACTGAGGCAGATATAACCAGGAAAAATATGAAATGCATCATGTCCCAGGCATTATACAGTATAATTGTGTGTTTTAAACAAACTATGGTATTTGTAGGTCCTGTTCAAGACGCCCGTGTCCATCACAGAACACCCGAAGATTAATGAGTGGTTGACCCTGGTGGAGAAGGAGATGCGGGTCACCCTGGCCAAATTGCTGGCTGAGGCTGTCACTGAGGTGGGAGCCTTCAACAAAGGCACTGGCATTGACCTTGGCACGTACATCAACTGGATTGATAGATACCAGGTAACTACTTTTTTTGTGGGGGGTATATTTCAATTTGCAAATGTGTGAACTACAGTGAAAATGTTATTACTAATTACTTTCACCCACACAGGCCCAGCTGGTGGTTCTGTCCGCTCAGATCGACTGGTCTGAGAATGTGGAGACTGCTCTGACCACAATCTCAGGTGGGGATAACATGGCTCCTCTGCAGAGTGTACTGACGAATGTAGAGGCCACACTGAACTTGCTTGCTGACACGGTGCTGATGGAGCAGCCACCTATCCGTAGGAAGAAGCTGGAGCATCTGGTGAGTGCTGATTTTTACTTCACAAAAACATCAGTAAAATCTACATTGCCTAACCATGTGGTGATGTTCTGGTTGTTTTAGCTATGGTTGTTGTGTGCTTTTTGTTAGTAATGGTGGACATATGAAGTCTTTACTTGGGGCATTAAATATTTTTTGCTTCTGTAAAATGGTCCCAAAGTCCACAAAATAAATGTAAAGTTACTAAAATTCATCTTCATTTTTCTCTGTTTAGATCACTGAGCTTGTCCACCAGAGGGACGTGACCAGGACCCTCATCAAGAACAAGATAGACAACCCCAAGTCCTTTGAGTGGCTGAGTCAGATGCGCTTCTACTTTGACCCCAAGCAGACGGATGTACTGCAGCAACTCTCAATCCAGATGGCCAACGCCAAGTTCAACTATGGCTTTGAGTACCTGGGTGTGCAGGAGAAGCTGGTGCAGACCCCCCTCACAGACCGCTGCTACCTCACCATGACCCAGGCTTTAGAGGCCCGACTGGGAGGCTCTCCCTTCGGTTAGTTTATACCAGATATTTGGTGTTGAGTGATTGTGTTCGGAATGAACGTCTGATGTACCCTTCGATGTTATGCTGCTTACTAGGTCCGGCAGGGACAGGAAAGACGGAGTCTGTCAAAGCTCTAGGCCACCAGCTCGGACGTTTTGTTCTGGTCTTCAATTGTGATGAAACCTTTGACTTCCAGGTACATGATCCAGTGTCACTAAAGTGACACTTGCAGCAGGTGCAACCACTCAGACTGGCTCTTTACCACTGTCAGAATTTGCCAAATATGTCATTACAAGGCCGACTTGAAGAGAATAACCAAGTTGCTGTGTCCTTCCTTTCAGGCAATGGGCCGCATCTTTGTCGGTCTGTGCCAAGTGGGTGCCTGGGGCTGCTTTGATGAGTTCAACCGACTGGAGGAGAGGATGCTGTCAGCTGTATCTCAACAGGTTCAGTACATCCAGGTGGCCCTGAGGGAGCACAGCAACCCCAACCGAGATCGCAGTATGTACCCTAGAGCTTCCCTTTCTGACACCTGCATTTTTACTTATTAAAAACTGGAAAAATCAATACTGCAATGCATTACTTCAATTTTGTTTCAAAATTACTTTGTAAAGTTGAGAGGCTTTAAGAGGAAGATGAGATGAATAACTTTTGAAGTTGAGAGGGTTTTTCAGCTAAAATGAGGTGGGTGTGTCTTGTACTTCACCACAGTAGTGTGTAAAGAAATGTTTGATTTATTTTTTTTTTTCAGGTACCCCAGTCACCACTGAGTTGCTGAACAAACAGGTGAAGGTGAGCCCTGAGATGGCCATCTTCATCACCATGAACCCTGGCTACGCTGGCCGCTCCAACCTGCCTGATAACCTGAAGAAGCTGTTCCGCAGCTTGGCCATGACCAAACCAGACCGCCAGCTCATCGCCCAGGTCATGCTCTACTCACAGGGCTTTCGCACTGCTGAGACCCTCGCCAAAAAGATCGTCCCCTTTTTCAAGTAATGTTGGATCCCAGTATTTGTTTGTAAATTAAACCTTGAATTTTTGTTTGATTCAGGAGTATCTGGATTTTAGGGATGTTTACATACTGCTGAACAGATCATGTTTCTGTGTTTTTGGACTGTTGTCCAGATACAATTCTTAGGTATTGTGATGCTAAGGGTTTACTTTTGCTGTTGGTCTTTTGACTAGAGTGCAGTTTGGTTGTTGACCTTGAGTGCTTTGTTGCTGCATCTCCGGTGAAGCTGTTTGTGTGTTTTTGGCCAGGTTGTGCGATGAGCAGCTCTCATCCCAGTCTCACTATGACTTTGGCCTTCGAGCTCTCAAGAGTGTCCTGATCAGTGCCGGAAATGTGAAGAGAGAGCGCATCCAAAAGATTAAACGTGAGAAAGGCGAGCGTGGAGAGGACGTGGACGAGAATGAGATTGCTGAGAACCTTCCTGAGCAGGAGGTAGTGATGAAACAATTAAACCTATTGGCAAGGCTCCTCTGTCTGCTGCAACCTCAGAATTATAACAAGTATTCTGCATTAAATTGCCAGCCTGTGGCAGTTAGACCTAAAGCAATGAGTGTCATGTAAAGTTTTGGCCTGCCACATATATTGTATTTGAAAGGTTGATCTGTGTCTTTAATGCCCTAATCCTACTGTCTTTTTGTTAATCAGATTCTGATCCAGAGTGTGTGTGAGACCATGGTGCCCAAGCTGGTTGCAGAAGACATCCCACTGCTCTTCAGCCTGCTCTCAGATGTCTTCCCTGGTGTGCAGTACTTGCGTGGGGAGATGACTGCTCTAAGAGAGGAACTCAAGAAAGTCTGCGCTGAGATGTATCTTGTCTACGGAGATGGCGACGATGTTGGTAGCATGTGGGTGGAGAAGGTAAGGAGGAGTCTTAATACGATTACCATCAGGATGTCGTGGCATTATCACAGTTGGTTTATATGGCCAAGATTGGTGTCAGGAACACTATTGGAAAAGACTGTTTTGCTAGCTAGGCTTTACATTGTATTGCTAAGAAAGAAATGGATGCTTTTCTTCACATACTGGAGGTTAATACAAAAAAGGATTTTGACTGTGTAAGGATATGGGCTTTTCGGTATAGCTGAAACAATGTTTGCAAAAGTTCAAACTAAAACAATTGTTAACCCCCCCCCCCCCCCCCAAACACACACACACACACACACCTATTTTATTTGCATATAATAACAACTGTCTCAGTTGCCACAGTCCAACCATGCTTCTTTTTTAATACCATAACACCGTCTGTCTTCTGCTCCAAGGTCCTTCAGCTTTACCAGATCACTCAGATCAACCATGGTCTGATGATGGTGGGCCCGTCGGGCAGTGGGAAGACGCTGGCCTGGCGTGTGTTGCTCAAAGCTCTGGAAAGGTTGGAGGGAGTAGAGGGAGTAGCACACATCATCGACCCCAAGGCTATCAGCAAGGACCACCTGTATGGAACACTGGACCCCAACACCCGCGAGTGGACTGATGGCCTGTTCACTCATGTGCTAAGAAAGTGAGTTGTTGTTTTTTTTTTTTCAGCAGAGCTGTGATGACCCACACACTGATGCCCTTCTAAACCATGACAATTCAGCAGTTTTCGTTTCATTTATTTAATTTCAGTTTCAACCATGTCATATTTCTTTGACAGTACTAGATCTGTGCTGTTTAGGACATATGGCATTTTTAGGGTATAGATTAGTTGTCAATAACCAGGACTAAAATGGTACACAGTTCTTTTATTAATACAGTTTGGTATTATATTTAGAATCATTGATAATGTCCGTGGAGAACTGCAGAAGAGGCAGTGGATCATCTTTGATGGCGATGTGGATCCTGAGTGGGTAGAGAACCTGAACTCTGTGCTGGATGACAACAAACTGCTGACCCTGCCCAATGGAGAACGTCTCAGCCTGCCACCCAATGTACACAGCTCTCTACAATAAACCATCCATTGTCTTGATCAGAATGGAGTAAAACATTCTAAGTGTATCTGCTACATTAGAGATTTTGTCATGTCCACACTGTCTATTACATCATTTGTGGTAGCTTTTAAATCTGACATTGGATGTCACAGTTTCAGAGGTAATATTTCAGCTGGCGCCTCACTTGTTCCATCCAGGTACGCGTTATGTTTGAGGTCCAGGACCTGAAATATGCCACCCTGGCCACCGTGTCCCGCTGTGGCATGGTTTGGTTTAGTGAGGATGTCCTCAGCACCGACATGATCTTCAATAACTTCCTTCAGCGCCTTCGCAGCATACCGTTGGATGAGGGCGAGGATGAAGCTTTGCGCATGCGCAAGGGCACAGAGGACGAGGGAGAGGAGGCTGCCTCCCCTATGCTACAGGTAATGGTACATTTTTTCCTTTTAAGTCAGTTGAGATCCTTTTGCACAGAAACTGCTGAATTGTTGCCACCAGTTGCATTTGTGATAAGTCTGGTTGCATGGACATGAGAACAGTATTTACAGAAATTTCACCGAAGCAATGTTCTAGCTGTAAAACTTTCCCATGTCTTTTAATATGTATATTAAAAGTAAATCTTTGACTCTCATAGTTAGTTTTTTTTTGTGGCCCCCACAGATCCAGAGGGATGCGGCAGCCATCCTGCAGCCCTACTTCACCTCCACTGGCCTGGTTATCAAGGCCCTGGAACATGCGTCCAAGATGGAGCACATCATGGACTTCACACGTCTGCGATGCCTGGGCTCCCTCTGCTCCATGCTACACCAGGCCTGTCGCAACATAGCCCTCTACAACAACAACCACCCAGACTTCCCCATGCCCATCGACCAGTTGGAGAAGTACATACAGGTGGGTGTTTGCATCTCAGGCAAAACACATTTTTCATGTGTAGTAGTGATACCCAGTGTGTATCAGGCGCTTTCTTTTACAGCATTTGGCTTAATGAAGGTGCTCTCTTGTGGACTGAATAGAAATGCCACCAAATATTTTCACAAATGTGATTCTTATAAGGAATAGTGCCGTCGAGTCCCAAATGTACCATGTTTTGAGAGCAGAATCACTGCTTAAATGTGCCCTCCTTCCTTACCTCCATATAGAAATACCTGATCTACGCTGTGCTGTGGTCCTTCTCTGGCGATGGCAAGCTGAAAATGAGGGCAGAGCTTGGTGAATACATCCGCCGTATCACCACAGTGGCCCTCCCGTCTGCACCTAATGTGCCAATCATTGATTATGAGGTAATAAAGTTAAAAACTGTTTGTGCATTACTAAATGTTAACAAGGCTTCAGTAAAAACTGTAAAATTGTACATTGTATATAGGCATATTCATACACTCCCTATTCATTCATTATTTATCTGGACATATTCATCAATCTGCATCTGTATGTTTTATTTATCTCTCCTCGGCTACGGGCAGAGCTGTCACCAAAGGCATTTCACTGCCAGCTATGCTGTGTATGACTATGTATGTGACAGACTTTGAACTTTCACCTTGACTACACGGATAACCTTGAATAGCAGTCAGCCAAACGTCTGGCCTACTAGAAGGCAAAGCCCTTTGAATGCTTGGTTGGTTGGCTGTTGGTGTTCAAACCTGAAGTTCTGTTTGAATATGCAGGAAATGTGTTCATTCTGTATTTCCTTTCTCCTAGGTTTCCATCACAGGCGAGTGGCAGTCCTGGCAGGGCAAGGTGCCCCAGATTGAGGTGGAGACCCACAAGGTGGCTGCCCCTGATGTGGTGGTGCCCACTCTGGACACCGTGCGACACGAAGCTCTGCTCTACACTTGGTTGGCTGAGCACAAGCCTCTGGTGCTGTGTGGGCCCCCAGGCTCTGGGAAAACCATGACCCTCTTCAGTGCCCTCCGTGCCCTGCCTGACATGGAGGTTAGTTCATTATCCCAGACATAAGTTGTGTGCTTGCAAAAGTATGTCATGTTTGTGAAGTATGTTTCTGATTTGTCACGAACTGTAGTTTCATTAATAAATTCTTGGTAGTTATTTCCTTAGTACATTCATAACCAGCATCCTAGCTTGCTTTATTGATTTTATTGATGCTGATTTCTTTCCACAGGTTGTGGGTCTGAACTTCTCCAGTGCCACCACACCGGAGCTGCTGCTGAAGACTTTTGATCACTACTGTGAGTACCGGCGCACGCCAAATGGTGTGGTGCTGGCCCCTGTGCAGTTGGGCAAGTGGCTGGTGCTCTTCTGTGATGAGATCAACTTGCCTGATATGGACAAATATGGCACACAGAGAGTCATCTCCTTTATTCGACAGGTATAGTGTCAAATTGAGTGCATGTTTGTTCCTTCAATGAAGGTTTTTCCCTTCACATTTTGTAATGTATTTTTCTGCAGATGGTGGAACATGGAGGATTCTATAGAACCACTGATCAAACTTGGGTGAAACTAGAGAGGATTCAGTTTGTGGGTGCCTGTAACCCACCTACAGATCCTGGCAGAAAGCCCTTGTCTCACAGGTGCACTCATTTTAAGCTATGATTTTACACAAACTGATTTCCCCCCCATTACAATCTCCAGTATGACCTGTTTGTCATATTGAAATACTATAAAGCAGCCTAACTTTGCACTGCATAGAGATTAATGCACACCATTCAAAATATCACTTGGCTAGTACTTCTAAGGGCTTTTCGGTTTCATTTATGGTGCCTTGTGTGCATGTATTACAGATTCCTGCGTCATGTCCCTGTGGTGTATGTGGACTACCCAGGCCCCGCGTCCCTCACTCAGATCTACGGCACCTTCAACAGGGCCATGCTCAGGCTCATCCCCTCACTGCGCACATATGCCGAGCCTCTCACCGCAGCCATGGTGGAGTTCTACACCATGTCTCAGGTTGGGTCTTAGACAGGGTCACATATTGCAATTTTAAACGAAACTGCAGATATATTTTCAGGGTTTTCCTCATGGTCACTAAGCTTTTTCTTGATGACTACAGGAACGTTTCACACAGGACACCCAGCCTCACTATATCTACTCTCCCAGAGAGATGACTCGTTGGGTAAGGGGTATCTTTGAGGCACTGCGGCCCCTTGAGACTCTGCCTGTGGAGGGACTGATTCGCATCTGGGCCCATGAAGCTTTGCGCCTCTTCCAGGACAGGTGGACTAAAAGATATTACCTATTTTGGTCTTGGACCCCAACAGTTTTGAGCACAGTTTTGCGAGTGCACACTCACGTGTGCCAAGCCATAAATATTGTAAGATGACTTATTGTAAAGATTTTACATTTTATGTACTTGTATACTGATGATGACTAATTTTAAGCAATTATTGCATTTCGTATTTTCTTTTGCTTTTTCTTTACAGGCTGGTGGAGGATGAAGAGAGACGCTGGACTGATGAGAACATTGATAATGTGGCCCTGAAGCACTTCCCCAACATTGATAGAGAGAAGGCCCTTAACCGCCCCATCCTCTACAGCAACTGGCTCTCCAAGGTGAGTCTAAGGACTCTCCGACTGGATATGTACTGTAGTTCCAAGAATTGATCTCTTTCTTGTTAAGCTGAATGATGGAATATCTGAGTTGTCTTTAGGACTACATCCCAGTGGAACAGGAGGAGCTTCGAGACTATGTTAAGGCCCGACTGAAGGTCTTCTATGAGGAGGAGCTGGATGTTCCTCTCGTGCTCTTCAATGAGGTTTTGGATCATGTCCTGAGAATTGACAGGTAAGAAACCTAGCCACAATAGGTGCTTTGATGTCTTGAATATCAAACTTTTTTTTTCTTCCCCCCCCCCCCCCCCGCCTTTAAAAAATTATTTGTATTTCCAGAATCTTCCGTCAGCCACAGGGTCATCTTCTCCTGATTGGTGTTAGCGGTGCAGGAAAGACCACTCTATCACGCTTTGTGGCCTGGATGAATGGCCTGAGTGTCTATCAGATCAAGGTCAGCAAAAGCCAAGATAAACTATATTCATTCTCCATTACACCCAAGTTATGCTGCTCTAAAAATGTTTTCAGAGATGACTGTTAAAACACTTAGTCACCAAATCTTTCTTTCTTTTGAGAGTTTTATAGCTATGACCGTGCTTCTACAGGTGCACAGGAAGTACACGGGTGAAGACTTTGACGAGGATCTGAGAACTGTTCTTCGTCGATCTGGATGCAAAAATGAGAAGATTGCGTTCATCATGGATGAGTCAAATGTGCTGGATTCTGGATTCCTGGAGCGCATGAACACACTGCTAGCAAACGGAGAGGTGAGGCTCAGAACAAGTGATTGGGAAGGGCACAAACAATTGTTCTTTTCTTAATATATAATAAATAAATAAATATCTTGCTCTTGTGTAGGTTCCTGGACTGTTTGAGGGTGATGAATATGCAACATTGATGACCCAGTGTAAGGAGGGGGCTCAGAAAGAGGGCCTGATGCTTGACACTCACGAGGAGCTGTACAAGTGGTTCACCAGTCAGGTGATCAGGAACCTTCATGTGGTCTTCACCATGAATCCCTCATCAGAGGGCCTGAAGGACCGTGCTGCTACTTCCCCTGCTCTGTTTAACAGGTTCCTCCTTTTGGAATTTTCATTGCATTGTTTGAACTGAAGAGCATTGTGCTGTTAAGAATTTCTGCAAGCAAATATTCTGAAACAATCTTTTCAACTTATTGTCTTAAAGAAACTATGGTGCTTACATGCTCAAAGTACAATAAATCCTGCTTTTCATGTAATATTGACCAGAGTACTGCCTTTCTATAGATGTGTGCTGAACTGGTTTGGAGACTGGTCTACTGAAGCCCTCTATCAAGTGGGCAAAGAGTTCACCAGCAAAATGGACCTGGAGAAGCCCAATTACAAAGTGCCTGACTACATGCCTATCGTGTATGACAAGCTGCCCCAACCCCCAACCCATCGTGAGGCTATTGTTAATGGCTGTGTGTTTGTTCACCAAACCCTGCATCAGGTTTGAACTGAAGGAGTCCTTGCTTATTTATTTGTGTGTTTGTGTGTGTGTGTGGTGTTTTTCATGAAGGTGTGGAGTGTGCAGATTATTTGTCTTTTGTAGTGCTTTGTAGATTTTGGTTATATTTTTCTCCCTGCTACACTAGGCAAACAACCGTCTGGCAAAGCGTGGGGGCCGCACCATGGCCATCACCCCACGTCACTACCTGGATTTCATCAACCACTATGCCAACCTGTTCAACGAGAAACGCAGTGAACTTGAGGAGCAGCAGATGCACCTCAATGTGGGCCTGCGCAAGATCAAAGAGACTGTGGACCAGGTAACCTAGCACGCAGTGCTCACTGCGCTCAGAATTAAATCAGGAGATCCTGTACGCACAGCTTTTGTTTTGAGGACATCATGCTTTTGGGGTGTTTTTTTAGGTTGAGGAACTGCGCAGGGATCTAAGGATTAAGAGTCAAGAACTGGAGGTGAAGAATGCAGCAGCTAATGATAAGCTGAAGAAGATGGTCAAAGACCAGCAGGAGGCTGAAAAGAAGAAGGCAAGATGGTCCACTTAGCAGATTGTTGGCTTCGTTGTTGAGTTGAGTACAGGACTTTAACCTGCTGGTGGTCATTTTGATTGTCAGGTTATGAGTCAGGAGATCCAAGAAGCGGTCTACAAGCAACAGGAAGTCATCAAAGACAAGCAACTGAGAGTGAAGCAAGATTTGGACCAAGTGGAGCCCGCTGTCATTGAGGCTCAGAATGGTATGGCTGACGGCTGACCCTTTTCATTTTATCTAAAAAAAATAAATAAATCTGTTTTTGTAAAAATCAAGGTTTTACAAGGCAAATCAACCAGTTATCTTGAATGATATCGTGCTCTTTCTCCTTGCAGCTGTAATCTTTTGCCTTAAGATTTCCTCTATATGCTATGCAATTTAATGTTTCCTTTTGTAGGACTTCCCCTCTGTTTACACAAGGATGCTTTTCTCCTCTTTGCGGTAGTGGTGTTTAGTGTGTCCACTGTTGCCTATGCTAACACTCGTGCTCCTTCTTTTTCACTGTTTCTTTACTTCTCTGCATTCTGTCACTCTACTGCATCCCCTTCTTCCTGGGTGATCATTTTAGCCGTTAAGTCCATTAAGAAGCAGCACTTGGTGGAGGTGCGGTCCATGGCCAACCCGCCGGCGGCGGTGAAGCTGGCTCTGGAGTCCATCTGCCTGCTTCTGGGCGAGAGCACTACAGACTGGAAGCAGATCCGTTCCATCATAATGCGCGAGAACTTCATCCCCACTATCGTTAACTTTTCTGCTGAAGAGATCAGGTGACTGCGGCGTGTGGCGTGGAGCTACAGTTTGTAGTGTTTGAGAGGGGTGCTTGTTGGGTGGCACCTTGACACCTTTGCACATGCCCAAAACTTTAGGATCGATTTAGTTTCAGGCTGCTAGAAGGTCTAAATGACACATACTGTAGTCTTAATTTAAGATCAAAGTAGGATCTTAACATAGCCCCCTCTCTTCTACACTACCACTGTTCTGCTCTCGCCACTTACATCCATCAGTCCCGCATGGTTCTAAATCCTGCCTCCCCTCTCTTCACCCCCTCTCCCTCCATTCCCTTGCCTCCATTCCCTCCCCAGCCGTCAGCTCTATAAAGAAGCAGCATCTTGTTGAAGTGCGTGCCATGGCCAACCCACCTGCCGCTGTTAAACTGGCACTAGAGTCTATCTGCCTCTTGCTGGGGGAGGAGACTAATGACTGGAAAAAGATCAGACAAGTTATTATCAGAGACAATTTCATCTCCAGCATAGTCAACTTTGTCTCTGAGGACATGAGGTATTTTTTCTATTCATATTTAGATTTGCTATGTATTATCGACAATTGCAGCACTCGGTGTTGCCTTGACCAATATTTTGGTCTGGCAGCGCACAATCTTTCTACATCCAGGCAGCCATATTTGTGATCGTCATAATGGGATTGGCTAATTATATGCTATAAGAATGAAAAACAATTAGTCTTTTTAAATGCCATAGTTGGTTTCAGAAATCAGTATATGTCTCGCGTAAGATGCATCAAGTTAATTGTAAATGTCAAATACTGGTAAGTCTTTAACACTTCCCCCACCCATTCTTTCCTACTTGCAACCCTGAACATACTATTCATTTGTTCCATCAATATTTAATCCAAATATTGTAACCTACATTGTAATAACTAAGCGTTTATTGGTATGTAGTGATGCCATCCGTGAGAAAATGAGGAAGAACTACATGTCCAACCCCAGTTATAACTACGAGCAGGTGAACAGGGCCTCGCTGGCCTGTGGGCCAATGGTCAAGTGGGCCATTGCACAGGTCAGTGTCTACAACCCAGGACAGTGCCTCTTCTGTTTCAGCAGCCAAAACCATTGCTGCGTAGCAGGTTAAATTTGTTACATTTTAAACAGTCAAGCAACTAATAGTGAAATAATCTCCTAAAATATTTACATAAATTAGTAGGTCTTTTCAAGTGTGGTATACAATTGTGTAAATCTGTGTATGTAAATGGATTTTTGTAGTTTTGAAAATTCATAGTTTGTCATTTGTACTTTGTACAGCTGAACTATGCGGACATGCTAAAGCGAGTGGAGCCTCTGAGAAATGAGCTGCAGAAGCTGGAAGATGATGCCAAGGACAACAAGACCAAGGCTGAGGAGGTGGAGCAGATGATCCGCGACCTGGAGGCCAGCATTGCCCGCTACAAGGAGGAGTACGCTGTGCTCATCTCCGAGGCTCAAGCAATCAAGGCCGACCTGGCTGCTGTCGAGGCAAAGGTGTGCTGTTTTCCCACTCATCGTTTCACTGTGTTTTGTTTGCATAACTTGGTGGTTTAGCTGAACCCTTTTTATAGGGTTGTTGTCAGTGCTGTATCTTGAGATGCATGCTGAAGTCACCATATTCACATGATTTGGTACCAAGATTGCTCTGCTGTTTTTTGGTAATATGGTGTTAACTATCCCATATTCAGCGAAAGGCCTGAGAAATTTGTACCTAGCTCTTGTTACCTCCCTTAACTCTCTCGTCTCTGCACACCTTGTGCGATTGCAGGTGAACCGCAGCACAGCCCTGCTGAAGAGCTTGTCTGCTGAGCGAGAGCGCTGGGAAAAGACCAGTGAGACCTTCAAGAACCAGATGTCTACTATTGCCGGTGACTGCCTCCTCTCGGCTGCCTTTATCGCCTATGCTGGCTACTTTGACCAGCAGATGAGACAGAACCTTTTCACCACCTGGTCCCACCACCTCCAACAGGCCAACATTCAGGTACCACACCCAAGTTCATCAGCCTTTGCAGTTTCTTTGCATGTATTCATTAACTGGTGAGACATTCTGGGGAAGCACCTGTAAGAACTTGATGCTGTGTCCTCCAGTTCCGTACAGACATAGCAAGAACGGAGTACTTGTCCAATGCTGATGAGAGACTACGCTGGCAGGCCAACTCTCTGCCTGCTGATGACCTCTGCACCGAGAACGCCATCATGCTAAAGAGGTTTAACAGGTCGGTAGCAGACAATGGAGCTGAACACACTACGTCTAGTCAAGATTCATTATATTAAGGAATTCCCCCAACATAAACAAAAAAACAAAACACAAGAATGTTAGTTTTCCACCCCCCCCCCCAATTTAATTAATTAATTAATTAATTAATTAATTGAGCAATTAATTAACATTTATTTATTTATTTATTTATTTATTTATTTTAAATCTAGGTATCCATTGATCATTGATCCCTCTGGCCAGGCCACAGAATTCATAATGAATGAGTATAAAGATCGCAAGATCACCCGCACTAGCTTCCTGGATGATGCATTCAGGAAGAACTTGGAAAGTGCGCTGAGATTTGGTAATCCGTTACTGGTGCAGGTATGATCGCAATCTGCAAGATTTTACATACAGATTTAAAGTGAGAAATTTTATAGGTCACATGCTATAGAATAAGTGTGAATAAGTCAAATGGAAATTGAACATAGATTTGCTTTTTCCTTACATCTCTTAGGATGTGGAGAGCTACGACCCAATCCTGAACCCTGTGCTCAACAGAGAAGTGCGGCGAACCGGTGGACGTGTCCTTATTACCCTCGGAGACCAGGACATTGACTTGTCACCTTCATTTGTCATCTTCCTGTCCACACGAGACCCAACGGCAAGTGCATCTTCATCTCCACTGTTTCTTTCCATCTTAAGTACTCTGTACCAATATCAAACATGTACCACTGAGACAAGGATTTTTAAACCTTGTGCGTACTGGCCCAACAGGTGGAGTTTCCGCCAGACCTGTGCTCACGTGTGACTTTCGTGAACTTTACTGTTACCCGAAGCAGCCTACAGAGTCAGTGCCTCAATGAGGTGCTGAAGGCTGAGCGGCCAGATGTGGATGAGAAGCGCTCGGACCTTCTGAAACTACAGGGTAAACACCATGGCTCGCTCTTTTGTTTGTTTTTGTTTGTGTTTGTTTGTTTTTGTTTATATATATATATATATATATATATATATATATATATATATATATATATATATATATATATATATATATATATATATATATATATATATATAAATATAAATATAAATTTTTTTTTTATCTCTTAGGTGAGTTCCAGCTACGTTTGCGTCAGTTGGAGAAGTCCCTCCTGCAGGCCCTAAATGAGGTTAAAGGTCGCATCCTGGATGATGATACCATCATCACCACGCTGGAGAACCTGAAGAAGGAGGCAGCAGAGGTGACGAGGAAAGTGGAGGAGACGGACATCGTCATGCAGGAAGTGGAAACTGTGTCACAGCAATATCTGTCACTATCCACTGCCTGCAGCAGCATCTACTTCACCATGGAGGCCCTCAACCAGGTCTGCAAGTTGTCTGCAAAGCCTTCATTTAGCAGATTGTAATGTTAGTTATCGAGGTCTGGTGGATTTATATAGGAAGTAGTATCTTTTGTCAAAGTTCTTGAATGTTATAGAAGGAATTTCCTGTTTAAATTCAGTTTTGTTAATCATTTAAAAGTGTTAGCAAAACTTATTTTATGTAATACTCCTTTCTCTTCGCTATTCAGATGCACTTCTTGTACCAGTACTCTCTGCACTTCTTCCTGGACATCTATCACACAGTGCTGTACGAGAACGCCGGCCTGAAGAGCGTGAGTGACCACACACAGCGTCTGTCCCTTATCACCAAAGATTTGTTCCAGGTAAGACCCTGCTCAGGTTTAATAGTAAGACATAAGTAAACTCTAGGCCAAGTCATCTATGATGGCTGACCTACAAACAGAAAATGTGAAATGTGATTTTATACTTGTTGCCTTTCCCCAGGTTGCCTTTAACAGAGTTGCTCAAGGTATGCTCCACCAGGATCACATCACCTTTGCCATGCTATTAGCCAGGATCAACCTGAAAGGCATGACCAGGTAATTACAGTACATAGCAGTGTGTAGGACAGCATGTCTGAGTGCAGACATTTACCTTTAATTGTCTTTACAGTAGTAACCAGTATTAAGTGTTGAAGCATTCAGGCCTGCTTTCTACTGACTTCCTGCTCCCTGTGCTCTTTGCCTTTTCCAGTGAACCATCCTATGACTCTGAGTTCCAGCACTTCCTGCGTGGTAAGGAGATCGTTCTGACGGGCATGGCTGTACCCAAAGTGAAGGGCCTTAGCACAGAGCAGAGCGAGGCCATGGTGCGCCTCAGTCGCCTGCCTGCCTTCAAAGACCTGGTAGCCAAAGTGCAGGCAGACGAGGTGAGGCAGACTGGTGACTAGTGGATAAAATATTACCTCAAATGCATATGTTAAGAATGCATCAGGTCTTGTGGTCAGGATGGGTCAGGTCAAAGTTGTTTGTATGTTCCAGGAGTTCTTCATGTGGCTTGAGAGCAGTTCTCCTGAGCTTTCCGTGCCTTACCTGTGGACGGAAGAAAAGACAAGCAGTGAGTTGTAGTCTGATATATTTTTAACTTGGTTTCAGGTAAACTTGCGGCAAATTGTCACCTTTTTATGTCCATCCTTAGCTTCCATCGGCCAGGCTGTGCACCAACTGCTGATCATCCAGGCATTCCGACCGGATCGCCTGTTGGCCATGTCATCCATCTTTGTGTCCAAGGTCTTGGGAGAAAACTTCATGTCTATTATTGAACAGCCACTGGATCTTGCCAACATTGTAGACAATGAGGTAGAGATGGGCTTAAATTGATGCTTTCATGTTGACCTCCTAAATTTCTTCAGTCTCTTTCTTTGTATCTTTTTAGAGTTTAAAATATGATTTCTTTGTGGTTAATCCCCAAATTTCTTGATTTAAAGCAGTTGTATATTCTGTAACTTGTATTTGCTGAAACCATTTTCCAGGTGAAGCCAGGAACACCAGTGCTGATGTGCTCTGTGCCTGGCTATGATGCCAGTGGACTGGTGCGAGACCTCGCTGCTGAACAGAACAAACATATCACCTCCATCTCTATTGGTAAGTCAGCTCATTAACCTCTCCCCTTAAGAAAATGGTCTCAGGAAATTGTGATCAATTACTGATTGTCCCCCATTTTTCACCACAGGTTCCGCTGAGGGCTTCAACAAGGCAGACCGAGACATTAACACAGCAGTGAAGTCTGGCAGGTGTGTAAACTCCATTGAAAGTCTATAACCCTTTTTTTGTCCCAAGTGTTGGGATTTTAGGATCTCTGTACAGTGATGCAAATCCATGCAATTTTACAATCCGTGTGCTTGCTTCCTCAAAGCTTGTGTTTTTTGCATTGATTCCTAGGTGGGTGATGTTGGAGAATGTGCACCTGGCTCCTGGTTGGCTAATGCAGCTGGAGAAGAAGCTTCATTCCATGCAGCCTCATGCCAGCTTCCGACTTTTCCTCACCATGGAGATAAACCCCAAGGTCAGTTTGCATGTCTGCATTTGCCTGTATTTCTTTTTGTATGACCCATTCAATACTACCATTTTATAGGCAAAGTAAACTTGATAGTCTGATATACCAAAATGCAAACACAGCATAATATAAAGATACCATTATCAGCCCTTTTTTTGTGTTTGTTTTTTTTTTGCAGTCTTGATTGTGGTTTTACTTATGTGTTCTCCAGCTATGCTCTTGATGTAAGCTATTAGCTGGTTTTCAAGTCTTCTGTTTCTTGCTGATCTGTTAAGTTCTAAGGCCCTTTTTTCAGTTTCTTCCTTTGTTATACACAGGTCCCTGTGAACCTGTTACGTGCTGGTCGTATCTTTGTCTTTGAGCCACCCCCTGGTGTGAAGGCCAACATGCTAAGGACTTTTAGCAGCATACCAGTGGCTCGCATGTGCAAGGTGTGACGACCAACAAAATGCCTAATTTAACTACAGCATCTTAAACTCCCCACCCCTGTCTGCTATCTATTGTTTTAATTTATTACCAATACATTTGGTAGAACTGACTTGCTGAGCATGGGTTTGCATCCTTGCAGGCTCCAAACGAGCGTGCCCGCCTATACTTCCTCCTGGCCTGGTTCCACGCTGTCATCCAGGAGCGTCTACGCTATGCACCGCTTGGCTGGTCCAAGAAATATGAGTTTGGGGAGTCTGACCTGCGTTCGGCCTGTGACACTGTGGACACCTGGCTAGATGACACTGCTAAGGTCTAAAACTGAAATGTCAAGTTCCTTTTGAAAGTGATGAATGAGCTTATGAGACAGATCAGATCTCAACTGGAATTGGTTAAATATAAGAAATGAATTGAACATGCATCCAAGCAACATTACACCATATGGTTGGGGAAAATATGATTAAGTCCAAAATAAATATTAAAACTGAATATTTTTATATATTTCTTTTTATAATCCCACAGTTATTTTAGCCTTGTTCATTATTTCTCTTCACAGGGTCGGCAGAACATTTCTCCTGACAAGATTCCATGGGCAGCACTGAAAACCCTCATGGCTCAGTCCATTTACGGTGGCCGCATCGACAATGAGTTTGACCAGCGGCTCCTTAACACCTTCCTGGAGCGCATCTTCACTACAGGCAGCTTTGACAGCGAGTTCAAGCTGGCGCTCAAAGTGGATGGACACAAGGACATAAAAATGCCAGATGGCATTCGGTCAGTGCAAAATAAGAAACTTTTAAAGGGAGTAAGACTCATTAATGCCATAGTGTTCTCTTTCGAACCTGTATTGATGAATGTTGCTGATCGTTGTTTTGTAGACGTGAGGAGTTTATTCACTGGGTGGAGATGCTCCCTGACACTCAGACTCCATCTTGGCTGGGGTTACCTAGCAATGCTGAAAGGGTTCTCCTCACCACTCAGGGTATGGCCAGCCACCCCTGTCCATTGTGCGCCCATCATTTGGTGGATTCCGCCCCACCCTTTCCAGTTGCTATGGAGCCATAATTTTACCTCGTCTCATCTATTAATATGACTCTCTCCTCTTCTTCAAAGTGCTGTGTTCTGTCTATCTCTCTCCTCTAACACATTCTGTCAGTTTCCACAGGCTTTTAACCAGATCAAACGACACTTTAAATGGCATTCATTTCCTCTGTCTGCCCTGGGCTGAATACACCCTCTCCAATGTGAATGGTCTGACGGCCCATGCTGTTTTACCACCCCGTTACAACCTTGTTTTTAATCATCTCGATATATGAACAGCATAGGTTCAGATGTAGCCAGTTTCTTTAGCAGATGGGCTATAATTAAAATGGGGAGTGAAGCCACTCCATGTGCTGACCTTACCCATGGGAGTGGGTGTGTCCTGTTGAGGGCAAGGGTGTGCCCTCACCCTCCAGCAGCTGTATTTCACTGCCATCATGTTACCTCACGCAATCTTCCAAACTTTGGTTTAATAGCTTTTTGCATGGTTTTGTTTGCTTTTGTTGATTTTTGGTTTGAAAGTTAGCCATCCAATTTGCATTACCTCCTTGAAGTATGTGAGATTCAGTGTCTCATTTGCCTGGCTGCATGCAAGTAGTGTCCCCATGTTCTCTCTTTTTTTTTTTTTGTGTGTGTGTTCTTATTTTGGTTGTTTTAGTTTCGCCCCTACAGATTTCATTTTGACATTTTAAACCCTCAACATTGAGTTGGAGAGAATGCAAGTGCTCCAAGTTTGTCCACCATTAATTTCTTCTCCCTCCCATTTCTCCCATTTCCTGTGGGCTGCCCTCCACCCCCTTACTGTTCACCTCCACTGCTCCCGGCCATGATCCTGCCTCCCGCAGGCACTGACATGATGGGTAAGCTGTTGAAAATGCAGATGCTGGAGGATGAGGACGACCTGGCCTATGAGACAGAGAAGAAGCAGCGAACACCGTCCTCCTCGGACGCCCAGCCAGCATGGATGAGGACCCTGCACACGACAGCCTGCAACTGGCTTCAGCTTATTCCACTCTCTGTCAGCCTCCTGAAACGCACTGTGGAAAACATCAAGGTAAGGGATGGAACACATTTGTTGATCTCACACAGAAGCCTTATTAAATATTATTTATGTATTCTTTTACAGCTTCTGTAATTAAACCATGCACTGTTTGTTTTTTTTTTTTTGTTGTTGTTTTTGTTTTTTGTTTTTTTTTTTGTTTTTGTTGCGTTTCTCCCCCCCCCCCCCCCCCAATTGATGCCAATGGTAGTAATTGGGAATAATGGATATAGTGCCAGTTACATTTTTAACAATAATTGATTATAATTCTAAAGCTGGTACAGTCTTACTTGTTACTGACACTGTTAAATTCTGGTCAATAGTGATAAACTAAATGTACCAAATATGTGAGATGACATCTGTCAGGTTTTTAATTTGCACTTGTGTTGAAGAAAATAATTCATTCACAGATATATGGATAAAGGAGACATGGATTTGACATGACCATTAGAAACTGCCTGCCAGTTGAATCCAGTCCTCATTTAAATTGTGCAGTTGAACAGAGTCAGGCTTTCTAGTCTTTTGTAGCTGCAGATTCAATTGTCCTAAATTATCTAACCAGTTAACTTTCAGAGAATTGCTAATACTGTTGACAAATGTTTGTCAAATACTTTGATCTGATGAAGCCTTTTGATCACTACTTCATTAAGTTTTGCTGATGAGTTTGAAATTCCATGAATTTAAGTAATTTAAGACAAAATATGTAATCACACTTAAGACTACAATTAGTTTAACATGTTGTCGTTCGTCCGTACCCCCGCCTCAATTCAGGTCCAATAAAAGGAAGCTTTTGAACATCGTTCAATTTGATTCCCCTAGATAAGATGAATGATGGATTGTTTGGCACAATGTTATTTTGATTGCTGCTTGTGTTTGTAGGATCCTCTGTTCCGTTTCTTCGAGCGAGAGGTAAAGATGGGTGCTCGTATGTTGCAAGATGTGCGTCAGGACCTCACTGATGTTGTGCAAGTGTGCGAGGGCAAGAAGAAGCAAACCAACGTCCTGCGAACATTGATCAATGACCTTGTCAAAGGTCGGTCACAACTGTTTCAGATTAACTGAATTAATGTTTTGGTTGAATTTAATCTAATAAATTATGGAAGCAGAAATTGAGTTTCCCAATGGTATGACTAAATTTCACCTTAATCTGTTTTTCTCACAGGCATCCTGCCCCGGAGTTGGTGCCGTTACACTGTCCCCATCTCCATTACTGTGATCCAGTGGGTGGCTGACTTCAGTGAACGCATCAAGCAACTTCAGCAGATCTCACAGGCAGCTGCCAGTGGAGGTGCCAAAGAGCTGAAGGTAAATTCTTTAAAGACTGAGTGATACAATTCTGTATCCATGAGCAACATGTAATCCTAAAGTACTGGTACTTTCTCTCTACCCACCTCTGCTGTTATTGCAGTAATCTGAAGTCACTTTCAGAATGGACCTTTTTAAATCCAGTTATCTGGAAATTCATAAATTAATCCTTATCTGAAATATACTTCAGGAAGCTAATTTTATTTATATTTAACTTTTGTCTACTTGCTTTGATATTCCACGTCAAACTTTCAATGGGATGTGTTCATACAACCTGAATTGAACTTGTAAACACAGTGTACAGCCACTGGCACAAGTTGATGATGATGATGATGATGATGATGATGATGATGATGATGATGATGATTTTATCATTATCTAGAATATCCACGTGAACCTGGGCAGTCTGTTTGTTCCGGAAGCCTACATCACAGCCACCCGTCAATATGTGGCACAGGCCAACAGCTGGTCCCTAGAAGAGCTGGGTCTTGAGGTCAACGTCACCTCTGCACAGGGGGCAGCGCTGGATGCCTGCAGCTTTGGCATTAAGGGTGGGCAATGGCTGGAAATGTATACTAGTTTGGATTATTATTGGGTTCAATTGTGACATTATAATTCCAACTAAGTTACAACATGATTTGAGCTTGTAGTGGCTCATCGTGTTCTCTCCAATAGGTCTGAAGTTGCAGGGAGCCACGTGTACCAACAACAAGCTCTCCCTGTCCACTTCCATCTCCACTGAGCTGCCACTCACACATCTGCGCTGGGTGAAGCAGAGCAGCGCAGAAAGGAGGAATATGGTCAGTCAGCACTCAGCTATTCCAGTGATGTATGCTGTAAAGCGAAAAGTTAGTGTGTTCTAGCTGTGTCAGTTATATGACTCACTTTGGCTTTTTTCCCCACTTCATTTCCAGGTGACCCTACCAGTGTATCTAAACTTCACTCGCACGGATCTGATCTTCACGGTGGACTTTGACATCGCTACCAAGGAAGACCCTCACAATTTCTATGAACGTGGCGTGGCCATCCTCTGCACAGAGTAGATGATTGCTAAGCATTTGTTAAACATTAATCATTACTAATGGTCACCTATCAGTGTGATTTGTCCTAGCTTGGAAGATAACCCAGTACTTTTGAAAGTGTAATCATACATTATAAATGTAACTTTTTTCCAATAGGGAGATTAAAAAGTTAAGTTGTTGGATGGATTGTGCACTGTGAGGTTTAAGATCTGATCAGACTTTTAAAAGAATGAAATTGTATGTGTTTTAAGATGGAACATTGAATGTTGAATAAAGTTTTGCATGTTACAGTTTCAGATGATGCTTCTTTCTTTCCATGATTTAAAGTAATGCATGCAACAATCCTAACTGGAACTACTAAATTCTTAAACTTATGGCCTGAATGTTCAAAATTAAAGTATTAATGTGACTATATAAGCTGTCATTTAACTTTGTTTGGGTCCATAATTTTCCAATTTAAATTATAAAATTGGACTGTCATACCTCAAACGGGTTACTGTGACTAATACCTTATACTAACATACCAAAGGGACTCTAAAGAGGCTGCCACCTTACAACTCAAATCACTAGCTGTAAAACAATGGTATGTTGACTAACAGGACTTCATCTGTCATTAAGTTCAATCTTAATAAGCATAAAAAGATATTTGTTGGGTGAGTATACTGTATATAATTTAATTTGAAAGTACCAGAAAGACTTAAGTGTAGAAAGTAGTCTTAAAATACCACCAAGTCAACCTCTACTGTATCTTAGGTTTATAGGTTTTTGGAGTTGCAGATGTGGAATTTTACCCCTTAAATTAGAAGACAGACTGCTAATCTTAGACTTCTGATTTGGAATAGGAGAACATGAGTGTAATGGAAAACCCCAATAATTTGTAAACTTCAGTATTAAACACATTTTATGCAGAAATATGAAAAACATTTTGCTACAAAATGGGACCACATACTTATTTTGTGAGGAAGCAAAACAAAAAGAACATAACCACATGCTGTTTCTTATGCAGGAAAAATTAGCAGTGAAAATCAGACCCTGGAAGTTCTGTTTTCATAAAGGTCTCGTAGGGAACAAAACACGTGGCAGTTTTATGTGGTTAGTCAAGTGCACTTATTTTACAATTCATTATAAATGTCATTTCTTTCAAAGAAAAGCTCATTTTTCCTCAATGTTTTCCTCAAACTTTAATTCAATTCAACATTCAGCCATCCTAGACTCCCCTGCACTGCACATTTTAGTGCTTGCCCTGATATAATGCTCGTTTTAAATTCACATAGTGCTGGTATTTAGCTGATGAGTTGGGTCATTTGAAAGCAGGGAGAAAACAAACATACTCTAGAAAAGATGACCCCAAATAATCCCAGGAAGCATATCTTACAAGTAAAGGACCCCACTGCAGTCTTCAGTGCCAGCATACAATAATTGTGACATTGGTGAACTTGCAAAAATGTGATTCTTTTCAGGCGCCACCGAGTGCTGAATTAAAGGTCCAGAGTGAAACACTTCATCCCTAAGAAGAGAAACAAACTGCAATAAATATTAAATGTTTATATATGGTAAATTAATAATATGCCTTCATCCTTATTAAAATCACACCATTTCTACCAGGACACTGGCACAGACTAACATTTGATGCATGTACTGACTTGGAAAGATGGTTTAAACCCTTTCCTATTTATGGGTTTTATAATATCAGGAACACTACAATGGGTTGTATTTCATGTCAAAAAGCATGAGTACCACATTGCATCATGCACCTTAATGGCATGCCAATTGGAGTAATCTGCTGATTCATCCTTCATATGCAATGAGTCACCAGTCACATGGCTTCTCTGTGCTGCAGATTTTCTTCTGATAAAGCACATTCTTCAGCTTATAGACCACTGCACACTCACCTCTGGGGAAAATGTCTCAGTCTCCATTTCAGCAATGCATTGCTTCTTTCTGCGTGTGGATTCCTCAGATTCACCCAATGGGCAAAATAACTTCCTTTTTGAAAGTATACCAGGGTGGATTGGGTTCTTGAGTAAGTCATCCGTAAGTTGAAAAGAAGTCTCTATACCAAATGGAGTTGCAGTGGAATGGATGGGGGATTTTGTGTTCTCAGAAATCTCAGCATTGGAAAATTTTATTGCCCTACAAGGGCAAGAGTCCCTCTGGTTAACTGTTTTCAGCTCTGAGTCACTTGATGACCTCATCTGGACATCTGAGAGATGTACTGCTATGCCATCTCTTGGCCCCACCCTCATAACCTCCTTGTGTAGAGGTGGAAGATTGGGGGCTACTCTACGGCTCCTCCCCTTCATTTTGAAGCCTCCGTGTTTCTGTCGTTTTGAAGCATCAGCAGAAGAAGCAGAGTCTTCTGAGCTTCCATCATAAGGGTCCAAAGGCTGAAACAAGTGGCAAACAAGTACATGTTTCTCATTATAGAGCCAAAGGTGATTCAGGCATGCGTGTTTAAGAGAATGTGCTAAGAAGGCTTATCTGATTCATGCTCCAATCCTACTTACATGTTGGCAGTACCGCCCAAATGACTTTTGTGGTAAAATAGGCCTCTTATGACCAGTTTGAACCTGGAAAGACTAACAAGACAGCACACAGTCATGCACTTAGCTTCAAAGGTTATAATCTTGCAGGTGAAGGACTTGTTTAACAAAGCAATGTTTTATGCTTTACTTTTCAGCCACATGCACAGCTTTGTTACAACACAGAACAGGAGGTGTACATCTGTGACCCAGCCAGTAGAAAATGTATAAAAAGTGTTCCTCTGGGTGCTGAGTGTACTTTCTTTTTGTCATCACATGACAGTCCTTACCCGGAAGCTACAAAAGTGTGGCGTATAATTTTGGGCTCAGTTCTGTCATTTTTGTTTATATTTATTTATTTATTTTAGATTATGTAAGAATTTGTAGTTTATGAATAAGTATTTCTTCTGAAGAAATGTATTCTTTCTGCAATTTTTAAGAACTGTTAATTGAACGGTCTAATTGCTAAATCCAAGAGTTATTAGTGTAATACCTTGCTGCTGACATCAGACCAACGTGGGCTTGCTTCTGACTCTGAGTCGGAACTTGAATCCACTTTACACATCTCCTGACACAAAACAACATAATCAGTAAGAAAATGATTTCTTACAGTGCTTAATTTAAAACTAAGCTACAAACAGTTTTTCATACTACTGGGATTTCATTTGCATAAACATTTACAAACGTGTAGTCCTACCATATACTTGAATGCCAGTCTATCCACGGTGTCTGGGCCTCTTTGCACAAATCTTTTGTCACAATGACCTATACGTACATTTTAAACAAATTCAAGTATAAAAAGTCTTCGTCTGTAATGTGAAATATCGGTAATTTACAAAACAAATTGACACTTCACTCAATTATGTCTATGTAAGAAACTATATATGTGACATTTAAGTATGGTTTTGAGAAATGCAGCGTGAGTTAATCGTTTATGATACCTGCTGCTGCATGCTGTCGTCGTAACTTTTTAGTTGGCATTCTTGCGCACGCACTGTGTGGACGTCTTTAGGCAAATTAAAGGTAGCGTGATTACTATTGCTATTAAGTTTAACGCAGGCGTACATACTGGTGATTAGGAATTTTAAAAATCACCCCGTTAGTTTTCCAGGAATTAAGAAAGATCAAAGTGTATATAAACTGATAGTTGAGATTTATTAATAGACCTAGGCTATATAAAGCCTAAAAATCTATGCATTTATAAGATTAAAACCATGTGGAAAGTAACGGCATATAATGTCATTTTGATCTCTTAATGGATTAATCTGTTTTAAAATGTTTTATTTTCGAAAATGTTGTTTGTTATACGAAATAATGAACAAAAACATTAAGTTTGATACAATAACTGCTGACCCTTTGCTTCCCAACCCCATACTTATCGGTTATAAAATATATATAAGGTAATAAATGGCTGCGTTGTACCGCGTGTTTTTGGCTATGCGCATGCTCAACGCGTAAGATCCGGGCCTGGGGAAGGATGAATGCAAATTTTAAAGATGGCGGCGGAGGGAGGAGGGAAGGAGATGAACGAAATTAAAACTCAGTTCACTACCCGAGAAGGTGCATATAAACTCCTAGCACACTCCGAATACAGCCGTCCCAATAGGGTGCCTTTCAATTCACAAGGTTCTAACCCAGTTAAAGTCTCGTTTGTCAACGTCAACGACCAATCTGGCAACGGCGACAGAATCTGTTTCAATGTGGGCCGGGAACTGTACTTCTACATCTACAAAGGCGTCAGAAAGGTAAACACGACGTGTTCACGACCTTATTTTCCTGGATTTGCGTTGTCAATGTGACTATCCCAGTAAAAGTTGAAACTACATCAGCCTTGGTACGAGGCTATTGTTGGCTTGTTTGTTCTCAGCGTTTTAAATTACAGCTTGCAAGCTAGCTTGCCTGCCTCTTACAGACTGTTATGGTATGCACAACAGCTAGCTAGCTAAATTGCTATTCTGCTAGCCAGTTTGCTAGCTAGCGGGTTAGCTTTTGAAGACAACCAACAAGCTGTCAGTTTAGGCCTAAATACACCTGTCATGGACGCACCACGACCAGCACTTTTACTGCAGGTTTTTGCCTTGGAATGATGAAATGAAAGTGTGCTCGTGCTTTAATGACCTTTGATGTAAAACTAATAAAGCTACATTGTCAGCGTAAACATGAGGTTGGCCAGCGTTAGCAAAGTACATGTTGGTAGATTTTGGGGTCGACTATGCCATGACAAGCTACGCTAGCATAATTAGCTCTTAGCTGTTGGAAATGAATGATATAGCTGTACGACTGAGGACGGTACTGCGCATTTGTCTTCCTAACTGTACAAAACTAGTGATTTAATGGGAACAGGTGGGTCGTGTATTAACCGGTTATCATTATGCGCGTACCTGCGTTGTCGTGATGCAAGAGTGAATCAGAAGTGTGGCAGGACGTCTTCTGAAAATGTTTTCCTCTTCATTGGGGCATGAGTGAACAAGATATTATTGTTTAATTTCTGAATCTATCTTGTTTGGGTTTTTTGCTTGTTTGTTTGTTTGTTTTTGGTTTGGTACTGCTGGCAGGCCCGCTCCACACTTGCTGCCAATGTGTATTCTTGAGATTACACGTAATAGTTAGCTAGCTAGTTAATTTCGACGACAACTATGTACTAATATGTATAAGTCTGTCATTAAATGGATGAGTGGTCTGGGAACACACTGCTTAAATGCGAATATCTTGGGAGTTGAATTGGGTGCAGTATCTGCCATTCTCCATTGTGCATAGATCTTTTTCTAATGTTGGAGGTGGTAGATTAATGTGTGTGAAGTGTTGTTCCCTACATTTGCATTGGTTTATCATATATTTTTAGAAACTTTAGTTTCTGTGGTTTTCATCAATTTTTTTTTCGTGTGAAAATGTAACATCTTATGTAGATATAAGCGTTCCCTCTCGCATAACTTTTCTTAGGTTTAGCAGGTACTGAACTGATATGGTTCTCTGGTGTGAACTGTCTAACTGAAGTAGAAGAGATGATAAAGCAATAATTATCTACTATGTTTAGTACATGAAGGATAGGAAGAATGTTTGTTTGGCTCTGCTGTGTATTCAGGTTACAGTCATATGTACTTTTAGAACAGGAATGATGGTACAATATTGTCTGTTACAGCTTATGTGCACTCTTTCATATAAATGCTTATGTATGAAAGGTCACATACCATGCCTATTTATCTGTTGCTTTTAAGCCAGTACATATTCAAAGAAACAGCATGTTTCATTTGTGCTTTAGTTTGCAGAAATTTTCATTATGTTGGTAATGCAGTGGATGACAATAGTATTACCTTTTAGTTTTTTATATGCATTTATAGTGCTCATTAAATGAAATCTGATATGAAGTCTTTTAGGCATGCCATTAGATGTTTATTCAATGAAATGAAGTCATTCTAGATATACCATAAATATTTGCTCTTTACCCCATACAGCTTATTTATTCACAGTTCAGGTTTGGTAGCATATCTTGTATGACTTTTGTGCAACATTCAGATATCATTTTAATGCTTTTTAATTTTTTAGGCAAAACATGCAAAGCACAAATATTAGTCTAACTATAGTAGTGCTATCATAATAATCTAAACAAAAACAAATCTGACTCAAGTCTACAGTTGTTTTGTCATTGCAGAACCATTTTATCATGGCAGGTGTACTACCAGTACCTGAACAGTAGGCTAAATACTGTGAAATATTGCTAAATAAGTATCAGTAACCTAAACATCAGACAAAGGGGTGATTTTATAAAATTCTAAATGAAATAATTTTAATATTGTTAGTCAGTAACATGATTACCATACATATGTAGTTTTGATACCTGCATATTCTGTTACAGTAAGCCACATTTGGCCCATTCGTGCAGTGACCGTAAGTAAGCTATAAACTGGTATGAAACCTTGGTGACATTTAGAGTCATTTATATATTTGCTTACACAGCTAATGAAGGTCCTATGTCCGAAACGTACATAGATGGTCCGTGTGCCTGTGTGTTTAGAAAGTGAAAGACAACAGCTTTCCACCAGCTTTTTGGATTACATCTTTTTGGTTCATATAGAAGACATAGTTTAAAATGTTATTAGCTACCTCGTGGGTCAGTAAGGTAGCTGCTTAGGTTAGGAAGTTAACGCAGTAGCTAATTAGATAAGTTCTTAGTCAGCTATATAGTTTTCCATTAAAAGCACATAACTTTGTCTTTTTGTCCAAGTTGTGTGTTCAATTCAGGCACCTTAAAGCACATTGCTGAATTTGGCACCACCGTAATGGAGATGAATAAATCAAACTTGCATGCAATTATGGACATGTGATTTGATGAATTTATGATGGGGAAAGCAAATCCTGCCATTAGTAACAGGAAGAGGATGCTTCATTTGAAGATATTTACATTAGTGAATATACAGCACATCTTTAGAGTTTTAATGCTCTGTATTTTAAACAACACTGATATAATGGCCTCCCCTACCTTTTCACTAAGTCATTCCCCTGTCCACGCATTACCATGTCATTATTGTACCTAGTCCTGAGGTCCCAGGGAATGGTGAATACATTTCCCCCTAACACATTGGGCAGTTTAGAATGACTTAACAATGGATATTGTTTACTTTACTTTTGGATCATATAGGGACTAAATAGGTTACAAATCAACTTTATTCATTTCAAGTAATTTTACAGACTTCAGGCTGTGTAACTGTTTTCAGATAACTGACCTGAAAAGAGTTACACACAACCTGAAGTCTGTTAAAAATCTCTTAGAAAAAGAATTTTCATTTGATTTAATAAATTTCATAGATAAGAAAGTATCCCTATTAATTTCTTGTTTATCTGTCTCATTTCTGTGTTTATGGCCTACAGGCTGCAGACTTAAGTAAGCCAATAGACAAGAGGATATACAAGGGAACGCAGCCCACCTGCCATGACTTTAACCACCTTACTGCCACAGCTGAGAGTGTCTCTCTGCTAGTGGGCTTCTCGGCAGGACAGGTGCAGCTTATTGACCCCATCAAGAAGGAGACAAGCAAGCTCTTCAATGAAGAAGTAAGTGTATGTGAAGTATTGTTGCAGCACTTGGATACTTTGATATTCATGCAGCTGTTTTTAATATCTTTAAAGAATAAGAACTATAGGGCTGTGTTGAAGTAGAATGCTGTTAAACTGTAGTGTCTTTTATTTTTTTGTCATGCACTGTTTAATTGACAGTTATATTTTAATCAAATGTTTTTTCTTTTTCTTTTTCTTTTCAACCACATTTATAGATATTGAAATTCATTTGTGTACCAACCAGACCTTTAGCAAATGGTAATGAAAGGACAGTAGCATATCTGAATGTAATTATACAAAATAGTGCTGATTTTAGGCATTTGAGCAAATCATTCTCACCACTTAGTACTGTTTTTTTAATTTTTAAACATTTTTTTATTCCAGTCACTAATTTCACCAAGTCAGTGTGTCCTTCTCATTAAAATGTTTAGACTTTTTAAAAGCAGGGTGTCGTGGGGAAAAAATGTATCATCTTCTATTGTGTCTCATAATGCAGTGAAACCCTAGATAGTTTAGCAGTGTATGGTGTGTTTAATGAATAACTTTTTATTCTAAAAAAATGCTCTTTTTCTCCCTCATTTTTTCATCTGTTCCCATCACCCACTCACATCTCCAATTCCACTTTCTCAGAGACTAATAGATAAATCTAGAGTGACTTGTGTAAAATGGGTGCCAGGCTCTGAGAGTCTCTTCCTTGTAGCTCATTCCAGTGGAAACATGTACTTGTATAATGTGGAGCATACATGTGGAACCACAGCCCCTCACTACCAGCTACTCAAGCAGGGTGATAACTATGCTGTTCACACGTGCAAGAGCAAGTCCACGCGCAACCCTCTACTCAAGTGGATGGTAGGAGAAGGGGCATTGAATGAGTTTGCCTTTTCCCCCGATGGGAAGTTTCTGGCTTGTGTAAGCCAGGATGGCTTCCTTCGTGTGTTTAACTTTGATGCGGTGGAGCTACATGGGACCATGAAAAGCTACTTTGGGGGGCTGCTTTGTGTGTGTTGGAGCCCGGACGGGAAGTACATTGTTGCAGGTGGAGAGGACGATTTAGTGACTGTGTGGTCATTTGTGGATTGTCGTGTCATAGCCCGTGGTCACGGACACAAGTCATGGGTGAGTGTGGTGGCATTTGATCACTACACCACTAGTGTGGAGGAGAGTGACCCCATGGAGTTCAGTGGAAGTGACGAAGACTTCCAGGAACAGGTCCACTTTGGCCGTGATCGGGCCAACAGCACGCAGTCACACCTCTCAAAGCGCAACTCCACAGACAGCAGGCCAGTTAGCGTGACTTACCGCTTTGGCTCAGTGGGGCAGGACACTCAGCTATGCCTGTGGGACCTCACAGAGGACATCCTGTTCCCCCACCTCCCCTTGTCTCGAACCAGAACCCATACCAATGTCATGAACGCCACCAGTCCTCCAGCCACAGGAAGTGGAGGAAGCGGGAGTGGTGGCAGCGGTGGTGTAGGTGCCACTGTTATCACGGCTGTCAACAACCCCAGCACGAACGGCAGCAACAACGGTGGGCCCAATGCACCAGGGAACCCCCTCCCCATGCCCCTGCCACGCTCCAACAGCTTACCGCACTCGGCAGCAGCCTCCACCGCCAATAGCAAGAGCAGCGTGATGGACAACGCCATTGCCTCAGGTGTGAGCAAGTTTGCCACGCTGTCATTGCATGATCGCAAAGAGCGCCACCACGAGAAGGACCACAAGCGCAACCACAGCATGGGCCACATCAGCAGCAAGAGCAGCGACAAGCTCAACCTGCTCGCCAAAACCAAAACGGACCCTGCCAAGACACTGGGCACACTGCTGTGCCCACGAATGGAGGATGTGCCCCTCCTTGAGCCGCTCATCTGTAAAAAGATAGCACACGAGAGACTCACTGTTCTCATCTTTCTAGAGGACTGTATAGTCACCGCTTGTCAGGAGGGATTTATTTGCACATGGGCGAGGCCTGGCAAAGTGGTAAGTTCTTTTTGAATCCAACCATGTGTGCAAACTGGTCTTCCGTTCATTACTTTTCTCCCAGTATTTACACCACCACTCCATCACGTGAACGTAGACATAGCTACTGTGCCTATATTTCTTATAGAGCTGAGTAACTCTTTGAAAGTTTTATTTAAATACCCATGTTTATGGGCCCCTCCAATCAAGAGAAATGGAGATGTGTTTCCTTAATGTGTAAATACACATAATTTCCTCATTAGTAACACCCACAATGCTCTGTCTCTTTGACTGTTGGTGGTTTCACTATGATTGTTTTTCATATGCAAAGCTGCCAACCTTGGACACTATTGGAGAATATCACTTTGGTGTATGCCAACACATGCACTATTATTGCACCACATCGTAGCAAAGAACAAATTGCCTTTTCTCTGAACACCACATAGGGTGTATATATAGCAATTTAGAAAAATTATTTGATCCATGAAGCTATCAGCACAAAGGCATCTTTGCAGATCTAACTAAAAGACAATATATGTTTACTCACCAATTATATTAGAGCTGAATATTGTACTCTTTAAAAGTCATTCAATTTAGGCAATCAACATTTTAATGCATGAATATTATAAATCCAGTTTAAATAAGACTTTTTACAAAGCCCAAATCCCATATGCAAATTTAACCCAGGTTTCAATATAAACAAATGTAGCCTAAGGGGCTTCACATCTGTATTAGTATAAATATTGCCTTTATTACTTTGATAAGAAACAGACCATGTTGGTTTGCAGGAAATAAGACTTTCATTGCAATTTCATGAGTTGCACACCCCTTCAAGAAAAGCAATGCTTTGTGTGCGTTTGCATTTGTTATGATTGATTCATCTGGTTAAGTGTTACAGAATATATTTTAATAGTCTCTGATATTTTCAACTTCACTGTTGTGCAGTTATGGAGTATGGGTGGATGTTTTGTAAGTAATTGAAATAAAGTAATAAATATTATCTTTGCAGCAAACATTTTTGCAGAAGCCTTTTAGCCAGTTTTGCTGTATGTTGTAGTATTTTAGTTTAGATTACACCTTTTAATTAAATCATCCCCAGCAGTCTTTGTCTTTGATTGGTAAATATATTCACACCATTCCATTTGTCACCTTCCAGAGAATGCATTTTGTAGAATGATTTCTTTAGTGCCAACTTGGGAAAGTGCTTAGACAGACTAAATTACAGTAGAAAAACAAATTTCTATTTTATTCAGGTAAAGGTCATGCGGTAGAGCTCGGCATTACAGACTATTTACAGTGTGTGTTCCTGTAATCACGCACAACCATGATATACAAATTACTCAATTGTGTTTTGTGCAAGCACATTAACCACTCTCAGATGTTCCTTATGAATGTTCTGTGGCCATTCTAACTAGTAAGCATTCTTGTGAATTAACTTTCGTTTGTCAGAATCATGCTGTCCTTGGATTTCATGTCACACTAAAGTAGTTGGTATAAAAAGGTTAAATAATGGCACTAAAACAGTGAAAAGTTATAAAAATCTATGCTTTTCAGTCTACTACACTGATAGAATGCAGGATATTTTCGGGGGGGGGGGGTTGTTTGTTTTTGTTTCCCCCTTCTTTTCTGGTGTGTGGGTGTGTTTTTGTTTCCTTTTGTTTATTCACATACGAGTCCAGCAGCACCATAGTATGGAGAACCTTCTTACCTCGCAGAACTAAACGTGGCTCTTATACATTCACCACAATAAATATAAATGCTTACATTTTTGCAAAATTCCTTACCCACAAATTCAATTTCAGAGCAGAAACAAAAACATACCAAGGAGAACAATAAAGGTGAGAATAGTGAAAGGAGAAACGCAGAGGTAAGGTAGCAGATGCTTCTGATAAAGCAAGCAGAGGTCAATAATGGTTTTACTCTGTGAAGGTTGCAGATTGAGAATAAAACCTGGGTTTAACTAGACTCAATATTTTGTGTGCGTGCGTGTGCTTTCATGCCATTAGTTCTGGCATCTGGCCCCATCTACATGGTGTTTTGTTTTTGTTTGTTTGTTTGTTTGTTTGTTTGCTTTGCTCAGATATTTCCTGTGGTAAACTGATAGGCTGATAGTCAGACTAAGGGCTTTGGTCTAGAAAAAATAGCTAAATAAACTTTTCAAAATGTGTAAAGTTAAATTAAGTACATAATATTTTGCCTTCCTTTTTAAAATGTCCCTTTAGGAAGCCAGAATGATTTAAATGACTAGTTCATATAGTTCATATATAATATTACAGGAATGCAAGAAACACATTTTCAATAACAGTTCTTTTTGTGGTTGTTAATGTTAATGCATTTTTGTAATTTTCTTTTTCCAAAAAGGTTATCAAGAAACTTTGGAAATGCTCCCAAATAAATCTTTGTCTTCCTTTTCAGGGTTTATTGTCATCCCAAAACCAAGCCAACTCTCCCAGTGGAACAGTAGTATAGCCACAATCTTTCTGCTGCTAAGTACCCTGCATCACACTGCTGTCATGCAGAGAGCCCTGTGTTGCTCTTCACTTTTATAGCGTTGCATCTTTTATTTCCCCCTTATTCTCTCCTCTTTTTTTTTTTTTCTCCCCCCCCCCCCCTTTTCCATTTCTTAAATCTTTGTTTCTGGTCCCGTCACATGGTCTACTCACACGGTGGACATGCTAGCACTGTGCACAAATGGAAACGTTGTGGTGCAATGATGAACTGTGGCCATGGTGTCATCAGTCTCTACTTTACTTTTTTTTTTCCTCTTTTTTTTTTTTCTTTTTTCCTTCTTTTTTTTTTAAGAGAAGTATTTTTTTTTGTCATTTTGTTTCTCATATGCATTTCACTTTTGTTTTTACTTTTCTGAATTTAGAACATGGTTGTAGTGAGGAAATCAGTTAAAGGTGGAAACCAGACAGCCTTTCAACATGATTAACCAAGGGGCTTCGGGCCAGAGGTTAAAACCAGGGGCAAAGTGAATCCAAGGACTTGCTTCCACCCAGATTCCTTTCCTAACATTGTTCTTTCATATGGAATAGATTTTCCCCCATTAAGAACTTTTGCACTGATTTTATTTTGGTTGTCTGTTTTGTAACTACTATAAAGGATTAAAAAAGACAAAAAAAGAAGAGAGGTTTGGGGATGGCCTTGATGCACTTGGCTTTAATATCCTCTGTCTTGAAATTTGAATCTGAAAAGCTGGATGCTGCAATCATAGTTTTGTTTTGTTTTTTGTTTTTTAAGAAAATTTGTTTGCACTTAATAGTTTATTAGAAGAGAATGGCTTTACATTTTTCTGTGCAAGGACTCACAGACCAGAATAAGGTGAAAAAATATGAAATGATTAAAAAAAATCTTTGTATCTATTGAGCATTTATTTTAATATTGTTTCAGATTAAAATCTGCTTTGTATTATATGTATAATATTGTAATTTAGTGATTAATGGGGCAAAAGCAAATGATCAGTACTACTCTAGTGGAAGTTTTGTCATCATTAAAGGAAATAGTGATATTTCTAAAGCAGAAAAATATACATATTAATAATATTAAAAAATCTTGAATATGCAGGTTTCTGTTATTTTTTTTTCTCTTGTACAAAATTCATCCAGATGTATTTTGATATAGGCGATATATGTATCAAAAGGCTCAAATCCTTGAGCCAATATGCTTAATGTTACAATTTACAAAAAGCAGTGTTGTGTGACATCGGGTAGCTGATCTTTGAAATGATAACATATGAAGCTCAGGAAGTCTGGCAGACTTTAAAAAAAATAAATAAATAAAAGTCTCAAGATACGAGTTCACATTTTGCTTAACAGCAGCAATGTTATTCTGCATAATAATACTAAGACACACACACTAGGAACAAATACAGTAGATTTGAAACTGATCAGTAGGACCTTATGTGACCCTATTTACTGCTTTAATGTACCTTATTTTGTGACTACAAGCCTTTGTTAACACAGCTTACAGTGAATTGACACTAACTGGGAAAGGTGAGGATGCTACAATGGTCATATTTTGTGATTTAACATTTTACAGTTCACATTTTGTTCTTCATTAAAAAAATCCATATTTGGACTTCGTGCTTTGATTGTTACAGGATGTGTGTAATTCATTAGTAAAATTCTGTATAGCTTAGCTTCAAAATATGAATTTATAAGATAAAAGATTTATAAGACCCATTTCTACATTGATTCTTGAGTTGCTATTGCTCCTAATTTGAGGGTAAATACATCTCAGAAGGCTAACTATCTTGCTCCAGAGTTTAAGACTGGCATTGTGAATGGTTTATTTGTTTGTTGCCATCAGTCTTGTTTTTGGAAGACTATTTAAAACATGCCAAACAACTAATTAGAACTTCAAACCTTTGTGTTTCTTTCATGCTGCTTAAATAAATATGGTCAGTGTTAGTCATTAGGCCAGTTTCCAGACAGAAGTCTATGATTTAAAGATTTTGAAAAAAGGACATTTTTGTAGCCAGTAATGAAGTTTTATTCATTATTGCAGACTGCTGAATAATCTATTTCTAATAAATAGATGACCATGCCCTGCATCACAGTAATTAATACATGAATACTTTGACAACTGACATCTACAATGAATGATCCAAAGGGAGTGATTGTGACCTACATTCATTAAAGCAATGAAGAGGCGTAAATGGCACCTGATCTAATGCAGAAGAGAATGAGGACTTTCTTATTCCAAGCACTTGTTTGATATGGGTGATGGTTACGAGTGGCCACTTTCAGAAGGGGGCGGGGGGTGAGGTTCAAGCCCAGTGTATCCTGTTTAAATGATATCTGGTTTTTGACAGTTTTTTTTTTTTTTTTTTTTTAGCTGTTCAGGGGAAAAGAGTTGCATCACAAGGTTTTCTGTACAAGTTATAATTGCTGACTCAATTCCTCATCCCTGCAAATGGTCATCTAATGAACTTCACTAGAGATGACAAATAGAACACCTCTTAGGATGGTGAGGATATGTTAAGATTAATGAAACAGGACCTTAGAATTAAGGTAGATCTACCCATTTAGTGTCTTGGGATAAGGATTCTATGAATAGTTACTCAGCCTTCTTGTACTGTTTGTCACAGGACTGGATTATTTGAGGTACTTTTACCACAGTAAAAAGATAATCTTGCATCCCTGTTGCCTTATTGGATAGAATCAAGTGAAATTGAATTTTGTGACCACCGCAATCTAGACCCTGGCATGTAATTATTCCAATAATATAAAGTAACAACATGTAACTAAATAGTAAATTGAACACCTAATGTGGGTTTAAAAATTTTAACACATCAAGTAAACAAAATTAATCATAGTGAAAACAAGATGGAGATGTTAATAAATGGACATGTCTGACCAGCAATGTTCCCAGAGCAGCTGGGAATATCATTATTTGTATTTTGAGTAATTTAAGAGAGATACAATTACAGACTGATGGAGGGCTGAAAAGTGTAAAAAGTACCTTTTTTTCCATCAGTGTTTGAAACTCTTCACATTACATTGTTTGTAACATTGTTTCAAAATAACCAATCATAAATATCTTTGTGGCAGAGAAATTGAGGTGTAAACAGTAATTAAATAGTGTTTCTTATGCATAATCACTGCCCTAGCTTTCAGAAACTGCTTCTCTTTCCAGGTGTAGCTTTTTATACCATTGGTTTAAAATGAAATGGCTGGATTCAGTTTATGTTCTTTGAAATTAAGATACAAATTGCATGGGTTTACAGTGGCAAAGTTGAATCACTTAATGACTGAATGTGTCCCATTTGTCTCTCCAGTGAGTAAAACATTTTGTAGTTTAATGCTCCAACATGGTTATACATTTTTTGGGCACTCAATGTCCATGTGTTCAGCAGTTCAGTTCCACATTTCAAATCTTGACTTCAGCTGCCACCTCCTTTCCTCTGCAGAGGAGGCATATAGTAGCTCTTCAATGCTGAGCATTTTGGATCTTCTCTGGGCTGTAAAAAACAGAAGTTGCAATAAACCAGCTGAGGTAGGCAAGCTAATGAGTAGCCTCTAATCAAACTATCATGATTTAAATTTTAATTTGCCTGAAAATGTACATTTATCAAGTGTTAACATTTAAAAACAGACAGACAACCTAAAATATGAGAAAATAACTCCTTATAAATGAACCATGAAAAGCTTTGATTTGTGTGTGCTCAGTGTTCACCTTTGTTAAGCGAGAATGGCACATTTTGGAGGTGATGGTTGGCAGGTACCCTCTGTGTGGTACGGCCAGAGCTGGAAAACTCGACACTGGGTAGGGGACTTTAGGTGTGGGCACCACCACGTTAAGTTTCGGCAGCTCCACAGGGTAATGGGGTCCAACACGTCTGCTGAGGGGGTTGACAACATGCTTGAGCTGCTGCTAGAAGAAAGATAACCGACTAATTAAAACAGGCTCTCAATAGCTGAGTAAATATCTTCTGTACTGTAACAGAGGCTTTCAATATCTGAGTTAATGTAGTGCAAAACCTTTTTTTTTTTTTAAATAGGCAAATAGTCCAAGGAACATTAACAAGCTCCTTTCTATGGACATAAGATATGAAATGCATTCTAAGTTTACCCACTTCACATGTTCCAGAACCTGCTGATTCAGTTGAAGTAGTTGGGGTGGTCTCATACCTGTCGTCTCCCCTGGCGGGCAATACGCCACAGGTGCTCCACAGAGCTTGGCATGCCTGTCTCTGCTGCCATAGACCTGTGTAGACCCACTGCTCTTCTCTCCACCAGCCTACAAGCAACAGCCTCACAGACAATGGGACCATCCAGGTAGATCACAGACAGCCACTATTAATATCACTGAATTTGACCCAAAGTCCAGAAGTATAAATAAGGATGTGATAAGCAATCAATAAGACATCTGTATATCTTGGGTGGTTACCTTTTTTTTTTTTTTTCTTTTCTTTTTTTTTCCTACACAGAACCTCTGAATGACTGGCATCTCAGTAAATGACATTAACGAGGCCTTTTGGCTGGATGAACCAAACTGATAGCCTTTACTCATCAACATAAGCTTTTTGGGGTCTTTTTAAAATTGGTCTATGCCAAGTTGGGAAAAATATTTTTGCCAACCATACTTTGCTCAAATATATTATTCAAGGTATCCTATTCCGTGCAAGGGGATACATAGGAGCTGTAACAGGGTAAGGGTTTTAATTTTCAAGAGCTAAAAATATAGATTTTAAAAACTTTCTATACAGTTGTGCTCATAAGTTTATAAACCCTGGCAGAATTAGTTTTTTTAATAATCTAAAAATTTTTTTTTAATTATATATATATATATATATATATATAAATAATGTTATATATAAATAATTATATATATATAAATAATTATATATATATATAACTATATATATATAAATAATGTTATATATATAATTATATATATAACTATATATATATATATAAAATTATATAAATAATTATATATATATATAATTATATAAATAATTATATATATATATATATATATATATAATTATATATATATATATATATATATATAATTATATATATATATATATAATTATTTATATAATTATATATATATATATATATAATTATATATATATATATATATAAAATTATATAAATAATTATATATATATATATATAATTATTTATATAATTATTTATATATATATATATAATTATTTATTTTCAGAGAACAACAACAACAAATTTTATTCATGTTTAGTGGTTGGGTCAAGGCATTTATCATCAAACAATTGTTTTTGCCCTTTAAAAAAAATATATAAAAAAATAAAAAATAATAATATTGACAACAGAATCTACCGAAATGGCCCTGATCAAAAGTTTACATACCCTAGTCCTTAATACCATGTATTGTCTTCTTTAACATCAATGACAGCTGGAAATCTTTTGTGGAAGAGGCACTTTATTTTCCCAGATGGTAAAGCTGCCCATTCTTCTTGGCAAAATGCCTCCAGTTCCTGTAAATTCTTGGGGTGTCTTGCATGAACTGCATGTTTGAGATCTCCCTAAAGTGGCTCAATGATATTGAGATCAGGAGACTGGGATGGCCACTCCAGAACCTTCACTTTTTTTCAGGTCGACTTTAGCCTTGTGTTTTGGATCATTGTCATGTTGGAACGTCCAAGTGCGTCCCATGCACCGCTTCTGGGCTGATGAGTGCACATTTTCCTCCAGTATTTTCTGGTAAAATGCTGCATTCATCCTGCCATCAATTTTAACCAAGGTCCCTGTGCAGCTCACACTTCCCCAAAACATCAATGATCTACCTCTGTGTTTTACAGTAGGAATGGTGTACTTTTCATCATAGGCCTTGTTGACTCCTCTCCAAATGTAGCGTTTATAGTTGTGACCAAAAAGTTCAATTTTGGTCTCATCACTCCAAATAACTTTGTTCCAGAAATCTTGAGGCTTGTCTCTGTGCTGTTTGGCATATTGTGAGCAGGCTGCTTTGTGGCATTGGCGTAGTAAGGGCTTTCTTCTGGCGAATTGACCATGCAGCCCATTTTTCTTCAAGTGCCTCCTTATTGTGCATCTTGAAACAGCCACACCACTTTTTTTTCAGAGAGTCCTGTATGGCAGCTGAAGTTATTTGTGGGTTTTTCTTTGCATCCCGAACAATTTTCCTGGCATTTGTAGCTGAAATCTTTGTTGGTCTACCTGACCTTGGCTTGGTTTTAACAGAATCCCTCACTTTTTGCTTCTTAATTAGAGTTTGAACACTGCTGATTTGCATTCTCAATTCCTTGGATATCTTTTTATATCCTTTTCCTGTTTTATATATTTCAACTAGCTTCTCCTGCAGATTCTTTGATCATTCTTTTACCTTCCCCATGTCTCATGCAGGGGTACTGTCAGGAGCCCAGTAACTTACTGACTTTATACACTTTATACACACACACACACACACACACTGATTGACAAGCAAACAGATCACAGGTGAAGCTAGTTACCTTTAGTAGCCATTCAAAACTTGTGTGTGTCAACTTGTGTGCAAGTTATCATGCCAAAACTTCAAGGGTATATAAACTTTTTGATCAGGGTCATTTGGGTAGTTTCTATTGTCATTATGATTTTAAAAAAGGCAAAAACAATAATAATAACTGGCTTGACCCAACCACTAAACCTGAACAAAAGAAAAGTTGTTGTACTATCATTATTATTCTCTGAATTATTTTTTTTTTAATGCACATTCTGCCAGGGCACAACTGTATTTGTGTAATATATATATATATATATATATATATATATATATATATATATAGAGGTTGAAAATCATTAAGAATACAGTGCCATTAAGTCCAGCCCAGCCCCTAATAATAATATCAGGGTAAGATGATTTTACTTCTCTGAAGCCATTTACATTTCTTCCAATTGCTTATCATGCAACTTCAACTTTGCACCTGTAAGAGTGCTAATTGCTCAGTTCTGTCTGTGGACTTAAGCATTTCATTGATTGGCTAACAGCATGCTCAGAGATAGATGTTTTTCTGGACACAAATGCCAGTGCAAAGTAGTCTTCTACCTTGTATGGAATAATCCAGGAGAAACACTTCCTTTAGTTTTTCTTTAGTTACCCACAAGTAATGAATGCAATTGTAACATTAAACTATTTGCTCTGCTTGAATTAATTCTATGTGCATGCTCTTTCTCCATGCACGTTAGTCTGTGTGAGTCTGCAAAGTGCTGCTTACCGCAGCTCTCTGAAGCAAGGGTGCTGTAATGCTGCACAAGCGCTGATGCGTTCATCTGGATCATAGGCTAGCATGTGGGAGAGCAGAGACAGACAAGGCGTGGAGCACTGAGGAATCAGCTGAGAGAGCCCAGTGCCTTCCCGAGGCAGGAAATTGAAATGCATGGCACGGGACCTTAGTTATGAAAGACACATATACCAGTTTTAGTTAAAATTGTGGTATTAAATGACTCATTTTGATTTTTTTTTTTTTTTATGAGAAAAAAACTACATTCTAAATTTAATCTCTAATGCATAAAAACTGAAATACATGATATAAATCAGTCATCTAGCTCTTGGCAAGAAAGTAAGTCAAGCTGCATAGGTGAGGTAATGTCAGTGGTAACTCACTGTTTGAACTTCTGGAGGACTGTGCTATCTGGTGTGCCTAAAACATCATGAATCTTGGACACCTGATCAACCTCATTACTCCCTGGAAACAGGGGACTCAAGCTATAAGACAGTGAGATAAATAGCAACTAATTAGGAAAAAAAGATGAACTTGCATTGAGAATAACTAATTCTAAATTGTGGTACATCGTGTGATACAGCACAGAGACCTGATGATTTCAAAGAACACACAGCCTGCACTCCACATGTCCATTTTGAGTGAGTAGTAACCATCTGTAAGTAGACATTCTGGGGCACGGTACCACCGGGTAGAGATGTATTCTGTGTGAGGGGGCTTGGAATACACACTCCTGCAGGAGCCAAAGTCTGCCAGCTTCAGGACATCATGCTAGAGAGAAGACTGGTCATAGGTAAGGTCATAATTGGCAGTTTGGGACAATTCTTAGAGCAACTGTGTGTCTTGCACTCTTCACTGAAATATAATAATTGACCATTTTTGGTGACTTCTGAGGTTTTACTTACTTTGATCAAAATATTCTCTGGTTTCACATCTCTGTGGAAAATTCCATTGCTAAAAAGGGGTAGGAACAGTCCACTTCATATACATTCTTCAAAGTAGTATCAGCACATACTTTTTTTAACTACTCAGATTACACAGATGTTTATGATTTTTACAGACATAATAAAGCAATCTTGATTTGGCCTTATAAACAACTGTCTCAATACAGTAGGTCATTATATTTTTTAGAGATTTTAATAGTGGCCATTAAACGTTTGCAGTGTTTGACATTTCTGGAATTAGGCACACATGAAAAGGCAAACAAAATAATAGAATATACCTGTGCATATGATCCAGAGCTTTACAAAGCTGGTAGATGTAGTGTTTCACTTTGTTTTCAGCTAAGGGAACCTGCCTGCCTACAGTTGCATAAAGTTAAAGTAATATACATTTACTGTATTTAGGAACAATAAAAGCAACACTAAAAATATTACTTTGACACAGAATGTTATTACATTGACTTTATCAATTAAGTTAGATATCTGTAATTGAATTAGACTAGAGCCTAAGGCTAACATGACCTCAGTAATATGGTAAGACCAGAATAGTGGAAGAAAAATCTAAATTTGACAAACCCATTATAGAGGCACAAATGTTTTTTACAGTACCTCTAATCAATTCATATATGTTCATCTCCATTAGTTCACATATCAATGACAGGGTCCTTGTATCCTGGTCACTGCAAAAACATATTGGACTGAGATGAGATCTTTGAAAAACAGCTGTGAGAAAACAACAAGGAAATGCCTTGATATACTTACAATATTAGTTCATGAAGCTGCAGTATGTTAGGGTGTGGACTCAGTATTTTCATTGCTTGGACCTCACGGAAGTTGTGTGCCTGTTCAAGGCTGAGAGAGGGGTTCCATGGACCACACAGGTAATTATGTTTAATAAGATAACATTTCAGCTTTAATCAAGTTTGTGAAATGTGAAGCTGTAAAATGATGTGCCCCAAAACGGCAAACACCGCTGTTTTACGTTGAAAAAACTGTACTGAGAATAGGCCAGGAAGGCTTAAAAATATCTGGATTCTGTAAGTAACTGAAATGAATATATTTTGAATGAAATAATTTTTACATTTACAATTCTCATTAAGTTCCTTTTATTCCATCTTACACTCACAGTTATCCAGATATAATTAAATAAAAATATCTAGCACAAGTCCGTATTTGTTTAAAGGAATAAAGGTTAAATATCTAAGCGCTTACAAGAAGTGACCATGCCTAGGTCATTACCAAGGCGAGATATCAATGATATCGCTCGACCTCAAGCTGGAAACGTGCGGGATTCAAATGTACCTTTCCTTGGCTTATTCCTTGTGATATAACGTATATATATTTATTATTATTATTAATAAATAATAATAATAATAATAATAATAACAACAATAATAATATTATTATTATTAACAACAAGAAGGAGACGTAGATATGGAATGCTGCCTCGGTATACCTGTTAACGCTCTGTTTCATCGTTTTACAGGCATAGTATTTTCCATCCTTGAGGTTTTGTACCCTCACCACTTCAGAAAATGTCCCTTCTCCGATTTTCTTTACTGTTTTGTAATCTACAACAAACAGAAATAAAATATACAAGTAAATTGCTCAGTTAAATTCGCACAGGGCTCTATTAATTTCTTAACGTGCAAATATTTCATATATTTTCTTATCCGTTTTAGGATGTCTTCAACGGTTCAGCATTCGCAACATTCACACGAAGAGCCATTCCCCATAGCTAGCTAGTCAGATGACTAATAAATTAGCTAGCGAAGTTATAGCTCGTCCTCCAGAGCTCGGTAAATGTCAGGATTGAACAGTTTGACGTTTGTTTCCTAATTAAACGTTTTAACGATAGCCAATAACTTACTGTCCATTCTTCAGCACTGAGACAGGTTGTAAGAAGATGACCCACAAAAAAGTAGATTTTCTAAACGTACACATCGCGACAGTTACATTGTACCTATGCTGTTATCGGGTACTTCTAAAATACTCGTGCATTGACGATTAACACAAGTTCCTAACATCGCCATATTAGCTAGGTGGCTACAATCACCCTGGTAACCGGGCACGCCTAAACTCTGACCTGGGGTGGGAGCGACACCAGAAACTTAACAAACAAAGCGCCAGCTGTGTACGTACACCTTGTTCATTCATACAGATAGTTTTCTCTGTACCTTAAAAAAAATGTTTCGTGTAGACACTGCAAGCTATTATCAGGCCGCGGTGTTTCTTGGGGATCATCTTTAATGACATCGTAATATATCAGGGCAGTAGTTTGGACGGGACATGCGCAGGGTTAAAAGGAACTCACCTTTTTTAGTAAGATGATTACTGAGCGCGACCTCAGGTTCCCATCGTTTCTTGTCGTTGTCCATGGGATGCATTGCAAACGTGTTTCAATGTTCTTTCATATAGCTAAGCTATTTTATGCCAATAGCATTAACATATAAAAATTCTTTGCCCATTAAGCAATTTAAAAAATGTTTCTCAGCTGCAACTCCTGCTCATAATGAACGGCGTTTAAGTGGCGATAATATTTTAATATCTAACCTTGGGATTTGGACAAGTAATTAACATATTTCCTGTTTTCACTTTTTTTCGATCTGTCCTGTCACGGTCAAGATTCTAGCAACATTGCTGGAATTTAACAGCAAATATTTTTAAAAAGTAGTCAAAAATATTTTGTTATACCCCCCTAGAAACAGGATATAATGCCTAATTTTAGCATGGCTCACACAACCTTTATCTCAGCTGCATGAATGACCACCTCCTCCCGAGATCTCAAACATACTTCGAGTTATTTTGACCACCTGGACCAAGAAAGCAAATGGGCACCCGTAGGATATGAAACGCATGCGCGGTTTTAGTTGACGCAGACGGGCTGTACTGCTTGCGGCTGTCACAGTTATCAGCGTTCATTATCCTAGCTAGCTCAATGAAAAGTTTAATTTGTCCTACTTGATAGCACGATGAAAAGTAGATTTAACACAGTGGATATTAGGGCAGTAATTGCCGAGCTCAATGCCACGTAAGGTTTCATTTATGTTCTTGCACAAATTAGTTAGCTAGCTGGCTACCTAGCTAACTAGTTACAGGGAAAGTTGACTTGGATATTTGGACGTTGCTATCTAGCTAGCTAAGTTGGCCGGCTGTCAAAACATTATTGTAAATGTTGGATCGTGAAATTATCTGATTTCATCTGAAGACGTATCTCTTAAATCAAATAACATGTTCTCGTAGCTGACGTTTTAGCAGAAATACATTTGACATTGCTTAGAATTGAATTTATCGTAGTAAGTATTAACCAAGAACATACCAGAGTACCATGTATCAGTCTCTGTTAGTCTGTGCAAAAAATGCCTCTCATGTTCTGCAGCTATATCGGTATGCGAGTGAACAATGTCTATGACATCGACAACAAGACATATCTCATTCGACTCCAAAAGTAAGTGACCAGAGTAATTCCTGTTCACAAGCCAGAAGCATTTTTCTTACAACGTTTAACGAAATCTGAAATAACATGTTGAATTTGTTCAAAGGGTGATTCAGGGTTTAGTGAAATTAATTAAAATGTACTTGGGTAAGTTGAAGATTATTTTTGAATCCTGTAACTGACTTCTAGAAGAAAATGGGGAGTACTCTATACAAGTGGTACTCATTCTAGTCCTTGGGGCTCTGTTGCAGCATGCAACACAGCTGAACCAAGAAAAAAAAAATCTATGGGATCTTGTAAGGACTACAAAACACAGCAGTTCTGTGTTATGTTTTGTTTTGTTTTTAACCTATTTATTTTAAACTTACTTTTCCAGGCCTGACAGCAAAGCTGTTTTATTGATTGAATCTGGCATACGGATTCACTCCACAGAGTTTGAATGGCCCAAAAATATCATGCCATCTGGTTTTGCGATGAAAGTAAGAATGCTTACACTTTATTGAATGCATTATTTGTGAATTAATAATATATGAATGAAATTTCTGGTATTTGCTTTAAACTGTTAAATGTTGTGATGATGGTGTTTTTAAATATTGCATATAGTGCCGAAAGCACCTGAAATCCCGGAGACTGGTAGAGGTGAAACAGCTTGGTGTAGACAGGATTGTGGACCTACAGTTTGGATCAGAAGAGGCTGCATACCACCTTGTAGTTGAGTTGTATGACAGGGTAGGAAATATTACAAATAAATTGTTATAGGCAAGTGTAGACACTGAGTATGTGAAGCAAAACATTGTACTACCAAAGCCATCTTAACTTGCATGCTTTGTTCTTCCAGGGCAACATAATTCTGACTGACCATGAGTATACCATACTGAACCTGCTGCGTTTTCGCACAGCTGAGGCAGAGGATGTGAAAATTGCAGTGAAAGAAAGATACCCTTTAGAGAATGCCAGGCCTCCTGAACCCCTCATCAGCCTAGAGAGGTAATGGGGTTATTCCATGTCAATCCAACTACAACTAATCTTTGCACCATTTCATCACAAGGTACAAAGTGGTATCACAGATTGTTTGGACAATTCTTTGTCACTCAGTTATTTTTGTGCAAGTATTACAGTATTTTCTAGTATTTGCATAAGAATGTAAAAGTTTCCCAGATGTTTTCTAAACAGAGGTAAAGGATCACAGGAATCCATCATAGGTTTTGGGACTCACAGTTACTGATGCGATTTTAGATGAACCCCTCACATTTTAAAATGATATATAAACATATACTCCATTTTAAATAAATATTAAATTACCACTAGCCCTACTACTACTTACTGAATGACCACTTTATGAGCATTTACAGTGCACATACTAGATATCATGGAAAAATTTGAAATACACTAATTTATTATGATCAGATAGGCACAGTAATTTACCAGTGATGTTAAATAATAAAACAAAATGTCTACACAGCATATATGTACAGTGAATTTCTACCAAGTGCCTTTATTTTTACCTGCATTGTCAAAGACATGTTGAAAGTAATCCAAAGTATTTAAAATATATTACTCAGTTTGATTACATTTATTCTGTGTTATGTAACCTTTTTCCAAATACATTTTAAAACCTTTCCAACACTATTTCAAGGTTACACCCTATTATGCATGTTACATGCTGATGTGTATTATCTATTTATTAATTTTTTTTTTTTTGGTAGGCTCACAGAGATCCTGTCCAAAGCCCAGAATGGAGAGCAAGTGAAAAGAACTCTGAATCCTCACCTCCGTAAGTGTTACTGTAATGCATTATATAGTATGTCGTCCATATAGTAATTGGCCGTACTTTGGTAATATTGGGCCCTTAATCAATCAGTCAGTAAAAATTTATCTCTGAAGGGCAATTCTAAGGTGAAAGACAAAACACACAAAATACAAATAGATCGTCAGCCAGCAAAGGTCAGCCAGTCCCATATCTCTCCAGCGCCATCCTCATCCACAGTCCAAAGTTTAAAACACCCAATTCTATAAGATTAGGTTTCTGAGGTGGTATGAAGAGATGGTTTGTAAGAGTTGCTCAAGAGGTGAATTGCTTGAGGTATAAAAGTGTCCCTCCTTCTAGTCTTGCAACTCTGGTAACAAAGATGTCAGACTTATGGAAGCCACTGAAAGTTTCATTCAGGCCATCAGATGAGTCATCCAAAATGGCATTTGCTTTGTTAAACCTGTTCTGGTCATTGTCAGAGGTAAGGAATTGAAGCTGTATCCCCACAATTTTGGAACCGTGACAATCAGCTGGAGAAAATTCATGTCCTAAACTTTCGAGGAATAAAACCCATTGATGCATGAAAATGACATTAAGTGCTCAATTAATGTATAGTAGAATGTATAAAGTATGTCCTTTTCCATTCCAGATGAATTTGGATCATTAAAAAAATACTGCCTCATGCCAGTGTTTTCTCTGAAGGAAAGTCTATTATCAAATTTTGTACCTAGCTGTTTAGAATGATGGACTGTTTAATTGTACATATATTGGTGGTTGGAAAATTCCACATCTCTTTAGACTTTTGACATTAATTCCATCCCAGCTGTGTCACACCACTTAATAAATAATCAGTAAATGAATGTAAAGGAGATTAAATACAGGGACCCTAAATTTGTGTAAACAGTGTTTGAAATTTTTTAAGTTGCAAGTAGCCTTTGTGGCCTGTGAGCTAAAAAAAATTGTGACTTTACCTGTAGCAAGAGTGGACTGAAATAATTGATGTAAAACACCAATATGTTGACTGGCACAATATTTTATTATGCGACCGCATGTCTGTGGTTCAGGGGACTTGGAGACCATTTGTACCCCATACAGGCTCAATAATAAAAGAACTGCAAGGTGCCATGCTTAGGGTTATTGTCAGCTGTCTGGCTGACCATACCCTGTTGTTACGATCAATAGAAAGAAAGTCGTCACTCACTACAGGCGTACTCTTTTGGTCTTTCACTAAATTCACAGCTGCCATGTGTTTTGATCCCTTGCCAAGTAGAATGAAATTCACCCTGATTAAATTTATACTCAATATTAACTTTGTTTTTATACATTATTTTCATAGAGCCTATGAAAAATGTGTTTTTAAAAAAATGTTTTATCTAGTCTATAATGGTCTTAACTCTTCTTAGTTCTCTTGACAACAGGCATATACTTGGTCTAAAGCCATATCAAGTTTTGATTGTCATATAGCATATAAAGTAATTGAATTGTTCCTCAATCTGTATTCACATAGCATATGGAGGCACTCTCATTGAACACTGCCTTATAGAAGTTGGTCTCCCTGGCCTCTTGAAAATGGATGATCAGTTTAACATCATGCAAGGTTTGTTTTTCTCATTGTGGTAGTAATCTGAGATACTCAGCAGTGAAAAGCAGTTATTTTATAGCATTTTATTATTGACATCCTTATTTAATTTGAATGTTTTTACCACTAAGACCTGCATTAAAGTCATGTCATGTCATGCAGCTGGCCCAAAGCTTCTGGAAGCTTTGCAGATGGCAGAGAACTACATGGAGAAAGCAGCACGCTTTAATGGCAAGGTTGGTATGAGCCAATGAAATTGGCATTATGTATTTGAAATTTTGTTTATTATCCATTATGGGAATTTTATGATTCTCTAATGTTTTCCTCAATCAAAGGGATATATCATTCAGAAAACTGAAAAGAAGCCAAGTATGACTCCAGACAAGCCACATGAAGAGTTACTCACGTATGCCCATTAATTCACATTATTCCAGTTCAAAGGACACACCTTCCATATTGCTTTATAATTTTTTTTTTGGCTTGATAGGTATGAAGAATTTCACCCGTTCCTTTTTGCCCAGCATTCAAAAAGTCCATATGTTGAGTTTGAGTCTTTTGATAAGGTTTGCACTGCATTTTTCAATCCCTACTTCTTAACATTTTTCAGAGATGGATAAACAAATGTTTTTTTTTACCATCCATTTTAAAACTGTATTTCCTCCTCCTTTTCCACCTCCCACCAGGCAGTTGATGAATTTTTTTCTAAGATGGAGAGTCAGAAGATTGACATGAAAGCTCTGCAGCAGGAGAAGCAAGCCTTAAAGAAGTTGGAGAATGTCAAGAAGGACCATGAGCAACGGCTGGAAGCACTGCACCAAGCACAAGTAAGTCTTTTGAAGTAAATCATTGATTTATTACAAAGTATTGTTTGTTTGCAATTAACACATTCATGCATATAGCCCAGAACCCCAAAGGGCAAAAGCATTGGTTTAATGTTTTGCAAAATTCAGATATGTGTTTTTGATGTTTTATTGTTAGTGTTAATTAATAATAATTTTTAAGACTGTAATTTTTTATCAGAAAGAGCTCTTGCTTTGTAGGAGCTGGACCGTTTGAAGGGGGAGCTGGTGGAGATGAATCTTCCCATTGTGGACAGAGCTCTACAGGTAGTACGAAGTGCTCTTGCAAACCAGGTAGACTGGGCAGAGATAGGTCTCATCGTCAAGGAAGCTCAAGCTGCCGGAGATCCAGTGGCTTGTGCTATCAAAGAGCTGAGACTGCAGACAAATCACATCACAATGCTCCTGAAGTAAGTACCTTGTATTTTTGTTAAATGAGTCAAATTTCCTATTAAGCATTCAACATCCTCCACAACCAAGAGCAAAGTGAAATTTACAATCTGTACGTCACAGGAACCCATATGTTGGTTCAGAGGAAGGAGAGGCAGAGGAGGCGGCTTCGGCAGAAATTGCAGAGGATGTTGAGAACCAAAAGGGGAAGAAGAGTAAGAACAAAGAGAAAGGACAGAAGGGAAAGGTCCAGAAAAACAAACCAATACTGGTGGATGTGGACCTCAGTTTGTCTGCTTATGCCAATGCAAAGAAGTGAGTCCACAGTGATTCATGCACATGTTGGCTATAACATCTGAACTGCCCTGGAGGGAACATTATGGGAGCATTTATGACATATTTGTATGGTGTTTGTAAGATGTTATTTAACTGACTTTGAAATATTTAGGTGGATTTAGGTGGACAGTGTGTTGCAGTGACCCAGCATGTTTTGGTTTTTTTTCTCCTCCCTATGTCATTGCTTTTCTCCTGTTGGATCACTAGGGCTCAATTTCACGTGCCATGGATTTTGAAGACAGTAGCATGGATGCCAAGAAAAAATAAATTTTCTTAAGAGCCAGAGTTGGTCGTTTTGTGTTTATAAGTGTACCTGTATTATTGTCTTCTAATAATTCCATATTGTAGCTCTGATTTACACCAAATTTATTTCTAGTAGTATTTTACTCATGAGTGCTGAAACCCATTATGTTGGTATTAATTAATTAGCATTTTAATTTCACTGTTTTGGAATTGCTTTACAGACCTACTTTTCACACATAAAATGTGCAAGATTAATGTTGATTAATGTGAAGAGACTTTTTATTTGTATGGAACTAAAGTTCCTCTTAGTTCTCACTTGTATATGAGATGCCTGATGTTGTCTGACTTGATTGATGTTATTAACAGAGCAAAGGTGTATTTTTAGTTTGCTGACTGTAATCTACTGCTCTAAATATGAATGTAATATATTTTTCCAGGTATTATGACCATAAGCGGAGTGCTGCCAAAAAGGAACAAAAAACGGTTGAAGCAGCGCACAAGGTAAAAAGAGAACGGCTCCCATTGTAGCACTTCCAAATGTAATACAGAATTGTATGTATTTTACAATGTTTGTTGTGCTATGTTTTGCTGAAGGCCTTCAAGTCTGCTGAGAAAAAGACTAAACAGACTCTTAAAGAGGTCCAGACAGTGACAACAATTCAGAAAGCAAGGAAAGTGTACTGGTAAGGCAAAGATGTTTTTGTATGCACAGCTCTCTATTTAACATCCTGTTCTAGTACTACTGTTTGCCAAACTAAAGTATTATTGGAATATTTTAAATATTGTAGGTAATTATTTCATAGAAGAATTCTGATTAATTTCTGTTTTTGATGCCAGGTTTGAGAAGTTCCTTTGGTTCATCAGCTCAGAGAACTACCTCATTATTGCTGGCCGAGACCAGCAGCAGAATGAGATGATTGTCAAGCGGTATCTACGAGCAGGTACAGGAGATTATTGTGCCTGTACTTTTTCTCCCACTGCGTGGACATTTTTACTGGCTGTTATCACTTGAAAAAATGTTCCAATAAAAATATATTTTCTCAGGAGACCTCTATGTCCATGCTGATCTCCATGGAGCGACAAGTTGTGTCATCAAAAATCCCTCTGGTATTTTGGTCAATTTTTTTGTTTAAGTTAACTTCTAGTGATTAGGAGAAGCCTCATTTTCATGTTACCTTCTGAATTCCCAGAGAATTCAAACAAAGAAATATTACACACACAGTCACAGTGATAAGGAATCTTAGTGAGGATCACTGCTAGCTTCAGAACAGACTTGGTTTGTGTTCAGATTTGGCATGGTTCTTACAGCCACATTCCATTTCTGAGAACTATATAAAATAATGTACACATCTCAGTATCTCAACTTATTTAATATAAAACCTTTGTATATTTCTGTACACAGCAGACTGCTATAGAGTTGTAGGCTTACATGTGTTTACTTAAAAAAAAATTAAGGTATTTCTTGTTTTAAAAAAAAAATGTTAATAACAATATCTTATACAAGTACAAAATAAACTATCAGACAAGATGGCTGGCATGTCCAAACACTGAGCTACAGTTTAGTTCAAATATGAGATGCAACTAAGTGCTATAGTGTGGAAGAAATAGCATGGGTGAAGGTAGTGTAAAACATGACCCATCCACAACAGTATAATGTATAATTAGTACATTATTCATTATATTATTATATATTAGTACATTATACAGTATTTTGGATAACACCCAGGATCCCATTTCTAGCCAAACACAATATTGGTGGTGATGCCAAAAGAGAGCAACACTGACTTTGCTCCTAATTCTACAATGTGTCACTAAAATGCCATTATAAGAGTCCCTGTTGAGATTTTTATAAGATGCAAATTCCTGAGTTTAATCCCAATTTCTCCTTAGCTAATTTTTACAGATGTTTGCTAAATAGATTGTCTCATTGGTGAGTTGGTGATTAACAGTAGTATAATTATGTATTCAAGATTTTTAAAAAAGCACAGTAGAATAAAACATTAGGTATCCTACCTTAACTGGCAGTGTATCTTTGGTCATTTTTATTAGTCATCTCTCTGTGTAGTTAACATGACAACGTTTGCTGCATGGTAAATCAAACTTATTTTTCTGTGATTCTGAAGGCAAAGTCTTTTAGAACACAACTACCTTATTTAAAGCCAAAATTTCAAAGAGTACACAAACTCCCACTAAAAGATAAACAAGATATAATATTGTTCTTGAATGTAAATATGTGTTTTCTTTGATGATACAGGTGAGCCCATTCCTCCACGTACCCTCACAGAGGCTGGAACGATGGCTGTGTGCTACAGTGCTGCCTGGGAGGCCAAGGTGATCACCAGTGCATGGTGGGTGCATCATAACCAGGTGAGATTGTCTGTCCGTCCGTCCGTCCGTATGTATGTATGTACGTACTTTTAAGGTCTGTACAAGCTTAAACCCTTGTACTGGGACTTCAGACAGTCATAATGCTCATGTCTGGTTTGACATAGGTGTCCAAGACCGCTCCAACAGGAGAGTATTTAACTACAGGAAGCTTCATGATTAGAGGTACAAATTTCCATCAGATTGAGTGTTGAACTTTGATTTAGATTCCTGTCACATCTCTGCTGTTTAGAGTATTCTGACACGAACTGAAGTATTTATTTTTTTATTATTATTCATTGATTCATTTATTTATTTTGCGTGGGGCAGGAGGTGCTTGTAAAGATTTTGCTCATGGTTATCTGCCCTCAGTTGCAAATTCATCATGTGTTTATCAGGTTTAGTTCATGTGCTGTTATATAGTGTTTATGCATGTTTTACTGTTTTCCTTCAGGAAAGAAGAACTTCTTACCCCCGTCATATCTCATTTTGGGCTTTGGTTTTCTCTTCAAGGTAATTGTGCATTCTCTGTTGATCATGTAATATCAGCATTCATCAAAAATAACAAGAAACAGACTTGCATAAAATTCAGATACTACATTTAATTTATACTCTATATTCAATTGTTAGATGAAAAGTAAATCGATTAGGAATGATCAATTTGCAAGATGAAATGTTCCTAACGATGCATAAAAACTTGTCTTGAGTCGTTATACAGTTCAGATGTCTGGCCTGTAATTGAGCTTTAATTATATACCTAATTATTTGTTTATCAATTGCTACATTTTTTGACATACTCTCTGTGATGAAGGCTGAAGACAGCCACCCAACCCAGGACTTGAGCCCAGGGCTAACAGGTGGTAAACGTGAGCTCTGACCACCAGACCAAAGAGCCATTTAACCTTCCTAAGTGATGTTTATCATCACACCATCCATCCTTTCAGAGAGTGACGGTCTCTGTCATAATGCCTTCACCTCCAGGGAGTGTCCCCTGTGCATGACACTGTCCACGTGTCCCTCTACACACAACTGCCATTTCCATCAGGGTCATGCCCATGTGTGAGCTCTGACCACCGGACCAAAGAGCCAACTCCCTGGCATATCAGCTAGAGCACCCATTTAACCTTCCTAAGTAACTCTGTCACACTCCCATGATACTGAATGGTCTGCACATGTCAAGCAGGCGAGCTTTCCCTGCAGTTGTAGGTCAGTCCAGTGTTTGCTCTGATTGATAGTACTCCAATGTTTCATGCCTACATCTAGTAGTTTTTATCAATTTTTGTAATGTATTAGTAATCATGTCTGCCTTCACTAGAATATTTTGAGGCATGTTCAGCTCCGTCTCTGTGCCATTCCGTTTCGTTCTGTTCTATTGCTCAAGCTCAGTTGTATGTAAATATTGTTGCAGAGGTCATTTAAGTCAGACCCGTCTGAGCTCACTCCAAACCCTGTGGAATGTGGCTCTGGCTTTCTATTGGGCTGAGTCCCAGAAAATTAGTCTTCCTGTGCTGACTGAGGGATTATGCGCTTTGTAAGATCCAGGATGTGTGATGCACAGGCAAGCTCTCTAACAGTAGGGCATTCATAACAGTATTTAGCATGTTGTTTAGCATGTGTAACAATCATTTATTCTGGATGATGTCTAAATCCATTCAACATCTGGGACAACGTAATCCTTTTCTGCTGTGAAAGTGTCTTTTGTTGAACATGTGTTCCATCAAATACTGCAATTTCCAGCCTGAACTTATCGTGGTTAGTGGTAATGAATCTATCCTGTCCCTCCTAATAGAATAAGCTAGAAAGATCTGTTCCTCCCATTCTCCTGTGATGTTAAATTTATGTCCAAGGCAGCAGAATGTTTTAATTCCTGGCATGAACATTTACCTCTTTTCCAAGAATTGAAAATGCAAGTGGTTTATTACCTTTTTGCCATATCCCATCTGTTACCCCTACTCTGTCTTTCATAAAATACATCACACTTAGTGCTCTTAACCTCTGTCCAAGCTTACTGCAGAAATGTATTCATACATCAGAGCATGTTATGATTGACACTTTCTTCTCTCTGTGATATCTGAACATCTGCATACCCTTTGTCAAGGTTTGGGATTCTTACCTCTGTGAGTGTCAGAGGCAAAGCCATTTCAACCATTGGTTTATGGAGATAATGAATCAGTCTTAATTATATCAACAAAGATTTTCAGCAGATTTATTTCTTCCAAAGAACTAATTATTATGCTATGTGGCATAGTCTCAAAAGCATCTGGAAATCCCAGAATGACTGTATAAATCCTAGCTGCTTTTGTGTTAAAATCATTTACATTTACATTTATGGCATTTGGCAGATGTTCTTATCCAAAGCTACTTACAAAAGTGCTTTGACATTTACTCATAGAATACCTCCTAGCCAGTATAGTAGGTTGGAGTCCAAGATACGAATGAACTAGACTGCTGCTGAAATATAGGGAACAATGCTGATGCCTAGAAGTGCAAAATACGTAAGCTCCATCTCGGACAACAATTAATGCAATAAATACCCTACAATAAGGACTAGACTTTTAGTTAGTCAACATAGGAACAGAATCAGTGGTCATTTAAATATTCCACAAATAGATGGGTCTGCAGTCTGCATTTGAAGACTGCAAGGGACACTGCTGTCCGGACAGCAAGCAGAAGTTCATTCCACCATGGAAAACCTTCATGAAATGCTCTTATAAATGGTGGGAAGCAGGGAAATATCCCTCCATGCTGTCAGGTCATATTGTCCTTTTTTAAAATTCTGTAAGTAAGAGAACCTTTCCAGGAATAGTGGGCTTTCTTATTAACCAAACAACCACTGAATATTTTTGTAAGTGTTTTACATGACTACTGCTTTATAAGTTTTAACATCTCATAAGTATCAATGTCTAAACCCATCGCCTTATTATTTGGTAGGTTACTTTCCGTCTATTTAGATTGAAAGACACACACGTGCACACACACAAGTAGTGACTCCCATTAGACCATTGTGGTGAAAAGGGTTTTAATAATATAATATCCCTCTGGAGTTTTGAGTGTTGGCCAGCTGGCATTGTGTGTTCTGTTCTGACTGTAGGTCGATGAGCAGTGTGTGTTCAGACATCGTGGGGAAAGGAAGGTAAAAACTCTGGAGGAAGACATGGAAGATGTAACCTCCAGTACTGCAGAGCTTTTAGAAGAGGGAGAGGAGCTCTTGGGTATTTACATACACTTGTCTTTTCCAAAAATAACATTTCACAGAATAACTCAAGGTTACCACATAATTTGTATTGTATTACAATATAGTGTAACATTTCATATTAGAAACTCACTCTTGACATACTATAGAATAAAAACAGATTTTTAGCACTTCATAATAAAAATAGTCATTGAATCGTTTTTGTTTTATAACTCACTGTGATTGTTTTAATATTAAATTCAACTTTCTTTGTATGTTCCAGCATATTTTTTGACTGTTTGAACCAGTTAAAATGAGACTACTATTGATCATTGTTTTGTTTTTTTGCACACAATTTACAATGCATTATTTTCAGGAGAAGACAGTGCAAACGAGGGAGAGGCAGAGCCAGAAGACATAGATGAGGACGACAGAAAGCAGAAAGGAGGAGAAGAGGAGGATGAACTGAAAAAAGAGGCAGAAGTGGAGGAGTCAACGGGAGTCTTGGAGGTGTTAGGCGAGGCACTGTCTGAGGTAGAAAAGCAAATGGAGGAAGAGGATGAGGAGGAAGAGGAGGAGGAAGGACACGAAAGAGAAAAATGTGCTGACGAACAGACAAAGAGTGATGAGGAGAGCGCAGAAATGAGTTTTCCAAATACAACTATCTCCCTCACTCACCTTCAGTCTAACAGGTGAAAACTGTCATAAATCAGCTTTCAGTGACATTTTTGTGATTGTAGCACATTTACAAAAATACAGTAAGGTGTAGAATTAAGGCATATGGGTGTGGCAGATACAGGTCTTTTATTTTTATGATCAATGGCACAGTCAGTAACCTTGCTGTTTAAAAAAAGGCTGTTTTGAACAAATACATCAGCAGTTTGGTTAGTTGTGCTGCTACAAAATATACAGTAAATCAAAAGGTCTCTCTTCCTTCAAGAACCTTTAAGGGTTTGCAGCCATAGCTTACAGGAAATAGATGTATTCCATTTTTATCTTATAACAGTGAGGGAAAATTTATCTTAAAGATTTTGGCATTGTTTTACAAACAGTTAAACAATGCCAGATGAGTTTTTAGTTCTCTCATGTGCTTATGGATCACATTTCTGAGCATTCTAGGATGAAGTATTTATACTGGCTAATTCCTCAGTGCTGTTATGGCTATTTGGAAAGTTTAGTATTTGTTCAGCATCTATTTACACATCACCTATGATTCATATTGAATAGCCACAGCTAAGTTGTTTTGATAAGGATAAAATAATTTGGTGGTGTGACATAAATAGTGCACATCCACAAAACTGGTTGCAAAAGCTGTCTGAGAAAGATTGGGTTGAAAATACCAGTGAAAATACACACCCAGGCTGCACCCCCATCACTGCAGACCATGATATTTCTTAATGTTTTGCTAGAAAAACAAACAAACAAACAAACAAGCAAAATGTTGCCAGCCAAATTAGCCTTGCCCTACAATTATACCTGTGTATACCAACCCACTAAACTATACTGTCTCTGCATAAAAATAGTCCTTAGTCTGAATCATTCAGCTAACAACCAAGGATAAGTGGTTTAAATAGGGATATTGTGCAATTTTTGTTCTTTGCATTAAGATTGTATGACTATGTTATAGATCTATATTCAATGAAGTTGTTTTCTTATTAATTGCTGTAAGAATCCTCTATTACAGAGCCTTACATTTACATTTGCATTTTTAGCATTTAGCAGATGCTTTTTATCCACAGCAACTTACAAAAGTGCTTTGAATCTACTCATAGAATGTATCCTAGCCAGTACAGTAGGTTAGAGTTCAAGATGATGTTGAACTACAATACTGCTGAAATACAGAAATCAGTGCCTAGAAGTGCAAAATAAACATAAGGTTTATGTCAGACAACGGTAAGTGTAAAACAATATTAATGATGATTCTTTTTAAAAAATTATTTTTGAGTTTTAATGAAGTAAGCTAGATATCTGTGGTATTAAATTTTGCAATTTTCTTTTCAGGGGAATCTCAAATGCTGCTTTCAAGCAAGAAATTTCAAAACAGGTACATTATAAAGTAGAGCTGTATTGAAGACCAGATTCCGCTCCCATGACCCAGAGACCCCCCCCCCCCCCCCAAAAAAAAACTAAAACCTACAGACAGAATTGTGAACTTCTATAATATAATTTTTCTGTACATTTTTCCTAATGAGCATGGAGTGTCTTTTAAGCCCCCATGAAATTAAGCTCTTACAACAATAAGACTTCCATGTGTTTCCATGTGTTTTAGGATAACACAGAGCCACAAGGCAAAAAGTACATGAGTGCCAAGCAGAGAAGGTAAAGCTCTAGCAAACAAAAACTGCTGTGATTAGTGTGGCACCTGCTAAGTTCAAGCCAAATTGCATTAATGTGATTCTGTGTCAAGGGATATGAAGAAGAAGCAAAAACCACGAAGCAATGAGCATCTTGAAGAACCAGAGGTCAAAAGAGAGGAGAACCAAGGTTGCTATTCAGCCAGCCAGAGCTCTAAGAGTGGGGGAGCCTCTCAGCATCCATTGAAGAGAGGACAGAAGGTTACCTTACATTATTATGAAATCCATGTTTTAAGTCTGCAAACGAATCCCTGTGAAAATAAAATAACTCATTAGGCTATGCTAACAAATCACAAGAATCGTCTTCTCTGGCATAATTGTAGGGCCAGCAGATTATATATTAGTTTTTCAAAAGACACTGATATTTTCCTTTCGTCACTGTGCTCCTTTTCAGAATAAACTGAAGAAAATCAAGGACAAGTACAAAGACCAGGACGAGGAAGACCGCGAGCTGATGATGAAGCTGCTTGGTGTGAGTATTGCTTGCTGTGCTTGTCTTGAATTTTTTTAATAGGTTGCCTCAACATTTACCTAACAGTATAAAAAGAAAACAATCTCCAACAGTCTGCAGGCTCCAGTAAGGAAGAGAAAGGCAAAAAGGGGAAGAAAGGGAAAGGAAGAGATGAGCCAGTGAAGAGAGCTCCTCAGAAACCTGGCCAGAAACCCAGAATGGCAGCAAACGAGGTACAGAAAGACCAGGAGCCTGAGAACAAAGGCAGCCCCGCAGGAGATGACGCTGCTGAACAGGATGACAAGGTAGGGAGAATTATGCCATTAAAAATGGATTTTTGAAAAAATACTGGAGTGATTGTCATCTAATAACTGTTGGGCATGTGATATTAAATTATGTATTATGTATTATGTATTAACCGTTTTCCTTCCGCAACACCATACTGTCTGTGACTCGGCTAAAGGTACCTTGGGATGTTTCATTTCTGCAGTAATGCTGTCATATAACTCGTGGCTTTTCTCTGCTATAGGAAGCTGATGACTTGGAGCAGGAGAATGCTGGAGCAGAGGTAAATGTTTCCTAAATCAAATTCCCGTTTACCTTATGGTATTCAAAAACATTTTGTAGAGATCTGTTCATGTTTACTGTTCAGTATTCATTATTCAAGTGAAATGGCACAATCTGAACATCTAAAACTGTTCACCTGAATCTTGAGGCCTTTCATTCCTCATTTTTACTGAATCCTAGTAACCGAAATACCCTGAACCAAGCTATTAAATACTGAATAGGTGCAGTAGAATATACTTTAGAGCAGCCAATTCTAGTCATTTAATGAATTTGTGTATTATTATTATTATTATTAGTCACACTTATATAGCGCCTTTCTCAAACTTAAGGACCCTTTATGGTCAGAAATCAGCTTTTAAATATAAATCACTTGCATGGAGGAGAAGCAGCAGCTAATTTGCAAAGCGTACTCTATCAGAAACCACAGCCACCTGGGGGACTATACAGGGTGCAGGGGAAGGGGGAGGAGGTTAAGACCAGGACTAGATGTAGAGAGGTGCAAAAGTGTGTTTGAAAGCATGAAGATTTATAGAGATCTTCAAGGCCACTGATAAGGAGCAAGGCAGATTATTTTGGTTTGTTTTAGCAACTGGTAACAGGTGATACAAGAAACAATGTTATCAATAATAGTAGGGCAAAATTATTTTTTTTTATAGGTCTCTCATTTGAATATAATGGTACCAAATTCCAACTGGTACAAGTATTGATTATCAATTAGCATAATGGTAAATAATGCATGTTTGGATATAATGATGGAAACAACAAAGATGAATGTGTTTAAAAAAAAAAAAAAAAAAAAATGCTGTACACACCTCATTCTCCTGAGGTGCCTCAAACGCATGTCATCCTTAACTTGCAATAAAGAACAGGACCGACTTTTCTCTTCAACTAATTCTTGAGTCTGCATCTTTATTTGCCATTTGGATTTATAACTAAGTCCAGCTGATTAGGAATTTAAGAACGACCTGTCATTTGTATTGGTCTCTACTTCATTTCTAAGGAGGGAGAAAATCTTCTTGACTCTCTGACTGGTCAGCCTTACCTGGACGATGTGCTGTTGTTTGCAGTCCCTGTGTGTGCACCCTACACAGCCCTCTCAAATTACAAGTACATATTTACATATCAACAAACCTGTTCATATTTTAACTGGACAGTAAAGACATACCATATGAGAGAAGTTTGTGTTCCAAGAAATACTCTAAATGCTAAGTCGGAGATCCACTCTTTAATTTTTTTAATCATATTAAAACAAATTCCACAATGTACTGTATATTTATAAAATGCTTTCCTTGTTCTCTCAGACACAAAGTAAAACTGACTCCAGGGACACAGAAAAAAGGAAAAGGTAAAACTTGTTACTCTGCATGTCCTTAAATGTTGCTATAGAAAATTATTTTTCTGATTGGTGAACCTTTGATCCTGCCAGCTGCCCGTACTGCCGTGTTTAGCTTCATGCGTGCCAAAGAATCTAGTACCAGAGAGAAAGATCTTTTCCGCAGCGTAAAGGTATGTGCATCCTCCTTATTGTAATTAATAGCATTGTGTCAGACAAGTTAAAATCTGCACTAACAAACCTTTGTGTACTTTCACATGTAGGACACAGACCTGTCAAGAAACATGCCTGGCAAAGTGAAAGTCTCTGCTCCGAACCTTCTGGCAGCAAAAAAGAAATGAACTTTTGGAAGTCTTTACAATATGGATCTGATCAGGGTGAAGAGACTTTGGCCATTTGGCAACCTGTAAATGCTTGCTTTTGGGGGGACTGGATTTCAAGAGTGATCAGGTGCTAGAACCTAGATACAATGCAACTGACCCAGAGTACTTTTCGGGTAGAGTACCACAGCCTTAAGAGACATCTTAAGAGAGAAGCCTCAGATTAATAATTTAATTAAAACCAACAAATACTTTATTTGTCTTTCAGCTACATATGTCTGTTCATATCAAAGACGTGAAAAATGTGCATAGCAATTTGAGTAGCTGAAAAATTTGTTTTGAAGCAGATTTCTGATGATAGCAAATGTTCAGATTTTATGTGCTGATCTAAAATTTCACAAACGTCTTGTGTATTTTTACATTCAAAACATTAGAAATATTAATAGTTAAAGAAAATATTTTTACTTGTTTTACATTCAAATTAAACATCCTAAATATTAAGAGAAAATGAATCATACTATTTACTTAATAAGCAAAGATTCTTGCAGAACAGCACAGCAGTAATGATTCGCACTTAGGTCTACTCCTTTTTAACCAATAAATCAGATGGGATAATGTTTCTGTAATTAAACCAAAATATATACTCTCAAATTCACAAAAAAAAAAAGAAAAGAAAGAAAAGGACAGCTAAAATCCAGTATATATACACACACACACCTCATAAAACATTTAAATTTAATTGTCTGTATACAGTACAACCCCTATTACCTATCAAAACTGCATGATGAAACTGATGTTAATTGGTAACCATTAAAATGTTAAAAGCCCCTCTAGTCATTTACATTAAGTAAATCCAGTGCTATCTGTAAAACTGATTTTAATTTACTCCCTTGCATGGCTTTTCTTTGCAAAATACCAAAGCCATTTATCAGACATGGCATACCTATTGTTTTGCATATTGATGAAACATGCCTCTGACTGATCAGCAGTACCACTGATTATCCCACACTGACTGAGTCTAATAAACAAAAGTGCCAGTGTGAAAGAACAAATTACCTGTTCATTTAATAACATATGGGAGAATTAATGCCATCCAAATACATACTTCACTTTCTACTTGGGTTGCAATAGCACAAGTTGGGAAAACTGTAGGTTAGACTTGTTATAGTCAAAACAAAGATACAAAGAATGTCTACAGTATGTCCAGTTTACATGAAACAGTTCCAAATTGCTAAACCATTCTGAGCACAACAACTATGCAAACTATAGGAAGCTCTAATTTTGACTAGAGGGGTCTTCAAACTTTCCACACCATCTGCAAGTTTGCCATATCCATCTCCTTAAAGAGACCCTGGACATTGGCAGAAAAGTAAAATATCTCTGCTACAGACATCCACCAAGACACAACTGCTCTCGACTTGTCACCTTGCGCTTGATTCTAGGAACCTCCGGTGTTGGTGGTACCAATCCTCTGTTTGAGGCTGTGCAGGAGATGTTTCGGCAGGCAGTCCCACATGCTCTCCAGCTGCTCTCTGTGCTGTAGGACAACCTCCATACAAGACCTGTGCATGCACATAAAGAAAAGTGCAATGGTAACTCCCAGGTCATCTCAACGACTTAGCAATGTACAATGTGTCACAATGTACAGTGACCTCACACTCACCTGAGCAGTGACTTGGGCTGAACAGTGAAGGTTAGTAGCTCATTGCTATGGGCCTGTGGAGAAGACAGAAACAGAACCAAGAATATGCCAAGGTTTTTCAAGGTGAGCAACCACTGACAGATAAACTGATGCTCAGAATTGATGTTTAAGATGCAGGCTCAAGAGAAGTCAGTTTTTTGCTTGTTTCCTGGACCAGAGTTAGACAGCAAATGAAGTTCCTCAGCATCACCTCTTCTAGCCGGACATTTGCATTATTGGAAATCCTAAAAGTACATTAAAGTAGTATGAGTGCCCAATTTTCTGCTGTAATTCTAATGGATTTTCTCTTTTCTTTCATAAGAGTTCTAAAATCTTTATGCTTAATGCAAAAATGTATTATTGGTATCTGAATTGCATGCATAAGGTTTGTTATGTCATTGTAGCAGACCTGATGCTGTTATTTGAAAGAATATAACTACTAATACTTTTGCTAATCTTAAAACAAGAGGCACTGAAAAAGTGCTATTACTCCACAACGTGTCAGTGTATACAGCCTGGCATAAGGGGCCAATGTCTTTTTCCCCCTCTCATATTCATATCTTCCTGTGATTAACTGAAACACCCATTTTCACCTCCCTGCCCAAGCACTTTTGGAATGAAAAAAAAAAAAAAAAAAATTGTGTAAAAATGAGATTAGCTGAAGCGTCATTAGCGTGTGTCACTTTTAGGTAGGCAGAGTGCAGGGACAGTTGTACTCACTGCTCGTTGGTGTGAGAGAAGGTTATTGGCACAGCCTCCAAATACAAATACTTCCCCATCTGGCCCTGAGCATGCTGTGTGCCAGAGTCTACACACACATGAAAGAATGCAATGTGAACAGCACGCGTTATCTGTGAGTTTAGAAAGCATTCACCATCAAATCAAGACAAAGATAAACAACACACCTGGGACTTTCTGTGTGGTTATGCTGAAATGGCTTCCACTCATTCGTGGTCACACAGTAGAGCCAGGCATCACCTACAGGAAGTAAGCACTGAACCACTTGTAGAACTTTCCTTTGAAATCTGTCACATGACAAAATATTGGCACTTAGATACAATGCTACTTACTTAGTGTTTCCCTGTTGGTAGTGAAGCCACCGAACAGGAAGATGTGGTCTGGTGACGCGGGTATGAAAGAGTGCCATGAGCGGCCAACTGGACCGTGCTGAGGTACAGACCTGAAATGATTGGAAACTGCATTCGAATTCATGCAAATGTGTGCAAAAGTGGACCATTTTCAACTGTAATAATAAAAGTGACTGAAAAAAAAGGAAATAGTTGTTTTGGATGTCACACCCCCCCCCTTTTTTTCCCCAAACTGATACACAGCAATCTGAGATAATAACTGCTTATTATTGCTAGAAATACAGTCCGTAAAACTTTTACAATGTATAACTTGTTTTAAAGCCCACATTTCATTCCACTCCCAGGTCTCCAAGTTGATGTAGTACAGGTCATTCAGGCGATGATCCTGTTGAAAATATACTTTATTACATTTCCAATAAATAAATAAAATTTAAAAAAAGCTTTTGCATAATAATAAATTCGATCCTATCTACAAGTTTCAAATGATACTAAAATAGACTACTACCCACCATATAACGGCCTCCAAAAACATAACCTCTGTTTCCAACAGTAGCACAAGCATGGGCTGCTCGTGGAGTTGGGGCATTTCCCTGAATAGCATGTGACAAGAGAACAATAAGGGACAATGTATTAAGGCATATATAAATGAGTACACACATCTTTGTTTAAAATTGACTAATACTTTAAATCTTCATCTTGAGAGCAATTAAAAATATTTTAAAGTCAAACTACCAAAAGTAATGAGTTTGCTACCTTTGTGATTGGTTGACTCCAGGTTGATGTTTCGAGATTGAGAATGTGAATGTGGTTGTTCCAGCCCCGTCCTGCATGGTTACCCTTAAAGAGCATCAGGTTTAGATAACTGCTACAACAGTAATATTAAAATATCGTCATTCCAGTACTTTGAACATAAAAACCTTGCTGCTTACCATAAGTGAATGCTCATCTAATTCAAACGTTCCTCTATGACCTGCTTGTGCCACATAGCCGTAACCCCCAAAATACATCAACCTGTAAACACAGAGGAAGAATGCTTAGAACAAACTCAAAAGAATAAGTCTCTTATTTGGAATTGGGTGGTATAGGCCCCTGTTGATCTGTTATGGTCCAGAAGGATCACAGCACTATATAGTTTAGTCTTTTTATCATTGAGCAGTTGAACATGAAGGGCTTGATCATTAACTAGAGCTAAATCAGATGCAGTAAAGCAGGACAAACTGTGCAGTGCTGTTCCCCTCCTAGACTGTATTTGAGTAAGACTGCCATTGAAGGTGCTATTTCCATTGAGTGGAGGAGCTGGAATGGCTCCACCCAAACCATTCACTCAGTCTGTTGTTGTCTGATGAATGATAACCTGTTTTTGTACACCCAGCAACCCAGCTTGTCTTTACATGTGGGAGCCAAGCCCTTCAAATCCTTCATTCTCTCCCAGCTGAATACAGGCATCCTCAGAGGCAGGCGATAAACCTGATGAGTATGGCAGAGAACATTAAAAAGGGCTTGAGTCCTATATATTGACATCCTCACTTAAGCAAACCTTCTTAACCTCAATAGCCCAACAGAACAGTAATACAAAATGATGCAATGGCAGTTTAAGAAAAGCCTCACCAAGTTAGTATTTCCTCTAGCATGGTGGCCTCCAAAGAGATACAAAATGCCCTCTACACACACACCACAGCTGCCCGACATGGAGGCAGGAAGGTCTCCTTCCGACAGCTGCATTCTCCTGTGAATATATAGATACACTGCAAGATGTAACATTTCTAGGTTTCTCTGAACTTTTAATTCCAAATATAGAGTTGAAAGTACCACATATTCATTTTACAAACATTTTTGCATAGTTTATTCATGATGTACCACTACACAACCAAATTTACCATCTTCCAGTTTCCATGTTGTATATCCAAATTTCATTCTTTGGCAAGTACAAGTCAAACAGTCCCATTTCCTCAGCATTCTATTAAATTGGGGGTGGAAACAAACACTGATTTGACTTTGTATTCAAAAGGAACACAACTTTATATCTTATCAATACATATATTTGTTTTGCTCACCTTATATCCTCCCCAAACATACATGCAGTTTCTGTCTACCACAGCAATGTGCCCACTTCGCTCTGCTGGAGTGTCCAAAGCAAAGGGCTCAGGAGCGTCAGTGTCAATAACAACCTCTTCTTCTTCAACCCAGTCGAAGTCTCTGGCATCATCTTGTGCATCCCATTCAAAATCAAGCTCTTCATGTTCAGAGTCATCGTCTTCATCTTGGACGTCTTGGAGATCACCATCGTCTTCCATCTCTGCCATTCCCAACTAGTTAGCTAGCTAAAATGATCAAAGACAAAGTGAATGGTTTCATGGATTTCCTATCTGCGTTTGAGTTCATGACGACACTACGTATGCAACCTGTAGGAAGCTGAGGTTCGCGTTCTGCATTCCTTAATGTCACTAGCTAGTTACGGATAGCTACAGCCATCTACGACATTCTAAAGCGAAATGTTAATACTGGTTGCCAACGTGTGGCACTTTTCTCATGATAAAATGTAACTATGCTACTGAGACAGTGACATACGACAATATGTTCACCAGAAAGAAAGAAATACGGATTCAACACTGTTAGTCACATTGTTTACCACACAAGAACCCCCTTTGCACACTGTGATACGGCTAAAAGCTGACTTATTGTGATTAGCAGATCTCATTCATGAACTAAACAGACAAAGCCCAGTTTGCTATTGTCATCGCCTAAAAGGCTTCTCATAAAATATAACAAATGCAGTTATACTCACGCAAACAGAAGAGATTGGAAAAGCTAGTTAGCCTAGCTAAGCTAGCCACCTTTGTCTATTTGAAATGGCACTAGAACCGTACTTTACAAGCAGTATTTTTGAAAGGCCTAAACAGGATGTGACTTCAGACACTTTTAGGCAGACATTTTGGTAGGGTCAAAACTGTTTTGACTTCGGACACTGCTGGGCAGACATTTTGGTAGGGTCAAAACTGCTTTGACTTCAGAGTGTAAGGCAGACATTTTGGTAAGGTCAAAACTGTTTCGCGCACACGTCCATAAACTTGGTACAACGCGGGAGACCTGGCAACTTACGTCAGAGAAAAACAGTAACCCGCCCCTGCATTTCCCCCAAAATATATTGCTGGTTAACAAGCTAGCTACTGTCAGTAGTGGAAGTTTCGTGTCTTGTTTTCTATTAATAGTCAGGAAGAAATAGTATAAGTGTCAGATTTTATAAAATATGATTTCCGAATTTAATTCAGCGGGTTACTCAGCATATTAGGTAGTGTTAGCTAACATAGTCTATTAACACTTCATATCTTTCCAGGGTTTTACAACATAATACTCACCCTAGTTGGCTAACCTAGCTAGCTAACGCTAGTTAGCTCGCTCGCTGATTCACCTTTAAAGATATTTTCAATATTTTGAAGGTATAATTGCGGTGCCTTTGAAATAACTCTTACACTTCATTTTGCTTTTAGCTAATTCTGTAGCGTTATATTTCGAGTTGAAGACAACTGTTACATTTTACAGCTAGCTAGTGTGTTAGGCAACTTTTTTATTCGAACTGACTGCATCGTTGTAACGATGCAGTGAATTCGCCATCTGTTTTTTCAGTTATAAATAGGTTAGCTGGCATATTATCGCTTCCTAGACGTTCAAGTGGTCAGGAAATGCGTATCGAGTCCTAATAGTTTGTTTCTCGTCGTTGGAGGTTTTGGAATCGTCAGTCCTTGGCATGCTTTTAAAGGAACTAACTCGATTCCAACGTTCTGTCTGACTTATTGGTGTTGAGCCAAAATGAAACTACAGTGCGATGTTGAAGTTGTAAATCGTATGCTACCAACATTTGGTCTCAAAAGTAAAGGGAAAGGAAACAGGGCAGTGCTGTCTATCGGTAAACATATGGATAAAGCTACTCAGCGTAGTAGTATCTATTTATTGATCTGTACAACAAAAGATAGAGCTGGCTCCAAGTACAAGGTAAGTTTGTGTCGCCGAATTTTAGTAGTGGATATACATTATTGAACAATCAGTATATACTGTGGCTTTATACTTGTTTATGAGGCATTAACTGATGCAGACGAGTAGCTTCGGACATACCTAGTTTTCATTACATGAACGAAGGGTCCTGTGAGTTTTCACAACAAAACAGAATTACGTATTTCTTGCCTTCATAAAGACATGTTGCCAAATATGAGAAGCAGGTTTTGACAAGTCAGTGATGATTCATAAGTGACTTATTTTACATATTTTTCACATTTACAGCTGAAGGAAAATATAGAAAAATTCTTCACATGGTTTGTTGAAGAGGGTAAGGCCACAGTGCGACTGAAAGAACCAGCTGTGGACATCTGTTTGAGCAAGGTAAGGCTTTTCTGTAACCAGCTACTGGCTCTGGACAGCTATATTAACTGCTGATTTTCTAAGATGTAGCAATACTATTTATGTTTGCATACAAAATTCTAAATGTAAGTCAAAATCTTACCTTATATTTGATGGTAATGGTAAAACTAATATTTCTGTTATTTTGCATATTTGTTGCTGTTTGATGAATGTTCACAAACTTGTTTATGCAACACTGGTTTTTCAAGCAAACTTCTAATTAGAAGCTTTGTATAGGATATTAGATATGAGCTTGTCACAGCAAATCAGGTTTGTTTTCATCTTTAATTGTTTATAAGGAAATACTTGTGTATTACAAATAATTATCTTATAACTAAATTTTTTGGTGTCCGATTCTGTAGTCTTGATAAATCCACCCAATATG